>NC_052330.1:27631378-27976378 GCF_016432855.1 Salvelinus namaycush
AAAACTTTACTTGTGTCCTTTCTGTTTTGTTTGGGATTCACAGTGACTGAAGTACAGTGTGCATTGTTAGGTTAAAATGTGGGTGAGTCAGGAAAATAATGACTGTAAAATGTCAATATATAAAAAAGAAATGCGTCATTGCTGTTAGAGAAAGTAACGACCTCCCATTAGCATAACGCTATAGACTATTCACAATTCTGTTTCAGAGCATCCAATAGGGTTATGTTGTTGTGCGGGTGCTGTTTGTTTCAATAGGGCTAAATTACACGTTGGTAGTAGATACTCAATAATATCGTCATACCGAGCATGTGTAGGCCTATTATGCTACCTATTTCTCATCATAAAGCCACATAAATATCTGTTTGGGGCGAGAAACTGTTTAGAATCGATGGCTGAAATGTGATACCATGACACGACACATGTAAACACATTCACAGGCTGTTGTTTGCCAAAAAAAAATACATGGCGATTTCCGTTGAGCAGTTACCGGTGCGCATGCAGCTGCTCATTACCAAGCTTGCAGAAGTGCCTCTCTTTTTGACAGATAGGCCTATCTATTAAAAGCTGCTGACGTCAAAAGCGACTGCCATCTTTGACTAGGGCAGAGCTGCTGCGTTCCATTGAAGAACTGAGGAGGTATCAACCACGCGCAGTGCCTTTGCAGCAATCCAGTCCATACAGAACGGGAGTGATATCGGTTAGTTGTTGAAATACGCAGACATTTCCTCCTGCTGACTGCAAGCCACCGACCACGGCACAGGTAGGAGAACACTTTAGATTTCTCTATTCTATTATAACGCAAATGTTTTATTTTCGGGGGTTTTCACCAAAATATTTTCAGTACAAAATGAAGTACTCGGTTTTTAATTGTGAAGCCGTTTTCGATTGAGAGCATCGGAGGATATGTTTTGATAAACCCCGCATGACGGTAGCACTTGATTAATAAAGGTTTATTCGTTGCCTTTTTGTTGAATTCGCATGTCTGATTTTGAAATATATAAATTGTAGACATGCCGGGGTTTGCCTCTTTCTAATTACATGAACCTTGTGCTGTGCGTGTAAATCTCCACGAGCAGTCGATTTTCTGAAATTGAAGGATGCTGTATGTGCTAATGCGTAAGGTGTGGGCGTTTTCTGCGTTTCAGCACCTTGGACAATGACAGCTGGGGCTCGGCTGCGCTGTTGTCTCTCTTGCTCTCAAACTCTCTCAGAAAATAAACAGACGAACACGCACAAGAAATTAAACAAAGGCACGGCATTCTGGTTTATTAGATGTTCAACCCGTATTAGATATGACTTGTTGTGTTTTGCACCAGCATGCTTTGAAACGTGTGTTTATTTAGAAGCTTTTGGGGATTTTGCGCAGAGCTGGTTTATCACTCCCTCGAGTGATGCTTAAGAGGATGGTATTTTACTACCGCTTCTCAAATATGGGTAGGAAACAGCTCACTGCTGATGCCGCAGTGGAATCGTGAATGATAGTAAGTTTAGCAAATCAAAAGTGGGGGTGATTTAGTGCAGATTTGGAGCCTATTGTGCGTTAAAAATGCAGTTGGGGAGAAACATCCCAAGGGGGTGAAAGAAGGGGTCCTCAATTGATTTGGGGAATGTCATTATAGTAAACTGCGCCAGAGTGTGTCGATGGGAGGAGGGGGGGGGGGGGGGGGGGGTAAACAGGGGAGACACGACCGACAGTCTTCATCAATATGCCACTATATATGTTCGTCCGTCCGTGCTCGCTGGCTGTAGCCTACTCAGTTTGTTGCGTCAAAATGGCCACATCCCTGCCATGCCATTTAGGTGACGAGGCATCGGTAATTACCGTCTGTGTCTTCCCGGTGCTAGAGGATGGGCGGGGGCTCGAGGCGAGAAGAGCGGGGGAGGACGGTGAAACCCGCACTATGACATCCTATAGCCCCCATCCATCCTCGCCATCCTATACGTATATGCACTGCACCTCGACTACATCAAACCACAGATGAGATCCTTAGATCGTCGACTTGTCAAGCACGAAGCATGTGGTGAAATTGACACCAAATCTGTTATGATGTATGTGCATTTAAATGGTCTTCTCTCCATCATTGCTCAATGGAACGTTGTTGATTGCTGACCAGACCTTTAAGGTTTGCGGCAAATTAGTTATTTAGGTCACGTGCTCCTCTACGTGCTCTTCTTCGCAGGTCGCACCTGGAAATACAGTTTTTAGATTTCAGCACCACGTGATGTTGGACCACCGTCGCATCTCCCCCATTGCTCTACCTGAGAGTTTTCAGTCTCTTGTGCCATAACATCAGAGGGAAAGACAGAGAGACAGAGACAGGAAGAAAGAGACACCGAGAGAGAGCGAGGAAAGAGAGAGAGAATATCAAAATGGAGAAGCTAGTAACAGGCCGTTAGATATGAGAGGAATCCAGCATTGAATGGAGTGTTGAGAGGGCCGGTGTTGAGCTGACAAATAAAAGGACATGCACGCATGCTTTCGGTTGACATGGCTGCTATAGCCTACCATATCGCATCATGCGGCTTCCATCGGTTTGACTGCAGAGCGTGGGCGGCACTATAGGGCTTTTTCCACGAGTAAATGGTGACTCATATACCATCACCCAGCGGTAGCGGTTGATTGTTTTTCGGAACAGCCTATTGTTCATTTATATAGCTGCTCTCTCTCTCTCTCGCTATGTGTGTCTGGTATACCGAGCTGAAATCTATAGAATCAATCCAATGCCTCGGAAATCAATGTTTTTTTCAGACTTGCTGAACTGTGCATTGTGCGTGTTGGTGCATGCGGCTATCCCTGTTTTTTTCTGGGCATATATTCTCCAGATAACAGTAAATGACTGCCGACGTTACCACATTTCCCCCTAAAAAGCTATACTGAAATGGACATTTGGCCAAGAAGTCCGTTGGGAGTGAATCGATTTCAGAACATTTAACTTATATCACAATCTATATGATTGCAGCCTTGGATTAATTAATTCACTTTTTTTTGCCAAACATACCAACGAATAAATGCCTCACTGTTACTGATTGATAATGATGCTTGTAAACTGAAAGAACCATGGCATTCTACTGTAATTCGACATGCATTTGTGATGTACTGTATGCCTTGAGGAAGCTGAAGAATCGTGCATTTTGTTCTGCTTTTTAATTTGATATAAGAATCACAATATCATATAATTCAGTTTCAAGCCAAATAGTCGATGTCAGGAGGACTGTGTGTGATGGTATCTCCATAATGAGGTCTGTTATGATGTTGAGTAATGTGCTGTTCTGACCAACGGAGACTAGTGGACGCTATTCTAGGTTCATGGCCCTGGAAAAGGACTGTAGATTAGGTTTTCTGTCAGGAAGTACTGTATTTTGCGTTCCAAAGGGCACAGTATTCCATATTTAGTGCACTACTTTTGGCCTGGGCCCATAGGGCTCGGGTCAAAAGTAGTGCATTATGTAGGGAATATGGTGCCGTTTGCAAAATATGTGTGGGGATTGACTGTATTGACATCATAATCTGGCAATTTTTGTGTAGGCTATTATCAATTCAGAAACCTATAAGATCTAACATATACGTGGAAACATTAAAGTATGTCGCATGATAAGATTCAATCCGACACTATGTTTAAGCGTTTCAGTGTATGTATAGGCTTCTATCAGGTACAGCGTATTCTGTTTCGCTACATAACAGAGGCCTACTCCAGTAGCATCAGTTTCACCAGGAGAGTTAACCTTGCCTTTGACCTGATGACAGTAGTGGAACAGGAGGAGGGGAGAGGATTTGGCATCTACTCTTTACCACAAGGGAGTTAGTCTCATTTTCCCTGAGACAATCAGGTAGTAAACAATAAGACAAAATGGCTGCTGCTGTAGAGCAGAGGAAGCTGTGGCGATGTCCGAAGATTGAGGACTTTGGCGCGTTCCCTCCGTCACTGCCTATGACACATGGCTGGGACACATCGATGGGAGAATCTCTCGATAACAAGTCTGCATCAGCCCTGGGACAAAGGAGTTGTACAATTTTGTTAGAAGATGTTGTATAATTTTTCTATACCTGAAAGCCCCCTCGTCTTTGTAGTGAAGATGAAACAGAGAAGCTATAATGTCACCTTGCGTTGCAGTCTTTGAGATAGTTGTATAATGTTATGTAGGCTCCAACTAATGATTCCATTTGGCTGACAGTCATATAGTTATATTTCCTGCAAATGTCAGAGTCATCAACATGGTTGTTGGTTTTCGATGTACTTTACTGAGCTGCACAGCTTTTCAATCAATCAAATTGTGTTTATATAGCCAGAACCTAGCCCATGGACCCCCACAGAGCATGTTGCTAACAATTATTCATTGGTAATAATAGTGAGAGAGGCTGGAGTGTCACTCTGGGGGCTGTTCCCATCTGAGCTCTTCTTCTCTGGTGCTACTGTTTTTTTTTACCATGATCCTCTCTTCCCACCACCCACCAATCAGAGGAGGGGCTGATGTTCCTCAGAATTATGGAAAAGAGAAGATAATGGCGAATGAAAGGATTAGTGAGAGAAAGAGAGAGAGTGATAAAGAGAGAGAGAAAGAGAGAGAGTGAGAGAGAGAGTGATAAAGAGAGAGAGCGAAGAGGAAGAGAGATTGTACCTTTAATCTTCTATACTGCAATGACAATGCATCAACACATTTAATCCACTGCAGGTACAGTAGTACATCTACTAAATGTTTACTTTCGAGTAGAGATGGCCAAATCTGATGAGGGTGAATTATCCTTGGTAAATATTGTTTGTCTTCTTGTTGTTGGACCTTCTCCAAATCATATAGCACATATATCATAAAAGCTTTTGTAAAGAATATTTGTTGGTTTTCATAGACCTCATAAACTATCTCTGTTTTTAGAACATTACATTGGTCAGTGATGACAAGACATATGGTGTGAGCAGGCCTGCCAGTAACAAGGTATGACGCAGACTGCAACAGTACTAAGTCTCGTGCTGCAAGTTGCTGTGACCACAGATATCATCTTCCCAGTCAGTTGTATGATGGAAGGATTCCTCTGTGTTGAGTTACGAGGCATATGATTGGTTGAAACGTCCCTGGTCTGGACTGAAGCACGGACATCGCCATCGAATCCCTTCTTCAGTGAGCCACGTTAACCAAGTCATCTGGTCTAGTCAACATGAATGTGCTTGGGCCGTTCACCATTACATGTCCTATAGTGAGCTCAGGTGCCTGACAATATGCTAGACACACATTAGTATTGTGTTGACTCTGGGCTGCATTCAACACCATTACTGTATCTTATTCAGAAGCCAATGAAGCGTGGCGAGTCTCTGTGGTGATATTGTTGCTCTACCTTTGTCAATCTGAGGCTGGGTAATTTAAGATGCTGCAGTGCAGGCAGTGGGGGTTCGGGTAGATTATTCCGGGGGTTTTCTGGCTTGTAAACAACACAGTTGTTGTTAGACTGTCTGCCCTAAGATTGGAAGGTTGGGTGTTTGATCCCCAGGCAAGTCATATAAAAGACTTAGGGATTAAGGAGATAGAATTCGGGGTAAGGCCCTCTGATAGACTAGTATCCTGTCCAGGGGGTTGCTTGTACATCACACTATAGAAACAGGAGATTGGCTCCTGCTGTTGTGAGCCAAGGCTACTTACTTTATTCTGGCTTGCACATACTGTACCTAGAACTGCCTGATCAGAATTCATAGTGAATGAGTAATGACCCTCTGACTGTATGCAATACATTGGCTTTATTGTCATATCACTGCCTGGGATTGGATCTTTCTCCTCTCTTTCTCTCTTTCTCTCGCCTGCACGCATGCATGCACGTGCACACACACATTTGATTTGCCTGAGAGATTTTGATTTGATCTAATCTGTGTGTGTGTGTGTTCTTCGTATAGCCGTAATATGATAATGATGCAGATGTTGGTTCACTGAGCTAAAGCTTCATGGCAATATAGAGAATATCAATTAGGGACAATTGTAGGTAACATGCTTCAATTTCCTGCCTGGCCAATCAGCTCAATGCATATTTGTCTTGACTGGATTTACACTCATAATGAGTTATTTTTCTCTCCGTCTGAAGTCTTTTTTATAGTGGATTATGAACATCTCTCTCTTTTGCTTGCTACTAGTAACATGTAATAAATAGTAGGTTAGAACATGCTTATTACATGTATTAGCACCTATTAATGTTAATATTTAACCAAATGTAAAGATAATCATGAGGGATTGGGCAGAAGAAGAAGAGGAGGAAGAGAAGAAGAATAGCAGTACACTCTTAGAGATCCTGTCTGTAATTCAATGAGTGCACTAGGGAATAATACGATGTCATTCAGACATAGCTATTATTATTAGATATTGTGAGTGAGGGTCTTGTCAGAATGTGTTTCTTGGCCCGGGGGCCCACTAATTGCTTTTTAATGTCTTTGTCTTTATGACTCCTCAAATATTTAATAGCCTCTAATGCTGCCACCTCTTGGCTACTGAGGCTGCTGTCACTGGACAACTGATAAATTACATTTTGGGGCTGATTTGACTGATTCATGGTAATTCTTCCCACATAATTCAATGTGTCCCAGATGACAGCCTATCCATTTGGGACACAGATAAATGATGTGGGGAAAATTGCCATAAATCAGTCAAAAATAAGCCATGAATGTGTTCACGGAATCGGAACATCTATGGAATTGGAACATCAACGTGTTTGAATGGAACATTGTGGGGTAGGAATCTGAATAGGCTGTATTACAGTACAAACACATTCCAGAGTAAAAAAACATGATTAAGGGGATAATGAAACAAATCAATATTGATTAAGACAAAACACTTTGATTATCTATTACCACAGCATCAGTAAACCATCTGTAATTGTATCTGCATGTTCCTTTCAGGGATGGGGATTGGGTACTTCAATGTGCCCCTTGCGATTCAATTCCATCAAATATCACAACATAAAAAAGCATCTGCTGCAGGTTTCGGCGTGCCTCTGCATCTCGACACGGTTTTATCGTCTCAGTCCATTAAAAACTGGAAGGTCATGCTTTTAATTCAAAACAGGCTGCCGACACGTCTCGTAGGGCTGGGACAATAAACTGAAAATGATCGACACCGACCAAACCGACCACTTATTGTGGACATTTAGCTGATATCGTTCAGTAGCCTATATTAGAGAAATGTGAAGTTTAAAATGAAGCTAATATGGGTGATTGTTGGGACAATTGATAGCTACTACATTCAAACTAGCAGTAGTAATTTGAAGGGTAATATAAAAAACTGGTGGACATTGTTATAAACTATTTATCGTTATGGTATTGATTCAGTCAATTTATCTTAAAATTGATTTTTGTCCATATCGCCCAGCTCTAGTGTCTGGTACAGTAGGTTCAGATCATATCCCAGCTCTAGTGTCTGGTACAGTAGGTTCAGATCATATCCCAGCTCTAGTGTCTGGTACAGTAGGTTCAGATCATATCCCAGCTCTAGTGTCTGGTACAGTAGGTTCAGATCATATCCCAGCTCTAATGTCTGGTACAGTAGGTTCAGATCATATCCCAGCTCTAGTGTCTGGTACAGTAGGTTCAGATCATATCCCAGCTCTAGTGTCTGGTACAGTAGGTTCAGATCATATCCCAGCTCTAGTGTCTGGTACAGTAGGTTCAGATCATATCCCAGCTCTAGTGTCTGGTACAGTAGGTTCAGATCATATCCCAGCTCTAGTGTCTGGTACAGTAGGTTCAGATCATATCCCAGCTCTAGTGTCTGGTACAGTAGGTTCAGATCATATCCCAGCTCTAGTGTCTGGTACAGTAGGTTCAGATCATATCCCAGCTCTAGTGTCTGGTACAGTAGGTTCAGATCATATCCCAGCTCTAGTGTCTGGTACAGTAGGTTCAGATCATATCCTAGCTCTAGTGTCTGGCACAGTAGGTTCAGATCATATCCCAGCTCTAGTGTCTGGTACAGTAGAATTTCTCTACAGATCTATCGTCTCGTAACAGGTTGTCTCCTCCTGCCTCTCCCATAACCTCTCATTCCCATTCTCTCCCTTCTCTCCCCTCTCACTATTTTCCCCACCTCACCCCACCCCTCTCCCCATCCATCTCACCTCTCTCCCCTCTCTACCCCCTCCCGCCTCTCTCCCCCATCCCACCTCTCTCCCCTCTCCCCCTGTCCCTTGCCAACCTCTGCGGCGGCCGCTCTTTGTCGTGTTTGGCTTGTCACTTGTCATATTTCCCAGGCCCTCCGGGGGCAGTCTGCTGTTAGTTAATGTTCCCAAGAGGAAGGGAATGAGCTAGTTTTGACCAGCCCAGCTGGGTGCCTCCCTGGCCCTAACCGTAACCCTACACAAGGAGACCGCAGAGGTGACTGCCGTGACTGCCTGCCACCGTCAGAGGGGAGATAGGGCTCCTGCTCTGCAGTACATGGGGAGATAGGGCTCCTGCTCTGCAGTACATGGGGAGATAGGGCTTCTGCTCTGCAGTACATGGTTTGATAGTATTTGTTTTCTTTCAAGTACTTTGTTGAGCATTTGATTTAGTTGCTGCTTTCTGAAGGGCCAGCAGATGAGCGCGGTTTGCACCTTTGGGACTATTCCATTGGCTCCATTGCTTCTGGCACCGCAAGCTTTAATCAAACATATTGACAGAAAACATGTGTTATCACACTACCTCAATAGTACCTCTACAATATGAGTTTTGGTTCTGACTATTTCAGGGAGATTTGACTGATTGATGGATGAGAAGCAGGTACACATTTTTGTGTGTGTTTTGTATTGAGGATTGGAGGAGGACAATCAACTGTAGAGAGGTGATTTTGAGAGGACAATCAGCTTTTTGAAACAGCCTGTGTGGTGTGAGAAGGTCATGAATGCAAACAGCAGGGTCAGCTACCCTATATCCCAGTGTAAACAGCAGGGTCAGCTACCCTATATCCCAGTGTAAACAACAGGGTCAGCTACCCTATATCCCAGTGTAAACAGCAGGGTCAGCTACCCTATATCCCAGTGTAAACAGCAGGGTCTGCTACCCTATATCCCAGTGTAAACAGCAGGGTCTGCTACCCTATATCCCAGTGTAAACAACAGGGTCAGCTACCCTATATCCCAGTGTAAACAACAGGGTCTGCTACCCTATATCCCAGTGTAAACAACAGGGTCAGCTACCCTATATCCCAGTGTAAACAACAGGGTCTGCTACCCTATATCCCAGTGTAAACAACAGGGTCTGCTACCCTATATCCCAGTGTAAACAGCAGGGTCAGCTACCCTATATCCCAGTGTAAACAGCAGGGTCTTCTACCCTATATCCCAGTGTAAACAGCAGGGTCTGCTACCTTATATCCCAGTGTAAACAGCAGGGTCAGCTACCTTATATCCCAGTGTAAACAGCAGGGTCTGCTACCTTATATCCCAGTGTAAACAGCAGGGTCTGCTACCTTATATCCCAGTGTAAACAGCAGGGTCAGCTACCTTATATCCCCGTGTAAACAGCAGGGTCTGCTACCCTATATCCCAGTGTAAACAGCAGAGTCTGCTACCTTATATCCCAGTGTAAACAGCAGGGTCTGCTACCCTATATCCCAGTGTAAACAGCAGGGTCTGCTACCTTATATCCCAG
This sequence comes from Salvelinus namaycush, assembly GCF_016432855.1. Taxonomy (NCBI): domain Eukaryota; kingdom Metazoa; phylum Chordata; class Actinopteri; order Salmoniformes; family Salmonidae; genus Salvelinus; species Salvelinus namaycush. The sequence continues at coordinate 27,640,972 of NC_052330.1, forward strand.
TGTAAACAGCAGGGTCAGCTACCTTATATCCCCGTGTAAACAGCAGGGTCTGCTACCCTATATCCCAGTGTAAACAGCAGGGTCTGCTACCTTATATCCCAGTGTAAACAGCAGGGTCTGCTACCTTATATCCCAGTGTAAACAGCAGGGTCTGCTACCTTATATCCCAGTGTAAACAGCAGGGTCTGCTACCTTATATCCCAGTGTAAACAGCAGGGTCTGCTACCTTATATCCCAGTGTAAACAGCAGGGTCAGCTACCTTATATCCCAGTGTAAACAGCAGGGTCTGCTACCCTATATCCCAGTGTAAACAGCAGGGTCAGCTACCTTATATCCCAGTGTAAACAGCAGGGTCAGCTACCTTATATCCCAGTGTAAACAGCAGGGTCAGCTACCTTATATCCCAGTGTAAACAGCAGGGTCAGCTACCTTATATCCCCGTGTCAACGGGCTTTAGAAGAGAGGTGACCCGATTTCAAAAACATCCTCACAATACGCTTCTTTAGCTTACGATGATTTAAAGAGGACTCATTCTTATTCCATAGGCTAATATCTCACAGATTGATGTGTAAATGGTGTTGTGGTGGATACTGTGTGTGGTATTAGCTGGAGCAAAGACTGAGATTAACCGAGGAAGAAGAGAAAATGGCAGCCGTTGCAAACAAAGGGTCACTGTGAGCACGCAAACATGCACGCAAACGAACACACGCACACAGACAAAGAGCTATTCTCTGTTTAAATGTTGGAGCAGAACAATGATTCCGCCTATTGTCAGAACAGACCATGTGCCAGTTTGTCTGTAAGGTTTGGAAATGCCAGTCTAACTGAACATTTGTTTGGTCTGAGTGCTTGAGTCAACCACATAGCTGCTGCCCAATGAATGAATGACGAAGGCAGTTACCTTCAGCTGAAGTTTCGATCAGGGCACGGAACGCATCCCTGAGGAATTTAAAGCACCTCCTTGAAATTCTCATTCCCTCGTTCATTTTGATTTCAGACAGCACGGTAATGTGTTTGTGGTTCTGTACCAGGCAGGGTCTTTATTTGATGAATACGTGTACAGTCATTTTAGGTTTTCCAGGCGAGATCATTTGCAGGCACACGAGGGAGAGCCAGCCGACAGGGGTGGGGGTGGGGGTTGGAGTAGGGAGGGCGTTCTGTAAGTACTCTGTGATTGGACAAGGCATGAAATATGGCCGCCTCATAAGATAAGGGAACGTGTGGGGAATGAAGCCATCTCAATATGTTTCATTACTGGACCTGCAGTGATTATAGCTGCCTGACTGTAGCTCAGACACTGGGATATAGGGTAGCTGCCTGACTGTAGCTCAGACATATAGCTGCCTGACTGTAGCTCAGTTACGTTTTGAAATGTGGAAATTGTAAAAGTAACAGATGCATTAACTGGTTAACTGCTTTTTAATATCTTATTAATTCCTCTTTAATATCTTATTAATAAGTCTTTAGTCAGCTAGAAGCGTACACAGTGTTTATTACCTTGGGAAATGTAAGAGCTGTCATATAAAACATTTAACAACATATTGTCTGCTGCCATAATGAAATTATGCTATAGTCAGCAAAGCTCAGTTAAACACTCCCTATAGTGTGTGTGTGTGTGTGTGTGTGTGTGTGTGTGTGTGTGTGTGTGTGTGTGTGTGTGTGTGTGTGTGTGTGTGTGTGTGTGTGTGTGTGTGTGTGTGTGTGTGTGTGTGTGAGTGTGTGTGTGTGTGTGTGTGTTAGCTTGTATCAGGACAAATAGTCAGTTAGGCCTAGCAGTGGCTTGCATGGAGCAGTGGTGGAGAACCTGACGTGTGTTAGAATCATCAATAAGAGGATGACACTGGAAAACATCTCCACAGACATTTTTTTAATGATATTATGCTTCCTGCAGATTCCTGCAGATATTTGGAGCTTCCTACGAATCCCAAATGAAACAATCACCAGTATTTTGGATTTGGAGAGAAAGAGGGAGGCAGGTAGAGGATAAGGTTTGGAGAGAAATAGGGAGGTAGAGGATGATGTTTGGAGAGAAAGAGGGAGGTAGAGGATGAGGTTTGGAGAGAAAGAGGGAGGTAGAGGATGAGGTTTGGAGAGAAAGAGGGAGGTAGAGGATGAGGTTTGGAGAGAAAGAGGGAGGTAGAGGACGAGGTTTGTAGAGAAATAGGGAGGTAGAGGATGAGGTTTGGAGAGAAAGAGGGAGGTAGAGGATGAGGTTTGGAGAGAAATAGGGAGGTAGAGGATGATGTTTGGAGAGAAAGAGGGAGGTAGAGGATGAGGTTTGGAGAGAAAGAGGGAGGTAGAGGATGAGGTTTGGAGAGAAAGAGGGAGGTAGAGGATGAGGTTTGGAGAGAAAGAGGGAGGTAGAGGATGAGGTTTGGAGAGAAAGAGGGAGGTAGAGGATGAGGTTTGTAGAGAAATAGGGAGGTAGAGGATGAGGTTTGGAGAGAAAGAGGGAGGTAGAGGATGAGGTTTGGAGAGAAAGAGGGAGGTAGAGGATGAGGTTTGGAGAGAAAGAGGGAGGTAGAGGATGAGGTTTGGAGAGAAAGAGGGAGGTAGAGGATGAGGTTTGGAGAGAAAGAGGGAGGTAGAGGATGAGGTTTGGAGAGAAAGAGGGAGGTAGAGGATGAGGTTTGGAGAGAAAGAGGGAGGTAGAGGATGAGGTTTGGAGAGAAAGAGAGAGGAAGATGATGAGGTTTGGAGAGAAAGAGGGAGGTAGAGGATGAGGTTTGGAGAGAAAGAGGGAGGTAGAGGATGAGGTTTGTAGAGAAATAGGGAGGTAGAGGATGAGGTTTGGAGAGAAAGAGGGAGGTAGAGGATGAGGTTTGGAGAGAAAGAGGGAGGTAGAGGATGAGGTTTGGAGAGAAAGAGGGAGGTAGAGGATGAGGTTTGGAGAGAAAGAGGGAGGTAGAGGATGAGGTTTGGAGAGAAAGAGGGAGGTAGAGGATGAGGTTTGGAGAGAAAGAGAGAGGAAGATGATGAGGTTTGGAGAGAAAGAGGGAGGTAGATGGATAGATTAGATAGTGGATGGGCTTGAAGAGGGGAGGGAGGAGAAGGAGGTCAAGGAAGGTAGAGAATAAGGCAGCGTGTCTGTCTCAGAGGCAGATGTCTGGCAGCTGTCAGAGGGAAACAGAAGACAGTAAATCATAGTAAATTAGCTGAGCCAATCAGTAAATGTGTCTGACCTTGTTAACATGACAGAAACCCATTCTCTCTCTGCTGGATCTGAGGGTAACATAAAGCTTCCTGTTTATCTGTCAGTGCAGATGGACGTGGACCGTTCACCCTCACACATTGATTGTGTTGATTCTGTGGTCCAGATTTGTAGGTTGATTGTGTAGCAGCATGTTTACCTCGGGCTCTATTCAATCCGTATCGTGTTGCAGCATGATGAAAATGTAATATTCTCATGTTAGAGGAGACTGCATTCACGGTAAACTCTGCAGATTTCGGGTCAATAGGAAATTACCTTTACATTTCTAGCATTTCTACATTGTAACGCTTTACAGATTGAATAGAGTTCCTTGTGTTATCTGAATATTACCTGCTGATTCCCACTTAGATTCCCATCTATTTGCACTGCAAATAAGTAATTCAGTTGAATAGATTTTCACATGATACCTTAGATATTGTTCTCTTGTGTTATGCATATATTTGAAGTCAGAGGATTGGATTTATATAGTGCTTTTTTATATAGGGTTTTTCCAAGTGCTTTCAAGCTCTCTACATAGTAAGGAGGAGTATATGTACTGTAGCATATACAGTACGTAGGCCAGGTTGTGTCCTAGCTGTGTTTAAAGTCTCAACTAGTTATGACATACGTCTCCAAGGGGTATCCATGTTTCTGTGACAACAACCCTAATGGATGCTACTTCAGCATGAATCACGTCTTCACAATGTCCAAGAGAGGTGAAAAACCCCTGGCTTGTAGTTCACACTCAGAATGACAACGGTCTCATCAGATCTCAATCTAAATGGATCAGAATCTAAATGGAATCTTTAGATCAGAAACTAAATGGAATCTTTAGATCAGAAACTAAATGGAATCTTTAGATCAGAATCTAAATGGAATCTTTAGATCAGAAACTAAATGGAATCTTTAGATCAGAATCTAAATGGAATCTTTAGATCAGAAACTAAATGGAATCTTTAGATCAGAATCTAAATGGAATCTTTAGATCAGAAACTAAATGGAATCTTTAGATCAGAATCTAAATGGAATCTTTAGATCAGAAACTAAATGGAATCTTTAGATCAGAAACTAAATGGAATCTTTAGATCAGAATCTAAATGGTTCACACACACATATCTCTAGTCCATTGTGAAAACGTTCAATTAATAGCCGGATTAAATAATATGACTCAATAGGTTGATTAAATAATTAATTAATTGGTTTATTAAAATTCTATTAATTGATGGCATGTTTTCAGTTGCCCTCTGCACCCCTCAGTTTAGGACTGGTTGATGTGCTAGTTTCAGCGGTAAACTGCAGAGAGGATAACAGGCAGCCTTGAGGGGCTCCAGAGAGAAAAGCCTGTTTGTGTTTGAGATGAAAGCCTTTCTTTCTCTGGTAACACATTTTGATGCCCTGTTTTTCAATCTAATTTGATTTTAAAGGCACTGCTTCTGCTGCTGCCCAGTCGGTAAGAGATTTCTGTAATCCAAGATGGCTGCTGGTCGTGTTTAGCCATGCAGGGGAAGGAAACGTCTAAAGAAAAGCTATGGAGGGAGGAAAGCGAACATACTGTGTGCTTTGTGTACAAAGATCCCACGGGACAAAAACTGGTTGAATCAACATTGTTTCCACGTCATTTCAACAAAACAATTCAAGGTGATGATGTTGAATCAAGGTGGAAAACTGATTGGATTTGAAAAAAGTAATCAACGTAAAGGAATTTAATCTTCTTTTCACCCAACTTTTAACCTAAATCCAATGACAAGACAGTGACATTTTTTGTTGATTTCACATTGAATTCACGTTAGTTGACAACTCAACCAAATGTAAATCAAAACTAGACATTGAACTGACGTTTGTGCCCAGTGGGATAGTTCTCCCGTGGCTGTAAAAAAGGTTATGAGTGATACTGTATTTTGTTAATAACATGATAATATGGTCACTTCTGCATGAGAATATGTATATCTGTATGTAGGAGTCATATATTACAGTATATGACCTAGTCAGTTACCAAGAGGAAGATGGATTTATGATACTGTACTAAAGATTACTGATTACTGTAATACATCTTTAAGATTGCTGTATTAAAGATGTGGCGCTTGTTACAATCACAGATGTTGTGAGATTCCCACGACACATGTAGGCTCCAACTGCAAGGGAACAGAACGATCTGGGGGGCAGAATATGGAATAGAATCTAGAATCCCTTGTCACGAACGATGATACACTCTCTGACACATAATATTGTACACTACTACACATAACTTTAACGTTGGTGATTTCGATGTTGTTAGGTTGTTAGGTAACCCTTGTAAAGATGATTTATTATAGTAATCAGCGGAACCTTACTGTGAAGGGTACATATATTCTGTGACATGCATACCGATACGATTGCCCCTCTATTATATTTAGCAAGGTAAACAATGACTGTCGTCAATCCCTCAGTGAATGTGAGTGGGTGCTACTGAGGAGAGATCAAACCCCTGTCTGACAGTGGAGGCTGCTGAGGGGAGGACGGCTCATAATAATGGCTGGAATGGGGTCAATGGAGTGGTATCAACCACATTGATGTGTTTTGATACCATTTCATTGACTCTATTCCAGCCATTATTATGAGCCGTCCTCCCCTCAGCAGCCTCCACTGCTGTCTACTGTATGATTGAACCTCTAATGATTCTGGTCTACAGGGAAACACAGCACAGGCTTACAGTGTCCAGTGTGCTAGCTAGCCAACCCACAATATCCCTTCGACTTGACTCTCTAAGACTGCCATCATTCTGCAAACATCAATGACTTGCGCACTTCCTTTTCATTCAGTGGAACAAATGCTGTTGCAGTCACTAATCCTCTATTATACTGGGCTCTAACTGCGCCAGGGACTGCAGATGAAAAGCGACTGCCGTTCATTCGCCTGAGATCCAAGAAAATAGAGACAATGTGATCAAACAAAACACACCTGTTTTGGGGGGGAGGTGGGTAGATTCACTTTTGATGTGTAGGTTAATTACTGTGGCATTGGGCAAAACACATCTCAGAAAATACCATGATGTAGCACCCTTCCTAAAAAGACACAAATATCTACACTAGCACTGAAGCAATGTATTTGGCACGCATTCTAAGTGGTATTCTAGTATGTCAATTGGAACGTAACCTTAGCACTGGGAACATACTTGTTTAGCTTAGCATGCTAAAGGCTGTCGTTTAGCTTAGCAGACTAAATGATGTTTCTAGCTTAGCGTGCTAAAATACGTTCTTTAGCTTAGCATGATAACATGTGTTGTTTTGTGTCTCCTTTCCTCCGCTAGTCTTCCCCGGCCTCCCAGTAGGATCTATTCTTTCCCGTTGGAGACCAACTCCACCCCGTACAGCCAGTAGCCATGGCTGAAGACTTGGACATGCGCAATGAGCTGTCGGATATGCAGCAACGCGCCGACCAGCTTGGAGATGAGGTGAGCAACACAACCCCTACCCATGCTACTGTTTACCACATCTTCAACAGATTTAGAGACACGTGAGAGACACTCAAGCCTTCAGGGAGTACATAGAAAATCATCCAGAAATAGGCATATGCAACCACTACACGTAAAACAAATATGAAAAGATAAGCTTGGAGTTAAAAGGTGTAGAATTGATGATAAACTCATTCCTCACTCTCCACTCGACATAAAATCCACAGATCCAGTTAAATACATCTTCCACCTAAAGTGACTGTACACGTTACAGTGTCACACATTACCATAAGATAGCCCGCTAGATGACCTCATCCTGGCAGCAGCAGCCAGTTCCTATAGAGAAGGGTAATGTGCTGTTGGCCTCATCGGCTGCTCAATGCCAGGGTCTGTGTGTCAGGTGGAGGGAGTGTCCAACTGCATCCAGTCTTATGTAACTGTGAAGTGTGTGTGTGTTAGTTTGTACGTGTGTGTGTGTGTTGCCAGCAGCCTCAGTACTAGCCTGCAGCAGCCTAGCCCACATTTCTCCCGCCTCTCCGATGACTCACACTTTCACAGCTGAGCAGAATATTAAACACTCACACACACATGCAACACAACCAGGACATACAATGGTGGTTCCAATCACAGTTTCCTCTCTCTCTCTGTCCAATCACGTCGCTAATGCTAAACAACATCTCACCTTGAGACGTTTCTTACACAACGGCCATCTTGAAGCTGTATCTCTGAGATTCAGAGTATAGTGGTGGTCACTTGGTTTCTGATGGGGGTGGGGGAGAAGATGACTGTAGAAAAGAGGCTGACTGTAAACGTTACAGCGTTGAGGCTCAGCCTGTGAGCCCGGGCTGTGTCACCTCCCTCTCCCCACCCCCCTCCCCCACCCCCGGGGGCTCAGCAGTGCAGTGAGCTGCATCACAGAGCGGATCCGAGCTGCAGCCATGCAAAAGGGATAAGATATCACAGCTCCCACAGAAACCCCACAGCCCCAGTACAGCCAGAGCCTCACAGCCACATGCTTAATGATCTCTATTTAGAGAGAAAATTGGATCATGCCGCTATCGCTCGCTAGCTTGCTAGCTGGCCAACAGTAGAAGAGGTTGAAAAGGGGGCTGGGAAATTGATCCCAAGCCTTCAATGTAGAGTATATGCAGTTATTTTACGACATGGTTTACAACAGTTTGAATGATACTGATAAATAGAAGCACTGTTTTAATCTTATTTAAATGCAAATGTATTTAAAATACAAGTTCAGTAATGCTTCCAAACCTTTTAAATGTATTGTTTGCACAGTATTGTCATGATTGTGCATAATTAGTGATTTTGTGTTTATTTGTGCCTCTAAAGATACATATCCTATAACTGACTCCCTATAACTACATCAGAGTTCTGTTATTTCCATGATGGTCATTGTAACAATTCACCCTACTGATACGCAACATTATATTTTTAGTTTAACCTTAAAGGTCCAATGCAATCATTTTTATCTCAATATCAATCATTTATGGGTAACAGTTAAGTATCTTACTGTGATTGTTTTAAATCCAAATGGTCAAAAAGAAACAAAAATAGCTTCTTAGCGAAGAGCAATTTCTCAAGCAAGACTGTCTGGGAGTGGTCTGAGTGGGAAAGGCAAAACTGAAAACTAGCTGTTACTGGCAGAGAGGTTTGGAACTCTCTTTCTTATTGGTTTATTAACTCATTTACTGCTTGGTGATGTCACCAGGCAGGCCAAAACTCCATCCCACCAAAACAGGCTGACATTTCAGGTGGTCTTTTCAAACAGCTCCCACACTAAAAGGGCAATATGATCATTTTCACAATTTCACAGTATTATTCCAACATCATAGCGTGGAAATATATCAAAGACAGGAAAATCATGTTCTTGATTGCACTTAATATAATATGTATGAAATTACAGAAAATCAATTAGTTCTGAAAATTAATGTAATATCTATTTTACCTGTTTTTAACTAAGCAAGTCAGTTAAGAACAAATTCTCACTTTCAATGATGGCCTAGGAACAGTGGGTTAACTGCCTTGTTCAGGGGCAAATCTACAGATTTTAACCTTGTCAGCTCAGGGAGTCGATCTTGCAACCTTGCGGTTACTAGTCCAACGCTCTAACGACTAGGCTACCTGCTCTAACGACTAGGCTATCTGCTCTAACCACTAGGCTACCTGCTCTAACGACTAGGCTATCTGCTCTAACCACTAGGCTACCTGCTCTAACGACTAGGCTATCTGCTCTAACCACTAGGCTACCTGCTCTAACGACTAGGCTATCTGCTCTAACCACTAGGCTACCTGCTCTAACGACTAGGCTATCTGCTCTAACCACTAGGCTACCTGCCTCTAACCACTAGGCTACCTGCCTCTAACCACTAGGCTACCTGCTCTAACGACTAGGCTATCTGCTCTAACCACTAGGCTACCTGCTCTAACGACTAGGCTATCTGCTCTAACCACTAGGCTACCTGCTCTAACGACTAGGCTATCTGCTCTAACCACTAGGCTACCTGCCTCTAACCACTAGGCTACCTGCTCTAACGACTAGGCTATCTGCTCTAACCACTAGGCTACCTGCCTCTAACCACTAGGCTACCTGCCTCTAACCACTAGACTACCTGCTCTAACGACTAGGCTATCTGCTCTAACCACTAGGCTACCTGCCTCTAACCACTAGGCTACCTGCCTCTAACCAGGTAGCTCTAACCACTAGGCTACCTGCCTCTAACCACTAAGCTACCTGCCTCTAACCACTAGGCTACCTGCCTCTAACCACTAGGCTACCTGCCTCTAACCACTAGGCTACCTGCCGCCACAGTATCATTTTGATTATCATTTTGATTGGATTGGTAATCGATTCCAGTTACAATTTTAGGCAATTATATTTCACGAACAAACATATGGTGCTATCTGGAGAATACCACATGGTACTATCTATAGTAGACTATATGGTGATATCTATAGTAGACCATATGGTGATATCTGGAGTGGACCATATGGTGATATCTGGAGTGGACCATATGGTGCTATCTAGAGAATACCACATGGTGATATCTATAGTAGACCATATGGTATTATCTATAGTAGACCATATGGTGATATCTATAGTAGACCATATGGTGCTATCTATAGTAGACAATATGGTCCTATCTATAGTAGACCATATGGTGATATCTGGAGTGGACCATATGGTGATATCTATAGTAGACCATATGGTGATATCTATAGTAGACCATATGGTGCTATCTATAGTAGACCACATGGTGCTATCTGGAGGGGACCATATGGTGATATCTAGACCTGCATCTCAACCTCCAGTCATATCTGTCATGTCTTCTGATGCTTTCCAGTTCTAATGTTTCTTCTCCTTTCTGTCCACAGTCACTGGAGAGCACTCGTCGTATGCTACAACTGGTGGAAGAGGTAAGAGAAAGACACCATTCATACTTACAGTGTTCACAACGCCAAGCCAGAATACAGTGCCGAGCCGTGCGAGGTATTGACATGGGTAAGACATGCACTGTGTGTTCGTGCATGTACAGAACCAGGATCTGCCTGGCACAGCAAATTCACTGGAGCACATTTAACTCGGAGAGTGTTAAATGTATAACTTTTACAGTGCACGTATGATTCCTACTAATACAGTGTTAAAATAACACTGTTGAGAGTTTTGAAATGTTATCTTGGTAAGAAGAGTGGAGATGAGAGAGAGATCAGAGGAGCTAGAGAGAGAGAGAGAGAGGGAGAGAGAGATCAGGAGAGAGAGCGAGAGAGAGAGATCAGAAGAGAGAGAGAGAGGGATAGAGAGGGAGGGAGAGAACAGGTCTCTGATGACAGCCTTGTGCTGCATATCTCAAGGTCATATTGATCATCAGTTCATATATCTCACCGAATAGCACAGCACAGCACCACCCTGTCATCACTGGAGGGAGGGAGGGAGGGAGGGAGGGAGGGAGGGAGGGAGGGAGGGAGGGAGGGAGGAATAACAGCACCTCGGACGTGACAAACAGACAAGTGTCAGTGAAGATAGAGGGAGGGACTGTCTGACAAAAGAGAAAATGGAGGATAATGGAAAGAGGGAGCAAGAGAGGAAGAGAGGGACAGTTAGACTGCGATGATTAATCAGATGATTAGCGATAAGAGTGTATCACCCCACAGGTCCAGAACACAGATTCTATTTGATTAAAGTGATTATCTCTCTCTCTGTTGTCATAAGATTTAGGTGAGCAAATTCTCTTTTTCATGCAAACAAAAATGGATCTGCATTTCCAAATACATAATGATGGAATCCAGGTGTATCCATTTCCATCCATACGGTTTGCATAAGGTGATAGTATCGAGTCAAGCTGAGCCTAGATGAGGGGTTCAGTGCAGTGCACTATGGGGATCGTATTCGATTGTGCCAAGAAGACTCCCCTGGGAGTCATATTAACTAACTTGGGATTTCTCTGGGAAGTGGAATGCTAAATTACAGAATAATTTATACACTGCAGTTGTGGCTTATTGCTCCCCCCTTGCCCCAAACTTTGATGCTCTCATCCTTGTAAACTGCTGAGGAGGCAGGAATGAGAGCCAGGAGAGGCAGGGTGTCTTATTTATGCTGCCTATGCTCCACACCAGGTTCCATGTTTATTAGTCAGCCAGGAACTGTAAAAGTCTCCATGATATCAGGAGAGTTTTGTTTTGTTAGCCACATTGCACACTGGTCAGAGGTCCATACTGTATCTGTATCTAAAGCCAATCAATTACTAATATGGATAGCGTTGGCTAACCTAACATAGCAGGTGTAAAAAGATGCCTGAACAGAGTCCCACACCCGTTTTTCAGGGGAAATGGATGTTAGGTTGAAAATACTGTATCCCTGAAAACCGACCCTGCAGAGAGTGGTTTGGGCTGGCTATTCATGTAGTTTTCTACCGACCCTGCGGAGAGTGGTTTGGGCTGGCTATTCATGTAGTTTTCTACCGACCCTGCGGAGAGTGGTTTGGGCTGGCTATTCATGTAGTTTTCTACCGACCCTGCGGAGAGTGGTTTGGGCTGGCTATTCATGTAGTTTTCTACCGACCCTGAGGAGAGTGGTTTGGGCTGGCTATTCATGTAGTTTTCTACCGACCCTGCGGAGAGTGGTTTGGGCTGGCTATTCATGTAGTTTTCTACCGACCCTGCGGAGAGTGGTTTGGGCTGGCTATTCATGTAGTTTTCTACCGACCCTGCGGAGAGTGGTTTGGGCTGGCTATTCATGTAGTTTCAGAACCCCAAGGTCTCCAAGTGTACTGTAATCCACTGCTGGGATTGGTGAAATGATCTTACACAGATATAGAATAGCAGTGTACAGTCTGCTGTAAGAGAAAAGATGGTGCCTGCATCGTAAATAGGCATAAAGCCCGATTTTGGCATTATTATCAACTTTCAATCTGATGTAAAGCTTTTCATTTAGGATATTTTTTATCAATCGTCTTTGAATGTCAGCTATTTATAATGTGTCATACCAAACAAAGGGTTAATGTTCCCTGGCTTATAACCTCTGAACCTGATCAATACTACCCCACTTCCTCTCACAGGAGGGTAACAGGCGACGCCACTTTCCCTCAATATCTACATTTTTAAACATAAACACCTACAACATTAAAACCCAAAGCGCATTAAAACCCGAAGCGCTAACCATTACAGCAAGTCAAAGACACACAGGTTGGCCAATCCAGTTTAAAATCACACCAGAAACGGTTAGAATATGCAAATATTCTCAGGCTGTCACGATTCGGACAATGTTACTGTTTCTTGAGAGATTTTAAGTTGAGCAAATGGCAAGACCTTGGTCTAACTTTGTCTAAGGCTTGAGGTGGGTTTTATTCTGATGGTCTCTTCCTGTTTTCCAATCATGTTGCATTTGCACTCTAATGTGTATTCTATAAGGCGTCCATGTCCACCCTTTGTGATCTGACCTCTCTCTTTCTCTTTATTTCCTTCCATTCATCCCTTCCTTCTTCACCTCTCTCCGCGGTGGTTATTGGGGAGTAGAGTAAAGATGCTGGTATCAGGACCTTGGTTATGCTGGACGAGCAAGGAGGTAAGTGTTGGATGTCTTCCGGAAGGGAAACCCAATGGGACGACGTTCCCAGCCTTGTAACTGATGTTTCGCTATGAATAACATAACAGTGCATGTTTTGAAGTAGTTAGCTAGAACGACAGATTCTACCGTATATTTCAACTTGAGTTATTTTCAAGTGCTTTGTACATTGAAATAGACAGATATATGGATGAGTTAGAATAAACTCATATGGTTATCTTTTAGACGTTTATGTAAACAAACAAATGTAGATATTCTTGATGGTTGAATTGTTTCCTGTGGACTTGCTCTTATCCATTACATGCCAGTTCATAACTAAGGTTTTCTCCAACTACCCCTTTGAATCAATGATTTTCATCTATTTTAATTTCTGCCCTAATGCATGCTTTATTATGAATTCCACTGCAGGTCAACAATTAGTTTGAAACCTGACGAAGAAACTAACAACTCTTTTTTTTCCGTTTTCTAACTTTTGGTTTTGTTTGCTAACTGCTTGTTCTTGGTGTGCTAACATATTTTCTTTGGTTCGCTAACTTAATTACCTTAGTTTCACTAACTTATATTCTTTGGTTTTGCTAACATGTTTTCTTTGGATTCGTTAACAGTTTTTCATTCGCTTCGCTAACAGCTTTTCTCTGGTTTCGTACCCCAAAGACGACAAGTATACCTCAAAACATTCTCAGGCCAAACACCGCAACAACCACCCTTTATTTACTATATTTAAGTCTCCATTATACTTCTGTGCCAAAAGTTGAATTGGAGAAGCCCACTTATCCATAATTTGGGTGAATTCTTCCAGTCATGGAGGTTTGTCCCTAAAAGGCCACCAACCGAACAGTAGGCCAACGTGTCAAAGGTGTAGTGATAAAACCGGTTCTGTCTCAGAGTTGGGGAAGTAAATCAAGGATCGATTTAACGACAAAATTCATTCTCATTCTTCCATGGATTTACACACTAACAATTGAACACACTTTTGTATCATCCCTGGTTAAATGCAGTTTGTGAATGCACTGTATTATGGCATGTCATGAACAGACGTAGCCACACAGAAACAAACAGGACAAGTCAACGTGTTTAACACTGTACTCCACTAAAGGACTACTGTGCTAGCCATATTCCTTAAAGTCTTGTTACTCTATAAAGCAGACGAAGAATGCACACATGATTTACACCTGATAGTGACCAATAACAAATGTTATATAGAGAAACTAATAACATGGCCTAAACCCTGGTTCAGTTGAACCTTCCCACTGGGCACAGACATCAATTCCACGTTGGTTAAACGTAATTTAATTGAAATGACTTGGAAACAACGTGGATTCAACCAGTGTGTGCGTAGTGGGTTATTGGCATTACCACTGGTTTGTTGTGCTTGGATTGACCAGAGGACATATTTGTCCTGCCGGAAGGCATTAGCCTCAATCTAGCCTTCTGATTGGCCGGTTCGACTGCTGTGATCAGATCCTAATGGGGAAAGCCCACGACCGAGGTCCTTAATTACAGACTCACTGTAATCTGCTCATTCCTTTATCATCCCTTCATATCTCAATCATCCCTCCATATCTTTATCATCCCTCCATATCTTTATCATCCCTCCAAATCTTAATCATCCCTCCATATCTCTGTCATCCCTCCATGTCTTTATCATCCCTTCATATCTGTATCATCCCTCCATATCTTTATCATCCCTCCATATCTGTATCATCCCTCCATATCTTTATCATCCCTCCATATCTTTATCATACCTCCATATCACTATCATCCCTCCATATCTTTACCATCCCTCCATATCTTTATCATCCCTCCATATCTTTATCATCCCTCCATATCTCTATCACCCCTCCATATCTATATCATCCCTCTATATCTTTGTCATCCCTCTATATCTCTACCATCCCTCTATATCTCTATCAACCCTCTATATCTCTGTCATCCCTCTATATCTCTGTCATCCCTCTATATCTCTACCATCCCTCTATATCTCTATCAACCCTCTATATCTCTGTCATCCCTCTATATCTCTACCATCCCTCTATATCTCTACCATCCCTCTATATCTATGTCATCCCTCTATATCTCTGTCATCACTCCGTATCTCTATCATCCCTCTATATCCCTGTCATCCCTCTATATCTTTGTCATCCCTCTATCAACTTATCTCTCCCCTTCTGCAATCCATCCATCCAGGGTTACAGGGAAGCGTTTTTAAATCATGAATCTTGTTCTGGAGGCAGCTCTGCAGAGTGGTCACTAGCTGGAACATAAACATCACCCTAACCTTAACCCCACTGCTAACCATAATGCCTAACCCTAACTTTAAATTAAGTCCAAAAAGCACAACAAAATCATGCATTTTTATAATATAGACAATTTTGACTTTGCAGCTGGCACATCTAGTGGAAATCGTGTAGTTCTGCCTCAAGGACAAGACTCATGACAATAAGCGTCAACCTGCTCCAGGGTTGCCTCCACAAAGCCCATTTGGACGGCTCGCTAGTTGCTGAGGTGTCTCTAAGCCTGGCTAGCTGCCCTCTGACCTCCGCTTATTGATGGTGTTGTATTGGAGAAGCCTGAGGCTGATGCAGTGCACAAGGTTTGAATTAATCACAAAGTTAAATAACAAAGAAAATTGGATGGAAAATGTAGGGTCGGGTAATGTTCCACTGGCAAATAAATGTATTATTTCCATTTTACGTTCTTCTTCTCCTCTGTTTAAGTAAAGGTCACATGACTAAGTTGTTGGTACAGTACAAAAGCATGCCAGGGATTTTACAAAGGTGGACAGTGTCAATGGGCTTAGCCTTGACTGTATTCCTGACGTTCTCTACTCTACCTTCCAACCTCATCTCACTATAACACATACTGCACGTAATTCCTACGCAGTCTCCTAAACCACGACCCCGGAGTTGTCCATGCACCCACCTACCTGGGGGGCACCCCTCCCACACCAGGGCTGTGGTCAATTCCATTTTCAATAAATTTACTGCAGATAATTAAATTGAAAATGCATTAATTTAATGACAATTTGATTTAAATAAAACTGAAATTAAATTAATGAGTAAAAAAATCCTCATAGACAATGTTGTCAATTTTCCATTCATTATGAACTTTCTGCTGAATTGACAATGGAATTTACCCCAACCCAACCCAACCCTGCCCCACACCACATCAATAGGACCCACCCAGCTACCTTCACCAGGTCCAGACCCCACTGCCCATGAACGGCATACAGAATTTCCTAGGGGAAGGATACTGTAGGGTAGAATCGGTAGGATTTCAGATTTGCCCTAAGTTTCCATGAAGCTACAACCATGGCGAACGTTGTGAAGGGTTATATCTTTAGATTTTCAATTTAAACCACTAATATTTATTTCACATAACTTCCAACACTAAAAGACTTAAATAAGAAGGTCCTTTTCAAACATGAACATTTGACAACAAACATCCACTTCCATCCCAAATAAAAATAGTATGTACATTCAAGTAAATAAATTAAAGTTTCTGTAATACAAATAAATAGGTGCTTTTGTGTACGTAAAATGAAATGAGTATATAAAAATGATGTATGGAAACGGAGTGTCTCAGTCATGACTTGAATCAGTCCCCAGTACTCTGAAGATCCAGCTCATGTTATACCAGTGTACTGATGCTCTCAATAGAAACTCACACACAGCTCAATGCTCCTCCTGACTCATATATTTCTGTCATAGTCAATAAAATTCATTCCACTGCTGTCATCCCTTTGTCCTGACCAGAACAACTGGATCGTGTTGAAGATGGCATGAACCATATTAACCAAGACATGAAGGAGGCCGAGAAAAGTTTAAAAGATTTAGGGAAATGCTGTGGCCTTTTCATATGTCCCTGTAACAAGTAGGTACTGACCCAACGAGCCCAAAGGTTCTTCACTATGTGGTGGCGTCCAGTTCTTTTCCTTTCGTCACAGTGACTGTCTGAATCTGTTGTCTTCTCTTTGTCTTCTCTCCTCCTTTCTTTCTTTTGTTTCCTTTTCTTCTCACGTGCTTCGTTCTGTGGGGGATAAATTACTTGTGTTTAATCAGAGCAAATGGAGCGCATCGAGGAGGGAATGGACCAAATCAATAAGGACATGAAGGATGCAGAAAAGAATTTGAACGATCTAGGAGCATTCTGTGGTCTTTGCTCCTGTCCTTGTAACAAGTAGGTGCTGCCTGCCTGCCTGCCTGCCATTAAAACCAGGGTACAAGTGGCGTCATAGTGGTCAGTAGTGCGCTAGTCTTCTCCAGCTCTAACCAGACTGACTCCTCCCCTCTAACCTCTAACCTCTGACCTCTTACCTCCACGCTCAATGACTCAGCCTGAACCAAGGAGGCCATGACGGCATAAGACAGGCACACACACACATCCACACAAGACATGTTGTCTCGCACACACACACACATACACACAAGACATGTTGTCTCGCACACACACACACATACACACAAGATATGTTGTCTCGCACGCATGCTGTACACACACACACACACACACACACACACACACACACACACACACACACACACACACACACACACACACACACACACACACATACACACACACACACACACACACACACACACACACACACACACACACACACACACACACACACACAAAGTGACTGACAGGAGCCTCAGGTCCTCATGGGTCTCGCTCTAGTGATCCTCCGGGCAGGCCTCCAGACATATCCCAGAATCCTTTGCGCCATCCGCAGGCTCGGCTCAGGAGCTCCCCACAGGCCCATCTGTCACAGCCTACGCTGAACCAGGGTGTCAGATCAGTGCATGGAGGTTGTTAACAACAATGCACTGTTAGCCTATACAGTATGTAGAGAGTATCCGAGTTCCCCTCAGCAGCATAATAGCCAAGCTGATTACTGCCCACAAAATGTCCAAACACTTACTGTCCCTAACTAGTAATGCTAGACAGGACATTCTATGACCCCTGAACACATCCAACCACCAAATGTCTTGACTCCTATCCATCCGCAAACCAAACTCTCCTCCACTCAGACCAGGTCAAAACTCATTAGCAGTGCCCTTCTCCAAGCACCATTCTCCAAGTACCCTTCTCGTCCAAGCAAACTTCTCGTTTGCACGCTTACATAAGAGTCCATAGAACAGCACCATTCTCCTCTTGCCAGACTATCAAAGCCACTATAGTTACTATTACTATAATAACCATTATAGCCACTACTACTATCATAGCCACTATAGTTACTATTACTATCATAGCCACTATAGTTACTATTACTATAATAGCCATTATAGCCACTACTACTATCATAGCCACTATAGTTACTATTACTATCATAGCCACTATAGTTACTATTGCTATCATGGCCACTATAGTTACTATTACTGTCATAGCCACTATAGTTACTATTACTGTCATAGCCACTGTAAGATTCCAAGACTGCTTAACATTTTCCTCATCTGCATGTAAATACACACCATCAGACAACCTAAACAAGCTGACGTCTGTAGAGTAGATCAGTAGCAGCATGGCATGCGTGAGCCATTCTCTCTCTCTCTCTCTCTCTCTCTCTCTCTCTCTCTCTCTCTCTCTCTCTCTCTCTCTCTCTCTCTCTCTCTCTCTCTCTCTCTCTCTCTCTCTCTCTCTCTCTCTCTCTTTCGCTCTCTCTCTCTCTCTCTCTTTCGCTCTCTCTCTCTCTCTCTCTCTCTTTCGCTCTCTCTCTCTCTCTCTCTCTCTCTCTCTCTCTCTCTCTCTCTCTCTCTCTCTCTCTCTCTCTCTCTCTCTCTCTCTCTCTCTCTCTCTCTCTCTCTCTCTCTCTCTCTCTCTCTCTCTCTCTCTCTCTCTCTCTCTCTCTCTCTCTCTCTCTCTCTCTCTCTCTCTCTCTCTCTCTCTCTCTCTCTCTCTCTCTCTCTCTCTCTCTCTCACACACCCAACACAAGAATGACTACTGACTGGAATGACAGGAAAAGCATGACCCTTGAATGCCATGCATGCTGATAATGCACTGAGAGTAATGGTACACATGATGAAATACTGATGTTGATGATGTTCATGATGAACTCCTGTTATTTGTCATATAATTGTAGTAATTTACCACTATTATGGAAGCCACTAGAACATTTAGTATATGAGGTTGACTGAAACCCAGGGCTACATTCTAGTTCTCTAGATCTATACTGGAGAAGAAATCTCAACCCCTGGATTTAACCTCTGTTGTAGGTGTCATTTTTCTGATTTCAATCAAATGGAATTGATCCAATCAAATTGATTTGGTCCAATCGAATGGAATTGATCCAATCAAATGGAATGAAGCTTCTTCACTAGTAGGACGATTGGGATTTAATATTTTATCAGCCTGTCAATCAAAAGCGTTCACCCTGATGAGGGTCTGTCTGCATGTCTGATTTACATAATATCCAAATAGGTCCAGTTATACTGTAAGTTGATGGAGGTTATACAGTATGTGTTACCCAAACAGATTCACTCCCATCAGGGACTTGGGAGTTTATCACCCAAAACATATTTTTAGCTGATAAAAGGAGAAAGATAGAAAGATATAGCGAGAAAGATACACATGGCACATGGAAAGGATGTGATAACCGAACTGTAGCATATACAACACAAATTGTATAACATCATTGAGACGGGTGAATGTAGGAGGAGAGGAGGAGAGTTAACCAGGCAGTATGTCTGACTGTGTGTGTTTACCACAGTGGTCTGTCAGCGCTGTCAGAGAGCCAAGAGAACCGTCGCCCCAGTCCATTTCTATAAATACTAGCTCAGTGGGAGGGTTTATAATCAGCAATCTTTTCTATCCTCTGATAAAACAAGAAATGTTACAGAAAGGAAATATCTACTGTCCCCAAGCTCCAAGGTTACAGAAAGGAAATATCTACTGTCCCCATGCTCCAAGGTTACAGAAAGGAAATATCTACTGTCCCCACGCTCCAGGGTTACAGAAAGGAAATATCTATTGTCCCCAAGCTCCAAGGTTACAGAAAGGAAATATCTATTGTCCCCAAGCTCCAAGGTTACAGAAAGGAAATATCTACTGTCCCCACGCTCCAAGGTTACAGAAAGGAAATATCTACTGTCCCCAAGCTCCAAGGTTACAGAAAGGAAATATCTACTGTCCCCGCGCTCCAAGGTTACAGAAAGGAAATATCTACTGTCCCCACGCTCCAAGGTTACAGAAAGGAAATATCTACTGTCCCCAAGCTCCAAGTTTACAGAAAGGAAATATCTACTGTCCCCAAGCTCCAAGTTTACAGAAAGGAAATATCTACTGTCCCCAAGCTCCAAGTTTACAGAAAGGAAATATCTACTGTCCCCACGCTCCAAGGTTACAGAAAGGAAATATCTACTGTCCCCACGCTCCAAGGTTACAGAAAGGAAATATCTACTGTCCCCAAGCTCCAAGGTTACAGAAAGGAAATATCTACTGTCCCCACGCTCCAAGGTTACAGAAAGGAAATATCTACTGTCCCCACGCTCCAAGGTTACAGAAAGGAAATATCTACTGTCCCCAAGCTCCAAGGTTACAGAAAGGAAATATCTACTGTCCCCACGCTCCAAGGTTACAGAAAGGAAATATCTACTGTCCCCAAGCTCCAAGGTTACAGAAAGGAAATATCTACTGTCCCCAAGCTCCAAGGTTACAGAAAGGAAATATCTACTGTCCCCACGCTCCAAGGTTACAGAAAGTAAATATCTACTGTCCCCACGCTCCAAGGTTACAGAAAGTAAATATCTACTGTCCCCATGCTCCAGGGTTACAGAAAGTAAATATCTACTGTCCCCAAGCTCCAAGGTTACAGAAAGGAAATATCTACTGTCCCCAAGCTCCAAGGTTACAGAAAGTAAATATCTACTGTCCCCACGCTCCAAGGTTACAGAAAGGAAATATCTACTGTCCCCAAGCTCCAAGGTTACAGAAAGGAAATATCTACTGTCCCCACGCTCCAAGGTTACAGAAAGGAAATATCTACTGTCCCCATGCTCCAGGGTTACAGAAAGGAAATATCTACTGTCCCCACGCTCCAAGGTTACAGAAAGGAAATATCTACTGTCCCCAAGCTCCAAGGTTACAGAAAGGAAATATCTACTGTCCCCAAGCTCCAGGGTTACAGAAAGGAAATATCTACTGTCCCCAAGCTCCAAGGTTACAGAAAGGAAATATCTACTGTCCCCAAGCTCCAGGGTTACAGAAAGGAAATATCTACTGTCCCCAAGCTCCAAGGTTACAGAAAGGAAATATCTACTGTCCCCACGCTCCAAGGTTACAGAAAGGAAATATCTACTGTCCCCAAGCTCCAAGGTTATAGAAAGGAAATATCTACTGTCCCCACGCTCCAAGGTTACAGAAAGGAAATATCTACTGTCCCCAAGCTCCAAGGTTACAGAAAGGAAATATCTACTGTCCCCAAGCTCCAAGGTTACAGAAAGGAAATATCTACTGTCCCCACGCTCCAAGGTTACAGAAAGGCATTAAATCAATTCAGCCATTTGGTTTCAGACTGAGGACAGACAGACATGGTTTCAGACTGAGGACAGACAGACATGGTTTCAGACTGAGGACAGACAGACATGGTTTTAGGGAAAGAAATGAAATGAAAAGAAAAACACAGGTAAATATAAAAACGATAGCTCAGGGTTCTCTCATGTTCCATGTTGAATGTTATGAAGCAGAGAACATTTTAAATAATTGCCTACTAGATACAGTATATCATACATTTCACACAGACAGATCTTTTGTGATGATTGTTACCATCTTAACAACTGCAGTGTACTAATAGACTCATTAGACGGAGCCTGAAGCATAGACTCACCCAGGGCCTCCTTTGACACTTGTCATGGTTAGATCTCTGTCAGACAGAGTACATAGAAAATCTAGATACAGCTATATAATTAGTCTTCAATTCATCTTGTTTACCTCGCAGTATTTGTTAGATCCACTGCTATATACTTCTAATAATGTATATATATATTTATAAAGCGTATTTCTCACACTCGAGGCGCTAAAAGGTATTGCATAAATAATATTTATTCCCTGAATCAAAATCAAATCAAATTTTATTTGTCACACGCGCTGAATACAACAGGTGTAGGTAGACCTTACCGTGAAATGCTTACTTACAAGCCCTTAACCAACAATGCAGTTTTAAGAAAAATATTTACTAAATAAAATTAGTAAAAAAAAAATTTTTTAAAGAGTAACAATAAAATAACAATGACGAGTGTATATACAGGTGGTACCGGTACCGAGTCGCGAAACCGAAATCGAGGAAGCCTACGTTTTGTCAAAGATCTCATCTTCTGACTGAGCCGGATAACTTTCACTGATCGACCTTAAGTCTATGTAGTTTCCGTCATTACGAGATTTACAACCTGAACAAGACACTTGATGTTGAAAAAGAAGCATACTCTACAGTAGGGTGTTACATTCTGTTACGTCCCTCCAGTTTGTTTTCTTTTGCAGTTCTTCACACCTGTCCCCAACGATGTGGCAGTCCAGTCCTGTTTCTCAGTGTTGTCTGTCTGCCAAAGCCTTGTGTCTCTGTTCTCTGTCACGTATAGTCACACTGAGGCTGTGTCTCAGATGGCACCCTATTCCCAATGCTGGATGTGTGTAGGGAATAGGGTGCCATTTCAGATGCAACCTAGGATATACCTTTGTGAGGGGGGAGGTGGGGGGGACATTTCAATATGAAGGAATGCTTTGGGGCGGGTGGGGGAGGGTGGCACAAAGTGAGTAATCCTAACTGTTGTTTACAAAATGCATGTAAATACTAATGTCACATCTTTCAGCTGGGAAAAGGCATGTGTCTCAGCATACCTTATGCCTTAAGACAGTACAGTATGTTATATACCTAGGAGATATAACATCGCATCACACTAATGATGATACAATTAGAGAATGATGGAATGACCAAACCCATGCCTGCTCTCTCTGCTTTGCTTGGTTAGTCTCTAGTCTTCGACCTATTTCTCATATTTCTATGTGACGGATCGATGCATGATGCTACAGTTACACCTGATAGATGATATCTAGCAGTGGTTAAGCCTCACCCTCCTCTTCCTCGGTCCACTGCAGGATGAAGAGTGGAGGCAGCAAGGCTTGGGGGAACAACCAGGATGGAGTGGTGGCCAGCCAGCCTGCCCGCGTGGTGGACGAACGCGAACAGATGGCCATCAGTGGAGGATTCATCCGCAGGTGAGGGGGGTTAGGGTTGGGGGGTGGTGGGGGGGTGACGTGGAGGAACCAGTGGGTTGTTGATGTAGGGACCAGGGATATCCTGTTAGATAGAGTTGAGGGAGCTGTAGGGACCAGGGATATCCTGTTAGATAGAGTTGAGGGAGCTGTAGGGACCAGGGATATCCTGTTATATAGAGTTGAGGGAGCTGTAGGGACCAGTGATATCCTGTTATATAGAGTTGAGGGAGCTGTAGTGACCAGGGATATCCTGTTAGATAGAGTTGGGGGAGCTGTAGGGACCAGGGATATCCTGTTATATAGAGTTGAGGGAGCTGTAGTGACCAGGGATATCCTGTTAGATAGAGTTGAGGGAGCTGTAGGGACCAGGGATATCCTGTTAGATAGAGTTGAGGGAGCTGTAGTGACCAGGGATATCCTGTTAGATAGAGTTGGGGGAGCTGTAGGGACCAGGGATATCCTGTTAGATAGAGTTGGGGGAGCTGTAGGGACCAGGAATATCCTGTTAGATAGAGTTGAGGGAGCTGTAGTGACCAGGGATATCCTGTTAGATAGAGTTGGGGGAGCTGTAGGGACCAGGGATATCCTGTTAGATAGAGTTGGGGGAGCTGTAGGGACCAGGGATATCCTGTTAGATAGAGTTGAGGGAGCTGTAGGGACCAGGGATATCCTGTTAGATAGAGTTGAGGGAGCTGTAGGGACCAGGGATATCCTGTTATATAGAGTTGAGAGAGCTGTAGGGACCAGGGATATCCTGTTAGATAGAGTTGAGGGAGCTGTAGGGACCAGGGATATCCTGTTAGATAGAGTTGAGGGAGCTGTAGGGACCAGGGATATCCTGTTAGATAGAGTTGAGGGAGCTGTAGGGACCAGGGATATACTGTTAGATAGAGTTGAGGGAGCTGTAGGGACCAGGGACATCCTGTTAGATAGAGTTGAGGGAGCTGTAGGGACCAGGGATATCCTGTTATATACAGTTGAGGGAGCTGTAGGGACCAGGGACATCCTGTTAGATAGAGTTGGGGAGCTGTAGGGACCAGGGATATCCTGTTATATAGAGTTGAGGGAGCTGTAGGGACCAGGGATATCCTGTTAGATAGAGTTGGGGAGCTGTAGGGACCAGGTATATCCTGTTATATAGAGTTGAGGGAGCTGTAGGGACAAGGGATATCCTGTTAGATAGAGTTGGGGAGCTGTAGGGACCAGGGATATCCTGTTATATAGAGTTGAGGGAGCTGTAGGGACCAGGGATATCCTGTTAGATAGAGTTGGGGAGCTGTAGGGACCAGGGATATCCTGTTATATAGAGTTGGGGAGCTGTAGGGACTAGGGATATCCTGTTAGATAGAGTTGAGGGAGCTGTAGGGACCAGGGATATCCTGTTAGATAGAGTTGAGGGAGCTGTAGGGACCAGGGATATCCTGTTAGATAGAGTTGAGGGAGCTGTAGAGACCAGGGATATCCTGTTAGATAGAGTTGAGGGAGCTGTAGGGACCAGGGATATCCTGTTATATAGAGTTGAGGGAGCTGTAGGGACTAGGGATATCCTGTTATATAGAGTTGAGGGAGCTGTAGGGACTAGGGATATCCTGTTAGATAGAGTTGAGGGAGCTGTAGGGACCAGGGATATCCTGTTAGATAGAGTTGAGGGAGCTGTAGGGACCAGGGATATCCTGTTAGATAGAGTTGAGGGAGCTGTAGGGACTAGGGATATCCTGTTAGATAGAGTTGAGGGAGCTGTAGGGACCAGGGATATCCTGTTAGATACAGTTGAGGGAGCTGTAGGGACTAGGGATATCCTGTTATATAGAGTTGGGGGACCTGTAGGGACTAGGGATATCCTGTTAGATATTGTTGAGGGAGCTGTAGGGACTAGGGATATCCTGTTATATAGAGTTGAGGGAGCTGTGGGGACTAGGGATATCCTGTTATATAGAGTTGAGGGAGCTGTAGGGACTAGGGATATCCTGTTAGATAGAGTTGGGGGAGCTGTAGGGACTAGGGATATCCTGTTAGATAGAGTTGAGGGAGCTGTAGGGACCAGGGATATCCTGTTAGATAGAGTTGAGGGAGCTGTAGGGACCAGGGATATCCTGTTATATAGAGTTGAGGGAGCTGTAAGGACTAGGGATATCCTGTTAGATAGAGTTGAGGGAGCTGTAGGGACCAGGGATATCCTGTTAGATAGAGTTGAGCGAGCTGTAGGGACCAGGGATATCCTGTTAGATAGAGTTGAGGGAGCTGTAGGGACCAGGGATATCCTGTTAGATAGAGTTGAGGGAGCTGTAGGGACCAGGGATATCCTGTTAGATAGAGTTGAGGGAGCTGTAGGGACCATGGATATCCTGTTAGATAGAGTTGAGGGAGCTGTGGGGACCAGGGATATCCTGTTATATAGAGTTGAGGGAGCTGTAGGGACCAGGGATATCCTGTTATATAGTTGAGGGAGCTGTAGGGACCAGTGATATCCTGTTATATAGAGTTGAGGGAGCTGTAGGGACCAGGGATATCCTGTTAGATAGAGTTGAGGGAGCTGTAGGGACCAGGGATATCCTGTTAGATAGAGTTGAGGGAGCTGTAGGGACTAGGGATATCCTGTTAGATAGAGTTGAGGGAGCTGTAGGGACTAGGGATATCCTGTTAGATAGAGTTGAGGGAGCTGTAGGGACCAGGGATATCCTGTTAGATACAGTTGAGGGAGCTGTAGGGACTAGGGATATCCTGTTATATAGAGTTGGGGGACCTGTAGGGACTAGGGATATCCTGTTAGATATTGTTGAGGGAGCTGTAGGGACTAGGGATATCCTGTTATATAGAGTTGAGGGAGCTGTAGGGACTAGGGATATCCTGTTATATAGAGTTGAGGGAGCTGTAGGGACTAGGGATATCCTGTTATATAGAGTTGAGGGAGCTGTAGGGACTAGGGATATCCTGTTAGATAGAGTTGGGGGAGCTGTAGGGACTAGGGATATCCTGTTAGATAGAGTTGAGGGAGCTGTAGGGACCAGGGATATCCTGTTAGATAGAGTTGAGGGAGCTGTAGGGACCAGGGATATCCTGTTATATAGAGTTGAGGGAGCTGTAAGGACTAGGGATATCCTGTTAGATAGAGTTGAGGGAGCTGTAGGGACCAGGGATATCCTGTTAGATAGAGTTGAGCGAGCTGTAGGGACCAGGGATATCCTGTTAGATAGAGTTGAGGGAGCTGTAGGGACCAGGGATATCCTGTTAGATAGAGTTGAGGGAGCTGTAGGGACCAGGGATATCCTGTTAGATAGAGTTGAGGGAGCTGTAGGGACCATGGATATCCTGTTAGATAGAGTTGAGGGAGCTGTGGGGACCAGGGATATCCTGTTATATAGAGTTGAGGGAGCTGTAGGGACCAGGGATATCCTGTTATATAGTTGAGGGAGCTGTAGGGACCAGTGATATCCTGTTATATAGAGTTGAGGGAGCTGTAGGGACCAGGGATATCCTGTTAGATAGAGTTGAGGGAGCTGTAGGGACCAGGGATATCCTGTTAGATAGAGCTGAGGGAGCTGTAGGGACTAGGGATATCCTGTTATATAGAGTTGAGGGAGCTGTAGGGACTAGGGATATCCTGTTATATAGAGTTGAGGGAGCTGTAGGGACTAGGGATATCCTGTTAGATAGAGTTGGGGGAGCTGTAGGGACCAGGGATATCTTGTAAGATAGAATTGAGGGAGCTGTAGGGACTAGGGATATCCTGTTAGATAGAGTTGAGGGAGCTGTAGGGACCAGGGATATCCTGTTAGATAGAGTTGAGGGCGCTGTAGGGACCAGGGATATCCTGTTAGATAGAGTTGAGGGAGCTGTAGGGACTAGGGATATCCTGTTAGATAGAGTTGAGGGAGCTGTAGGGACCAGGGATATCCTGTTAGATACAGTTGAGGGAGCTGTAGGGACTAGGGATATCCTGTTATATAGAGTTGGGGGACCTGTAGGGACTAGGGATATCCTGTTAGATATTGTTGAGGGAGCTGTAGGGACTAGGGATATCCTGTTATATAGAGTTGAGGGAGCTGTAGGGACTAGGGATATCCTGTTATATAGAGTTGAGGGAGCTGTAGGGACTAGGGATATCCTGTTAGATAGAGTTGGGGGAGCTGTAGGGACTAGGGATATCCTGTTAGATAGAGTTGAGGGAGCTGTAGGGACCAGGGATATCCTGTTAGATAGAGTTGAGGGAGCTGTAGGGACCAGGGATATCCTGTTATATAGAGTTGAGGGAGCTGTAAGGACTAGGGATATCCTGTTAGATAGAGTTGAGGGAGCTGTAGGGACCAGGGATATCCTGTTAGATAGAGTTGAGCGAGCTGTAGGGACCAGGGATATCCTGTTAGATAGAGTTGAGGGAGCTGTAGGGACCAGGGATATCCTGTTAGATAGAGTTGAGGGAGCTGTAGGGACCAGGGATATCCTGTTAGATAGAGTTGAGGGAGCTGTAGGGACCATGGATATCCTGTTAGATAGAGTTGAGGGAGCTGTGGGGACCAGGGATATCCTGTTATATAGAGTTGAGGGAGCTGTAGGGACCAGGGATATCCTGTTATATAGTTGAGGGAGCTGTAGGGACCAGTGATATCCTGTTATATAGAGTTGAGGGAGCTGTAGGGACCAGGGATATCCTGTTAGATAGAGTTGAGGGAGCTGTAGGGACCAGGGATATCCTGTTAGATAGAGTTGAGGGAGCTGTAGGGACTAGGGATATCCTGTTAGATAGAGTTGAGGGAGCTGTAGGGACTAGGGATATCCTGTTAGATAGAGTTGAGGGAGCTGTAGGGACCAGGGATATCCTGTTAGATACAGTTGAGGGAGCTGTAGGGACTAGGGATATCCTGTTATATAGAGTTGGGGGACCTGTAGGGACTAGGGATATCCTGTTAGATATTGTTGAGGGAGCTGTAGGGACTAGGGATATCCTGTTATATAGAGTTGAGGGAGCTGTAGGGACTAGGGATATCCTGTTATATAGAGTTGAGGGAGCTGTAGGGACTAGGGATATCCTGTTATATAGAGTTGAGGGAGCTGTAGGGACTAGGGATATCCTGTTAGATAGAGTTGGGGGAGCTGTAGGGACTAGGGATATCCTGTTAGATAGAGTTGAGGGAGCTGTAGGGACCAGGGATATCCTGTTAGATAGAGTTGAGGGAGCTGTAGGGACCAGGGATATCCTGTTATATAGAGTTGAGGGAGCTGTAAGGACTAGGGATATCCTGTTAGATAGAGTTGAGGGAGCTGTAGGGACCAGGGATATCCTGTTAGATAGAGTTGAGCGAGCTGTAGGGACCAGGGATATCCTGTTAGATAGAGTTGAGGGAGCTGTAGGGACCAGGGATATCCTGTTAGATAGAGTTGAGGGAGCTGTAGGGACCAGGGATATCCTGTTAGATAGAGTTGAGGGAGCTGTAGGGACCAGGGATATCCTGTTAGATAGAGTTGAGGGAGCTGTAGGGACCAGGGATATCCTGTTAGATAGAGTTGAGGGAGCTGTAGGGGACCAGGGATATCCTGTTATATAGAGTTGAGGGAGCTGTAGGGACCAGGGATATCCTGTTATATAGTTGAGGGAGCTGTAGGGACCAGTGATATCCTGTTATATAGAGTTGAGGGAGCTGTAGGGACCAGGGATATCCTGTTAGATAGAGTTGAGGGAGCTGTAGGGACCAGGGATATCCTGTTAGATAGAGTTGAGGGAGCTGTAGGGACTAGGGATATCCTGTTATATAGAGTTGAGGGAGCTGTAGGGACTAGGGATATCCTGTTATATAGAGTTGAGGGAGCTGTAGGGACTAGGGATATCCTGTTAGATAGAGTTGGGGGAGCTGTAGGGACCAGGGATATCTTGTAAGATAGAATTGAGGGAGCTGTAGGGACTAGGGATATCCTGTTAGATAGAGTTGAGGGAGCTGTAGGGACCAGGGATATCCTGTTATATAGAGTTGAGGGAGCTGTAGGGACTAGGGATATCCTGTTAGATAGAGTTGAGGGAGCTGTAGGGACCAGGGATATCCTGTTAGATAGAGTTGAGGGAGCTGTAGGGACCAGGGATATCCTGTTATATAGAGTTGAGGGAGCTGTAAGGACTAGGGATATCCTGTTAGATAGAGTTGAGGGAGCTGTAGGGACCAGGGATATCCTGTTATATAGAGTTGAGGGAGCTGTAGGGACCAGGGATATCCTGTTAGATAGAGTTGAGGGAGCTGTAGGGACCAGGGATATCCTGTTAGATAGAGTTGAGGGAGCTGTAGGGACCAGGGATATCCTGTTAGATAGAGTTGAGGGAGCTGTAGGGACCATGGATATCCTGTTAGATAGAGTTGAGGGAGCTGTGGGGACCAGGGATATCCTGTTATATAGAGTTGAGGGAGCTGTAGGGACCAGGGATATCCTGTTATATAGTTGAGGGAGCTGTAGGGACCAGTGATATCCTGTTATATAGAGTTGGGGAGCTGTAGGGACCAGGGATATCCTGTTAGATAGAGTTGAGGGAGCTGTAGGGACCAGGGATATCCTGTTATATAGAGTTGAGGGAGCTGTAGGGACCAGGGATATCCTGTTAGATACAGTTGAGGGAGCTGTAGGGACCAGGAATATCCTGTTAGATAGAGTTGAGGGAGCTGTAGGGACCAGGGATATCCTGTTAGATAGAGTTGGGGAGCTGTAGGGACCAGGGATATCCTGTTATATAGAGTTGGGTTGCTGTAGGGACTAGGGATATCCTGTTAGATTGAGTTGAGGGAGCTGTAGGGACCAGGGATATCCTGTTAGATAGAGTTGAGGGAGCTGTAGGGACCAGGGATATCCTGTTAGATAGAGTTGAGGGAGCTGTAGAGACCAGGGATATCCTGTTAGATAGAGTTGAGGGAGCTGTAGGGACCAGGGATATCCTGTTATATAGAGTTGAGGGAGCTGTAGGGACTAGGGATATCCTGTTATATAGAGTTGAGGGAGCTGTAGGGACTAGGGATATCCTGTTAGATAGAGTTGAGGGAGCTGTAGGGACCAGGGATATCCTGTTAGATAGAGTTGAGGGAGCTGTAGGGACCAGGGATATCCTGTTAGATAGAGTTGAGGGAGCTGTAGGGACCAGGGATATCCTGTTAGATAGAGTTGGGGAGCTGTAGGGACCAGGGATATCCTGTTATATAGAGTTGGGGAGCTGTAGGGACTAGGGATATCCTGTTAGATTGAGTTGAGGGAGCTGTAGGGACCAGGGATATCCTGTTAGATAGAGTTGAGGGAGCTGTAGGGACCAGGGATATCCTGTTAGATAGAGTTGAGGGAGCTGTAGAGACCAGGGATATCCTGTTAGATATAGTTGAGGGAGCTGTAGGGACTAGGGATATCCTGTTATATAGAGTTGAGGGAGCTGTAGGGACTAGGGATATCCTGTTATATAGAGTTGAGGGAGCTGTAGGGACTAGGGATATCCTGTTAGATAGAGTTGAGGGAGCTGTAGGGACCAGGGATATCCTGTTAGATAGAGTTGAGGGAGCTGTAGGGACCAGGGATATCCTGTTAGATAGAGTTGAGGGAGCTGTCGGGACTAGGGATATCCTGTTAGATAGAGTTGAGGGAGCTGTAGGGACCAGGGATATCCTGTTAGATACAGTTGAGGGAGCTGTAGGGACTAGGGATATCCTGTTATATAGAGTTGGGGGAGCTGTAGGGACTAGGGATATCCTGTTAGATAGAGTTGAGGGAGCTGTAGGGACTAGGGATATCCTGTTATATAGAGTTGAGGGAGCTGTAGGGACTAGGGATATCCTGTTATATAGAGTTGAGGGAGCTGTAGGGACTAGGGATATCCTGTTATATAGAGTTGAGGGAGCTGTAGGGACTAGGGATATCCTGTTAGATAGAGTTGGGGGAGCTGTAGGGACCAGGGATATCCTGTAAGATAGAATTGAGGGAGCTGTAGGGACTAGGGATATCCTGTTAGATAGAGTTGAGGGAGCTGTAGGGACCAGGGATATCCTGTTATATAGAGTTGAGGGAGCTGTAGGGACTAGGGATATCCTGTTAGATAGAGTTGAGGGAGCTGTAGGGACCAGGGATATCCTGTTAGATAGAGTTGAGGAAGCTGTAGGGACCAGGGATATCCTGTTATATAGAGTTCAGGGAGCTGTAAGGACTAGGGATATCCTGTTAGATAGAGTTGAGGGAGCTGTAGGGACCAGGGATATCCTGTTAGATAGAGTTGAGCGAGCTGTAGGGACCAGGGATATCCTGTTAGATAGAGTTGAGGGAGCTGTAGGGACCAGGGATATCCTGTTAGATAGAGTTGAGGGAGCTGTAGGGACCAGGGATATCCTGTTAGATAGAGTTGAGGGAGCTGTAGGGACCATGGATATCCTGTTAGATAGAGTTGAGGGAGCTGTGGGGACCAGGGATATCCTGTTATATAGAGTTGAGGGAGCTGTAGGGACCAGGGATATCCTGTTATATAGTTGAGGGAGCTGTAGGGACCAGTGATATCCTGTTATATAGAGTTGAGGGAGCTGTAGGGACCAGGGATATCCTGTTAGATAGAGTTGAGGGAGCTGTAGGGACCAGGGATATCCTGTTATATAGAGTTGAGGGAGCTGTAGGGACCAGGGATATCCTGTTAGATACAGTTGAGGGAGCTGTAGGGACCAGGAATATCCTGTTAGATAGAGTTGAGGGAGCTGTAGGGACCAGGGATATACTGTTAGATAGAGTTGAGGGAGCTGTAGGGACCAGGGATATCCTGTTAGATAGAGTTGAGGGAGCTGTAGGGACCAGGGATATCCTGTTAGATAGAGTTGAGGGAGCTGTAGGGACCAGGGATATCCTGTTAGATAGAGTTGAGGGAGCTGTAGGGACCAGGGATATCCTGTTATATAGAGTTGAGGGAGCTGTAGGGACCAGTGATATCCTGTTAGATAGAGTTGAGGGAGCTGTAGGGACCAGTGATATCCTGTTATATAGAGTTGGGGAGCTGTAGGGACCAGTGATATCCTGTTATATAGAGTTGGGGAGCTGTAGGGACCAGGGATATCCTGTTATATAGAGTTGAGGGAGCTGTAGGGACCAGGGATATCCTGTTTTATAGAGTTGGGGAGCTGTAGGGACCAGTGATATCCTGTTATATAGAGTTGGGGAGCTGTAGGGACCAGTGATATCCTGTTATATAGAGTTGAGGGAGCTGTAGGGACCAGGGATATCCTGTTATATAGAGTTGAGGGAGCTGTAGGGACCAGGGATATCCTGTTATATAGAGTTGAGGGAGCTGTAGGGACCAGGGATATCCTGTTTTATAGAGTTGGGGAGCTGTAGGGACCAGTGATATCCTGTTATATAGAGTTTGGGAGCTGTAGGGACCAGGGATATCCTGTTTTATAGAGTTGGGGAGCTGTAGGTACCAGGGATATCCTGTTTTATAGAGTTGGGGAGCTGTAGGTACCAGGGATATCCTGTTTTATAGAGTTGGGGAGCTGTAGGGACCAGGGATATCCTGTTATATAGAGTTGGGGGAGCTGTAGGTACCAGGGATATCCTGTTTTATAGAGTTGGGGAGCTGTAGGTACCAGGGATATCCTGTTTTATAGAGTTGGGGAGCTGTAGGTACCAGGGATATCCTGTTTTATAGAGTTGATGAGCTGTGGGGACCAGGGATATCCTGTTATATAGAGTTGGGGGAGCTGTAGGGACCAGGGATATCCTGTTATATAGAGTTGAGGGAGCTGTAGGGACCATTGATATCCTGTTATATAGAGTTGGGGAGCTGTAGGGACCAGTGATATCCTGTTATATAGAGTTGAGGGAGCTGTAGGGACCAGTGATATCCTGTTATATAGAGTTGAGGGAGCTGTAGGGACTAGGGATATCCTGTTATATAGAGTTGAGGGAGCTGTAGGGACCAGTGATATCCTGTTATATAGAGTTGGGGGAGCTGTAGGGAAAGGGCAGTTTGATGGGAGGCAGAATGTCTACAGGTATGGCGATAGGGAGAGGGGGGGTAAACAGATAGAGGTGGAGGTCATGAACGATTTCCATATGAAGCTTTAAAGGTGTGTGTAAGGACGATAGGGGTTGTGAGCAGTAGTTACCATCTGCTGGTATGACGGGGGTAGCGTAGAGCATTTTGTTGAGGGTACACAGGGTGTTGTTTAGCCAGCTGTTTGGGCAGGAGGCTGAGGTTCTCAAAGCAAGAGAAATCAAAGGTGAAGCATGTACAGGACGGGATGGGACACTACCTTTATAAACTCTATTGTTAAACCAATATGTGTTGTGTGTGTGTGTGTGTGTGTGTGTGTGTGTGTGTGTGTGTGTGTGTGTGTGTGTGTGTGTGTGTGTGTGTGTGTGTGTGTGTGTGTGTGTGTGTGTGTGTGTGTGTGTGTGTGTGTGTGTGTGTGTGAGCCTTCCTTAACCAGGTGTGTGTTTCTTCCACAGGGTAACGGATGATGCCAGAGAAAATGAGATGGATGAGAACCTGGAGCAGGTGGGAGGCATCATCGGTAACCTGCGCCACATGGCCCTGGATATGGGCAATGAGATTGACACCCAGAATCGCCAGATCGACAGGATCATGGAGAAGGTACTGCTGCTGTTCCTCTATTGATCCTCTATTGATTGTCTATTGGTCCTCTATTGATTGTCTATTGGTCCTCTATTGATCCTCTATTGATACTCTATTGGTCCTCTATTGATCCTCTATTGATCCTCTGTTGATTCTCTATTAATCCTCTATTGGTCCTCTATTGATACTCTGTTGGTCCTCTATTGATAATTTATTAGTCCTCTATTGATCCTCTATTGGTCCTCTATTGATCCTCTGTTGATCCTCCATTGGTCCTCTATTGATCCTCTGTTGATCCTCCATTGGTCCTCTATTGATCCTCTATTGATTCTCTATTGATTCTCTATTGCCTCTATTGATCCTCTATTGATCCTCTATTGTTCCTCCATTGATCCTCTATTGATCCTCTATTGGTCCTCAATTGGTCCTCTATTGATCCTCTTTTGATTCTCTATTGGTCCTCTATTGATCCTCTATTGATCCTCTGTTGATCCTCTATTGAGCCTCTATTGATCCTCTATTGGTCCTCTATTGATTCTCTATTGGTCCTCTATTGATCCTCTTTTGATTCTCCATTGATTCTCTATTGCCTCTATTGTTCCTCTATTGATCCTATATTGGTCCTCTATTAGTCCTCCATTGGTCCTCTATTGATCCTCTATTGGTACTCTATTAGTCCTCTATTGGTCCTCTATTGATCCTCTATTGATCCTCTATTGGTCCTCTGTTAGTCCTCTATTGGTCCTCTATTGATCCTTGATCCTCTATTGATCCTCTATTGGTCCTATGTTAGTCCTCTATTGGTCCTCTATTGATCCTCTATTGATCCTCTATTGGTCCTCTGTTAGTCCTCTATTGATCCTCTATTGATCCTCTATTGGTCCTCTGTTAGTCCTCTATTGGTCCTCTATTGGTCCTCTGTTAGTCCTCTATTGATCCTCTATTGGTCCTCTGTTAGTCCTCTATTGGTCCCCTATTGATCCTCTATTGGTCCTCTGTTAGTCCTCCATTGGTCCTCTATTGATCCTCTATTGGTACTCTATTAGTCCTCTATTGGTCCTCTATTGATCCTCTATTGATCCTCTATTGGTCCTCTGTTAGTCCTCTATTGGTCCTCTATTGATCCTTGATCCTCTTTTGATCATCTGCTGGTCCTCTATTGATCCTCTATTGGTCCTCTATTGTCTATCTGCTATTATTTAGAGTTGTTGTCCAAATATTTTTTACTTCACATGACAAACAAGAGTCATTAGCCTCACATGTCAAAATGTTATTATCTGTGTATATTATCTGCAAAACAGAACCACAAATAACTAATGTTCCTCTCTCTCTCGCTCTCTCTCTCTCCCCCTTTCTTTATACAGGCTGATTCCAACAAGACCAGGATTGATGAAGCCAACCAGCGGGCCACAAAGATGCTGGGCAGTGGCTAAGCTCCCGGAGCACGTTGCTTCTCCCGCAAGCGCAGTTTGTCACAAGGCGCAAACATGCTTTTATCATGGTATTTACCTTCTAGGTTTGCACACATGCACATATCACCTCCCCCCATTGTAAATGTTGTTATGTGTATTGTCTGTCTGGCTTTTTCAATGATTGTCCTCGTAAACAAAAGTATTTCTTATACTCCGTATCATTCTTTCCAAAGGTTGTATATAGTGCTGACTCGATGGCTCTAGCTCACTTGTCAAGTTTTTATTCTCTTTATCAAATATATATATATATATATATATATATATGATATATATGTGATATATATGTGATATATATATCATATATATATATGTATAAAGGTACACTGCTGGATGACAAGTATAATAGGAATGCTATACAAGCTGTTTTTCCTTTTCAGTATATCAGTATTGTCTTAGTAAAACTGTGTCATTCCATCAGCTGCTGTCATGCTCCTTATTTTGATGTTGTCATGACGAATGAAGAAGAGGAAAAAATAAGATGATAACAAACGATAGTAAATTCAAAAAGCACTTACGTACAATCACTGTCTTTGGTTCCTTTCCCTCACCGCAATTATCATGAGTTACTGTTTAGACAATGTGCAACTAGATTTGCTGTAATAGACATTGCATTCCAAGTGATGTGAATTGTGAGTTCTGCATGACAAATGGTAGATTTTAGAGTCATATACATAAAACCTGTCTTAAAAATATATAAAAACAATAACATGGCAGTAGCAAAGTTGACAAAAGCATGCTCAGTATTAGGACACAGTTGAACGTTCCATACTCTCCTGCAAGTTTGCAATAGTGCCACTATTCCTGTCAAAATATATTTACAGACTGTGACCATCGTTGTAAAATAATGCAAAATGATTTTAACGTGAAGAGATGATGATGGAAGAATGAGGATATGGCTGTAACCGCAAAAAATGATGTGTTTTTTTCTAAATGAATATGCAGTTCAGTGAAGATATGGAATACGTGCTGAAGGGTGAGGTACTGGTTGTGTATTGTATCATAGATTTTGGATGCTCTGAAAAAATGAACAAATTACACATTGTTTGCAATGTAAAGCAAAGACGCGTATTTCTGAGAGACCTTACTTTTATAAGAAGACTGTATCCTGTTAGTTTAATCTCCCCGTGTGGTTTGTTATTGGTAAAATAATAATGATAACTAAATAATATGAATATCATAATAATAACAAGTTTTGAAACAAAAAATGACATACAAAAGTTTTGTTTGCTTCTGTACTTTTAGAGCTATGCACACCAAATCACCAAGATGTTGAGTAGTTAGAATAATATGATGAACAAATACCTTCTCTGAATGACACAATAGATTAAACTGTGAGATTGATGTCCTCAAAACGCATGTGATATTCAAACTCCCTCTGTATCCTGTCAGTTTGTGAAGTTGTGGAACATTTTGTAGCTAGCTGAATTGATTAAAAGTAATAAACCCTATTCTCTGTGCTCTGTGTAAATTGGTCTTTATTTCTCTTGTCAATCAATGGTTTGTCTCCGTAGAAAAACAGTTGTTAATACAGTTGAAGTCGAAAGTTAACATACATGCCAAATACATTTAAACTCAGTTTCTCACAATTCCTGACATCCAATCCGAGTAAGGTCTTAGGTCAGTTAGGATCACCACTTTATTTTAAGAATGTGAAATGTCAGAATAATAGTAGAGAGAATTATTTATTTCAACTTTAATTTCTTTCATCACATTCCCAGTGGGTCAGAAGTTTACATACACTCAATTAGTATTTGGTAGCATTGCCTTTAAATTGTTTAACTTGGGTCAAATGTTTTGACAAGCTTCCCACAATAAGCTGGGTGAATTTTGGCCCATTCCTCCTGACAGAGCTGGTGTAACTGAGTCAGGTTTGTAGGCCTCCTTGCTCGCACATGCATTTTCAGTTTGGCCCACACATTTTCTATAGGATTGAGGACAGGTCTTTGTGATGGCCACTCTAATACCTTGACTTTGTTGTCCTTAGGCCATTTTGCCACAACTTTGTAAGTATTCTTGGGGTCATTGTCCATTTGGAAGACCCGTTTGCGACCAAGCTTTAACTTCCTGACTGATGTCTTGAGATGTTGCTTCAATATATCCACATAATTTAGCTTCCTCATGATGCCATCTATTTTGTGAAGTGCACCAGTCCCTCCTGCAGCAAAGCACCCCCACAACATGATGCTGCCACCTCCGTGCTTCACGGTTGGGATGGTGTTCTTGTCACGACTTCGACCGAGGCAGGCTCTCCTTCCCGTGCGGGTGGCGTTCGGCGGTCATCATCACCGGCCTATTAGCTGCCACTGATCCTTTTCTCCCCCTCCCTATGTGGTTATTGGGTTCACCTGTGGTGTATTAGGGTTAATTAGTTGGGCTTATTAGTCAGCCGGCCCGCACGTTTCTTTGTGCGGGATTGTTTGTTTGTAAGTAGTGGTGTTGGTTGTGTGCTACGTGTTTTCTGGACTGTGTTCCTTTCCCCCCGTGTCTGGGGTTGGTTATATAGTACACCCAGTGTGTTAATAGGGTGGACTAGTTGGTCCGTGTTCATTAAAGAACATTTTGTATTGGCACCTGCTGTTTCCTGCGTGTTGACTCCACACTCCGACACCCAGGCCTTACAGTTCTTCAGCTTGCAAGCTTCCCCCTTTTTCTTCCAAACATAACAATGGTCATTACGGCCAAACAGTTCTATTTTTGTTTCATCAGACCAGAGGACATTTCTCCAAAAAGTATGATCTTTGTCCCCATGTGCAGTTGCAAACCGTAGTCTGGCTTTTTTGTGACGGTTTTGGAGCAGTGGCTTCTTCCTTGCTGAGCGGCCTTTCAGGTTATGTTAATATATCTCGTTTTACTGTGGATATAGATACTTTTTGTACCTGTTTCCTCCAGCATCTTCACAAGGTACTTTGCTGTTGTTCTGGGATTGATTTGCACTTTTCGCACCAAAGTACGTTCATCTCTATGAGACAGAACGTGTCTCCTTCCTGAGCAGTATGACAGCTGCGTGGTCCCATGGTGTTTATACTTACGTACTATTGTTTGTACAGATGAACGTGGTACCTTCAGGCATTTGGAAATTGCTCCCAAGGATGAACCAGACTTGTGGAGGTCTACAATTTTTTTTCTGAGGTCTTGACTGATTTCTTTTGATTTCCAATGATGTCAAGCAAAGAGGCACTGTGTTTGAAGGTAGGCCTTGAAATACATCCACAGGTACACCTTCAATTGACTCAAATGATGTCAATTAGCATATCAGAAGCTTCTAAAGCCATGATATCCTTTTCTGGAATTTTCCAAGCTGTTTAAAGGCACAGTCAACTTAGTGTATGTAAACTTCTGACCTACTGGAATTGTGATACAGTGATACAGTAAACAATTGTTGGAAAAATGACTTGTGTCATGCACAAAGGAGATGTCCTAACCGACTTGCCAAAACTATAGTTTGTTAACAAGAAATGTGTGGAGTGGTTGAAAAACTAGTTTTAATGACTCCAACCTAAGTG
This sequence comes from Salvelinus namaycush, assembly GCF_016432855.1. Lineage (NCBI taxonomy): Eukaryota > Metazoa > Chordata > Actinopteri > Salmoniformes > Salmonidae > Salvelinus > Salvelinus namaycush. The sequence continues at coordinate 27,679,421 of NC_052330.1, forward strand.
TATGTAAACTTCTGACTTCAACTGTATATGTCTGTCTTTATCTGTTAGTCAGACTCACCTGGACAAAGACATCAATATTGTTTTACCCACACTGACATACAGTATAACAGCAACATAATATACATCTAAATGTGTATGAACATTTAAGGTATATTGAACGGTATGTGTAATGACAACCTGAACCCCCAGTATAGAGTGACAGTGCCTTCAGACAGTACTCTATCCAGACCCCTTGACTTATTCCACATTTTGTTGTTACAGCCTGAATATTTTTCTCAACCATCTACACACAATACCCCATAATGGCAAAGTGAAAACATGTTTTTTGACATTTTAGCAAATGTATTGAAAATGAAATACAGAAATACCTCATTTACGTACAGTACAAGTCAAAAATATGGACACAGCTACTCATTCCAGGGTTTTTCTTTATTTTTACTATTTTCTACATTGTAGAATAATAGTGAAGACATTAAAACTATGAAATACATGGAATCATGTAGTAACCAAAAAAAGTGCTAAACAAATCTAAATATATGTTATATTTGAGATTAGCCACCCTTTGCCTTGATGATAGCTTTGTACACTCTTGGCATTCTCTTAACCAGCTTCATGAGGTAGTCACCTGGAATGCATTTCTTCCTTTCCTGTGGCGGTCCTCAAGAGAGCCAGTTTCATCATATTGCTTGATGGTTTTTGCGACTGCACTTGAAGAAACTTTAAAAGTTCTTGAAATTTTCCTCATTGACTTACCTTCATGTCTTAAAGTAATGATGGACTGTCGTTTCTCTTTGCTTGTTTGAGCTGTTCTTGCCATAATATGGACTTGGTATTTTACCAAATAGGACTATCTTCTGTATACCACTCCTACCATGTCACAAACAACTGATTGGCTCAAACACATTAAGAAGGAAAGAAATTAAAGAAATTAACTTTTAACAAGGCACACCTGTTAACTGAAATGCATTCCAGGTGACTACCTCATGAAGCTGGTTGAGAGAATGCCAAGAGTGTGCAAAGCTGTCATCAAGGCAAAGGGTGGCTACTTTGAACAATGTAGAAAATAATCAAAATAAAGAAAAACCCTTGAATGAGTAGGTGTGCCCAAACTTTTGACTGCCGATGTAAGTATTCACACTCCTTTGCTATGACACTCCAAATTGAGCTCAGGAGCATCCAATTTCCTTTGATCATCCTTGATGTCACTACAGCTTGATTGGATTCCACCTGTGGCCAATTCTAATGTTTGGACATGATTTAGAAAGAAACACATCTGTCTATATACCATTCTGTATACGTCTGTACGTTTGTTTATCCCATGTGTTACTCTTTGTTGTTGTTTTTGTCGCACTGCTTTGCTTTATCTTGGCCAGGTTGCAGTTGTAAATGAGAACTTGTTCTGAACTAGCCGACCTGGTTAAATAAAGGTGAAATACACTGCTAAAAAAAATAAAGGGAACACTTAAACAACACAATGTAACTCCAAGTCAATCACACTTCTGTGAAATCAAACTGTCCACTTAGGAAGCAACACTGATTGACAATAAATTTCACATGCTGTTGTGCAAATGGAATAGACAAAAGGTGGAAATTATAGGCAATTAGCAAGACACCCCCAATAAAGGAGTGGTTCTGCAGGTGGTGACCACAGACCACTTCTCAGTTCCTATGCTTCCTGGCTGATGTTTTGGTCACTTTTGAATGCTGGCGGTGCTTTCACTCTAGTGGTAGCATGAGACGGAGTCTACAACCCACACAAGTGGCTCAGATAGTGCAGCTCATCCAGGATGGCACATCAATGCGAGCTGTGGCAAGAAGGTTTGCTGTGTCTGTCAGCGTAGTGTCCAGAGCATGGAGGCGCTACCAGGAGACAGGCCAGTACATCAGGAGACGTGGAGGAGGCCGTAGGAGGGCAACAACCCAGCAGCAGGACCGCTACTTTGTGCAAGGAGGAGCACTGCCAGAGCCCTGCAAAATGACCTCCAGCAGGCCACAAATGTGCATGTGTCAGCATATGGTCTCACAGGGGGTCTGAGGATCTCATCTCGGTACCTAATGGCAGTCAGGCTACCTCTGGCGAGCACATGGAGGGCTGTGCGGCCCCACAAAGAAATGCCACCCCACACCATGACTGACCCACCGCCAAACCGGTCATGCTGGAGGATGTTGCAGGCAGCAGAACATTCTCCACGGCGTCTCCAGACTCTGTCACGTCTGTCACATGTGTTCATGTGCTCAGTGTGAACCTGCTTTCATCTGTGAAGAGCACAGGGCGCCAGTGGCGAATTTGCCAATCTTGGTGTTCTCTGGCAAATGCCAAACGTCCTGCACGGTGTTGGGCTGTAAGCACAACCCCCACCTGTGGACGTCGGGGCCTCATACCACCCTCATGGAGTCTGTTTCTGACCGTTTGAGCAGACACATGCACATTTGTGGCCTGCTGGAGGTCATTTTGCAGGGCTCTGGCAGTGCTCCTCCTTGCACAAAGGCGGAGGTAGCGGTCCTGCTGCTGGGTTGTTGCCCTCCTACGGCCTCCTCCACGTCTCCTGATGTACTGGCTTGTCTCCTGGTAGCGCCTCCATGCTACGCTGACAGACACAGCAAACCTTCTTGCCACAGCTCGCATTGATGTGCCATCCTGGATGAGCTGCACTACCTGAGCCACTTGTGTGGGTTGTAGACTCCGTCTCATGCTACCACTAGAGTGAAAGCACCGCCAGCATTCAAAAGTGACCAAAACATCAGCCAGGAAGCATAGGAACTGAGAAGTGGTCTGTGGTCACCACCTGCAGAACCACTCCTTTATTAGGGGTGTCTTGCTAATTGCCTATAATTTCCACCTTTTGTCTATTCCATTTGCACAACAGCATGTGAAATGTATTGTCAATCAGTGTTGCTTCCTAAGTGGACAGTTTGATTTCACAGAAGTGTGATTGACTTGGAGTTACATTGTGTTGTTTAAGTGTTCCCTTTATTTTTTTGAGCAGTGTATATATATATATTTTTTAATATAAGTTGACACAGTTGACAGTTCATATCAGAGCAGGAACTATACCATGAAGACCAAGGAACTGTCCGTAGACTCCGAGATTGTCATGCCCTGACCTTAGTTATCTATGTTTTCTTTATTATTTTGGTTAGGTCAGGGTGTGACGAGAGTGGGTATGCTTGTTTTGTATTGTCTAGGGGTTTTTGTATGTCTAGGGGTTTTGGTAAATCTAGGTATATGTAAGTCTATGGTGACCTGAATTGGTTCCCAATCAGAGGCAGCTGTTTATCGTTGTCTCTGATTGGGGATCATATTTAGGTTGCCATTTTCCCTTGGGTATTTGTGTGTTCTTGATCTATGTTTAGTTGCCTGTCTGCACTATCCATATTAGCTTCACGGTTCGTTTTGTTAGTTTGTTAGTTTGTTCAGTTCTTTAAATAAAGAAGAATGTACGCTTACCACGCTGCGCCTTGGTCTCCTCCCTACGACGGCCGTGACAGAGATAGAATAGTAATGAGGCAGATATCCGGGGAGATTCTAGTGTTTAACATTTCCAAGAGGAAAGTGGTCTCCATCATTGGGAAATGTAAAGAATATGGAACTACCCAGACTCTGACAAATGTTATTTTTTTTATGTAACCTTTATTTAACTAGGCAAGTCAGTTATGAACAAATTCTTATTTACAATTACGGCCTACCCCGGCCAAACCCAGATGGCGCTGGGCCAATTGTGCGCCGCCCTATGGGACTCCCAATCACAGCTGGATGTGATACAGCCTGGATTCAAACCAGGGACTGTAGTGATGTCTCTTGCACTGAGATGCAGTGCCTTAGACTGCTGCGCCACTCGGGGCTAGCCGTCTGAAAAAACTGAGCAACTTGGCATAAAGGACCTGGTAAACTGGTAAGGCTAGAGGGAACAATGAAAGGAACCAAATACAGGCAAATCCTTGATGAGAACCTGCTTCAGAGTGAAAACGACCTTAGACTGGGGAGAAGATTGACGTTCCAACAGGACAATGACCCCAAGCATACAGCCAAAACAATGTTGGAATGGCTTCAGAACAAGAATGTGAAAGTCCTTGAGTACTCCAGCCAAAGCTCAGACTTGAATCCCACTGAAGCTCACAATCTAACTTAACCTTTTCGTGCAGTGGGCTAAATCAGGATCACAGAGTGTTTCTTGGTAGTCTTAAATAAATCTTTGAAATAAATGTATACACCTCACACACGTGGTTACGGGCTTAAAAAAGAAGACACCTGTACCACCTGAAATGTATACAATTTTGAGCTTGCGTCTCAGTATTACACTTTCTATACATCACAGAAGACTGAAATATAAAAAAACTGTAATCGCTGCCAAAGGTGCTTCTACAAAAGGGGTGTGAATACTTATGTAAATGAGATATTTCTGTATTTCATTTTCAATACATTTGCTAAAATTTCTACAAATATGTTTTCACTTTGTCAATATGGGTTATTGTGTGTAGAGGGGTGAGAAAATAAATATATTTAATCCATTTTGAATTCAGACTGTAACACAGCAAAATGTGTAATAAGTCAAGGGTATGAAGGCACTGTATAACTTGACTGATATTATTAATGGAAATATACATATATTGTACTATACCATCCAGCTTTATGGAATTATGCATGTACTTTAATCATTTTAATACGAGCCAAGTGTTACCTTCATAAAAGGTAACAATTACCTTCATAAAAGGTAACAATTGGGTTGTGTTCCAAACGGCACCCTATTACCTATGTAGGGCACCACGTTGTACCAGGGCCTATATAGGGTATAGGGTGTGATTTGGGACACAGCCCAGGAGTCAGCATCCGGTGGACCTTTGGAAGGTCTCATTAGTTAGATGAATGTGATGGTGGTGTTTCAAAATTAGGATCAATCATCCTTCCACACTTTGTATTAGGTCCTAATGGCTAGACAACACAGCACAACATCCCCCAGGCAAACACACACACACACACACACACACACGCACATACACACAGACACACATACACACACACACACACACACACACACACACACACACACACACACACACACACACACACACACACACACACACACATGCACAGACACACACACCTGCACACAGACACACACACACACAGACACACACACAGACACACACACACACACACACACACACACACAGACACACACACACACAGACACACACACACACACACACACACACACACACACACACACACACACACACACACACACACACACACACACAGACACACACACACACACACAGACACGCACACACATGCACACACACATACACACACACATGCACAGACACACACACCTGCACACAGACACACACACACACACATACACACACATACATGCACACAGACACACACACACACACACACATGCACACAGACACACACACACACACACACACACACACACACACACACACACACACACACACACACACACACACACACACACACACACACACACATACACACATGCACACAGACACACACACACATGCAACCAATCGATCACTCGTATCATCTCTGATACAGACCTTTTACTTTGTGTACCACTTTTTATAGAGTTTTGTGGATTATTTTTAACCCAAGAAAGAAAAACAACATTATTACTGTGACTGTCTAAATACATGTATTCCAAAATATAAATGTGCGTCATACTGTATTACACAATTATATTCCTGTCTTCTTCACAAGAACAACCTTGTCGGTCATTTTGAGTTGTCTTATGCCACACAAAAGAAAGCTGCAATATCTCTTATGAGAGAACTTGAGTTCTTAGAGGGCAGCCTGCATATTTCTGCCAAACCGTTGAATCAGACCAAGCTGCTACAGAGACAGAGCGCATTAGGCTGCATCTGTTCTGTAACTTCCAGTGAGATAAATCAGGATAAAGGAAACATTGGGGAAAACAAGTGCTGCTGCAATACGACGCAATCACTATACACTGTACTGTAGCTTCTCCATTATTCATAACAGAAGTACATCTAGTGAGAGAAGAGGAGAGGAGGAGAAGAGAGGAAGAGAGGAGGAGAGGGGAGAGGAGGAGGAGAGGGGAGGGGGGAAGGAGGAGAGGAGGAGAGGGGAGGGGAAAGGGGTTGGAGAGAAGGAGAGAGGAGGAGAGGGGAGGGGAGGAAGAGAGGGGAGGAGGAGAGGGAAGGAGGAGAGGAGCAGGGAGAGGAGAGAAGGTGGGGAGAGGGGAGAGGAGGGGAGGAGGAGGAGAGAGAAGGAGGGGAGAGGAGCAGGGGAGGAGAGAGGTACAGCGATACTGATCTAGAACTGTAACTTTCCATTCATTTATATTTGTGATACTTTTTAGTAACATAAACATATTACATTCTATCAGTGGAGGCTCCTCAGAGGAGGAAGGGGAGGACCATCCTCCTCAGTGAATGTAATTTTTTTTTTAAATAGTGAAACATTTAAAAAGTTATCATTTTTAGAGAAATACATTCAGGTCACCAAATAATTGATTAAAACACACTGTTTTGCAAGGAAGGCCTACAGTAACCTGAACAGCACTCTGTAGGGTAGCACCATGGTGTAGCCGGAGGACAGCTAGCTTCTGTCCTCCTCTGGGTACATTGACTTCAATACAAAACCTAGGAGGTGTATGGTTCTCACCCCCTTTCATAGACCTACACAGTAATTATGACAACTTCTTGAGGACGTCCTCAACCTATCAGAGCTTCCGCAGTATGAGCTGACATGTTGTCCACCCAATCAAAGGATCAGAGAATGAATCTAGTACTGAAAGCATAAGCTACAGCTAGCTAGCACTGCAGTGCATAACATGTGGTGAGTAGTTGACTCAAAGAGAGAGAAAGACAATAGTTAAACAGTTTTCAACAAATATATTTCTTCAAAAATGAAGGGGAAGCAAGAGAGAGAGAGCTAAATTTTGTCATTTCTTTTCACATTCACTTGCTTAGGTAGCACATGGAGCTAGCTACTTTAGTCTACTCAAACACCCGGCTCAAATAGAAGAATGCTATGTTAGCTAGCTGGCTATGACTAGGTAAGCTTTTGAGTTTTCTAATTTATTGCCACTGGGGCCCGTCGGTGGGTAACTGCTAAACTGTTTAATGACTGTACCCTGTATTGGATGATTGTAGAGGGTTTACTAACATGTTAGTTCTATATCTATGTTGACTATGACATTATTTTAGCTGATATGGTGACAACGATGTAGGCTATGTGTAGTGGTTAGCGGTTATGATATGAAGGTTTGGCTTGGAAAGGTTGTCGCCTGGTCACAGACAGCAAATGTGTTTTGCACTGGATCCCACAAGCGAAGGGAAAAGGTGAGAGTAAGAGAGTGTGTAGATGTGAGAAGGAATTAACAAGCAAAGTGATCATGCTGTTTGTTTATTTCTACTATGAAAGTCAACCGTGTTTATGTGTGTTTAGGAGTGTATTCATTCCGCCGATTCTGTTGAAAAACGTTTAAAATGGAACAAAACGGAGACAAACATACCTGAATTTGTTGCATAGAAACTCTTGTTTGCAACTGTTGGACTAATTATTACACCCTAGATCAGCTAGATGCAGGCAAGAGTGTGCAAGGCGGTATTGAACGTGTCACTGTCTCTCACCTAAAAAACTTATCTCGGCCTGTGTGCACCTACGTTGTAAACTCTAATTCATAGGCTAGGTTGCAGCAACCTCATGATTGGTATAGGGAAAAATCATGTAGTAGCCTAAACCTATCGATGTTACATTGAACTGGGTGAATAGAATATGAATGACAGTCATCCAAGACAGTGGCGATTTTAGCATATCAATCTTGGTGGGGCAAACTCAAAAGAAATATGTTGATGCATGTCAGCAAAGCCCCCACACAACACAACACTAAACAATACATGAATTGCAATATAACGATGACAAACGGTGCCCACAAACTGTTAGGGCCTCCATAAATCTGTCCCAACAGCAGAGCTTTCTATCCAGCACCATGGAGTGAATCCTTACCACCTCTACACCTGGCTATCAGAGGAGCCTTGTCTGGCAGTCTGGCTGTTTATTAAGCCTCATTTAAGAAAATATTGTGGCAGACGGCAGGGAGAGGTGAGGGGAGCGGTAATTGAGGAGAGATCATTTGCAGGACGCTGGCTCAGCCCCCAAGCCTTATATGGGCTTCCTTCCCCAACGAGGCAAGACTGTCACTCGTTAAGCCAGGGAGTGCTTGGGGATAAAGGAGGAAGTAGCCTGCACAAAGGGGCAGAGGAGGTATGAGAAAAGGGAGGTATGAAGAGCGAGAGAAACGAGAGCAAAATCTGTGTGATTGCCCCGTTGTGACCTGGACTGTCGGACTACCCCTCTGGTGTACCAGACCGAATTGGCTGAGAACCCGAGTGTGAGGATTACCCCTGGAAAACGGAATGGACAAAGAGAACGGCTTGTGGACTGTGAGGTGGTGAATTCCACCTTCTTTCCCCGTGTTCCAAAATCCCTAAAACTTCCCCTTTGCATTATATTTGTGCTACTGGTGCCTGTTTTGTTATTGAACTTGTTGATGTGGAAACCCCACACCCTTGATCCTGCTACAATATATACAAACAAAAAACATAGCTGATATGGCTGACTTGCTTAAACAAATGTGGTTTCTACTGACAATTGAGATGTACAAACTATGGCATTAGGGAACAATGAGCTGATAAGAGGCAATCTGTAATTTCGATTAAGACAATGATGAGCGAGCTAAGACGGACGTAGACAATAACTATTTGTTCAACACTTTTGAAATGTACTGCGACAGAATTCAGAACATGGGCCGTTCTTGTAGTATTCTCCCTGTACACCAAGTCAGAACCGTAGGATAAATAAAAGGGGCATATAAGCAGACAATGAAAGCTCTTACAATATTCGATGATGACATTTCTCTAAAACAGGCTATAGGCTACATGTCCACCACCAAGTCAGAACAGTCGGCTAAGTTATGAGGGGGAAAGGGACCAAATTATTAGGGTGAGGCACATGGGCTACTAACAGCTTACTACACAACATACACTTAAAATTACTTTATTAGCTACAGTATACATATCTCCCTGGCATAATACATAATTTATGCAGCAGCATACAAGACATGTTTGGACTCACCATTGTGCTGTGGTCACTTGAACAGGAAGGTGGCACAGCGGTCCTTCTTGTGGGCAACTGTGTCATCAAATTTTTGTCAGTGATCTTCAGGTCGGAGCTCTAGAAAGAGGCCAGAGTTCCCAACTTGAATAACTGTTCAAAACGTGTTTTCCCAGTCGGAGCTCGTTTGTTTCTTAGTTCCCAGTTGTCTTGAACTCACTGAAGTCTGAGATTTCCCAGTTCTGAGTTTCCAGTTGTTTTGAACGCGGCAGAATTCATGCTGGATTGACAGCATGGCCAATGTATTCAACCTTTTCTGACCCATGGTGTTGCGTGTGAATGTTTATCCTTTTAAGGTTAGAAAATAGACCCTTAAAACCAGACTTGGACCACACACGCTCTCCACCTAACATCAGGGGAAGCAAAATAGTGAAATCAAATTTTATTGGTCACATACACATGGTTAGCAGATGTTATTGCAAGTGTAGCGAAATGCTTGTGATTGCTTTGCAACGTTTGCAGTTAGCCACTAATTCCTTCCAAACCACTCATTGTTGATTTTTTTTTAAACATTGTTTGCATACTGATATGTGGCACGTATTAATGCCAAAATAACATGCAAAACAGGCAAATTATTTATTATTATCCAATATGCTGTAATAGAAATAAGGCCATGCTCATACATTTTTTTATCTTCCTCCCTTATCTTAAACGGCACCGGCTCCCGCTGCATTCTATGCAAATGGTTGTGGTACCTGTGCAATAAATGTGTAATTACCATTTGACCATTTGATCACATAATTTCTTAAATAAATAAATAAATAGCATAAAGTAAAGTGCTACCCACCAGTAAACAAGCCCTCCTCCAGTCCCCTCACTGCGTTCCAAATGGCACCTTATACATTATATAATGCACTACCATATGGGCCCTGGTCAAAACTAGTGCACTAAATAGGGACTAGGGTGCAATTTGGGATGCAGACAGTGCCATTTACAGCTCGGATGCTCCCTCCATCGTGACTGTGGGTCGTGATCGCTTAAACACAGTAAATGATAGGGTAATGTTGCTGTCTGAGTATGTGGTTTTCAGAGAAGATACAGAGAATTGTATGGCTGAAGTATAACATATGAGTGACAGGTGTATGGCTGAAATATAACATATGAGTGACAGTTGTATGGCTGAAGTATAACATATGAGTGACAGGTGTATGGCTGAAATATAACATATGAGTGACAGTTGTATGGCTGAAGTATAACATATGAGTGACAGGTGTATGGCTGAAATATAACATATGAGTGACAGTTGTATGGCTGAATAATAACATATGAGTGACAGGTGTATGGCTGAAGTATAACATATGAGTGACAGTTGTATGGCTGAAATATAACATATGAGTGACAGGTGTATGGCTGAAGTATAACATATGAGTGACAGGTGTATGGCTGAAGTATAACATATGAGTGACTGTGTGTAATGGGGTTGCGAGGTTGTAAAATGGATGGATTAAATTGGTGTGTGCGTATGTGTGTGTGATGAATGACAAGTGCTCTCCCTGCAGTGGAACATTGCTGACTTCTTCCTTTCAGCAGCTCCTGTCTGGTACTGCACACTGTGTGTAGTCTACATCCAGGGTGTGAGCTAATTATAGACATCCTGCTCCCCCCTTTCTCTCCCCCTTTCTTTCCCCCTTTCTCTCTCTCTCTCAATTCAATTGACTTTATTGACAAAGTATACATATAAAAATACATTTTCATTGGTGGGACCAACAGCAATAATAGTAGTAGTTGAAACGTAATCACCATTAACAGCAACTACAACAACAATATTAATGAGAATAACAATACATTAAAGCAATAGTAGTAGACCAGTCTCAACCTGACTGAGAAGACGCATGACATGGTATCTCTCTGTCTCTGTCTCTGTCTCTGTCTCTGTCTCTGTCTCTGTCTCTGTCTCTGTCTCTGTCTCTGTCTCTGTCTCTGTCTCTGTCTCTGTCTCTGTCTCTGTCTCTGTCTGTCTGATGGATACACCACCCAGTTTGTGCTGGTGCTGATGGCTACTAGCTGGTAATTAAATAATTTGGTGTTTTATGATAGAGATGTGTCTTGTCCCAAACAGTACTGAGAATTAGCCTCTTCCCTAGAATCATATCTCCTTCAGTGTTTGGCATCCCCCATACACTGTCTCCCACGGAATCTGTCATCTCATGTTCCCCATCCCTGGCTGTCTACCTATCTGATTATTAATTCTTCACCCACTCAGGACCCACTCTGGATCTCTCAACATCTGACACGTTCACTCCCTCATCTATACCCTCATCCCTCTATTCTCTTTATTTTCATTCCTCTCCCTCTCCCTATCTGCCTGCCTGGCCTGCTAGCACTCATTCTCATTTACAGAGGCTATATCTGTCCCCCTAAATGTATTCAGGCTGTCCTTGCAAGCAGGCTACAGCGACCATCACATCTGAGCAGCCCTTGTAGAAGTAGAACTGCTCACAATGTAATGTAATCTAACAGAGCTGTTCTTACAGCCGGACAGAGTGGGAGGGAGGGAGGGAGGGAGGGAGGGAGGGAGGGAGGGAGGGAGGGAGGGAGGGAGGGAGGGAGGGAGGGAGGGAGGGAGGGAGGGAGGGAGGGAGGGTTATGTAAGGACTGGGCTGTGCTGCTGCTATTGGAACACGAGACATTCTCCTACAGAGAGAAACAACAGTCCTCTAAAGGGGCGAGAGAAAAATATAGGGATGACAGGGAAAAAGAAATAGAGAGGACAGAGAAAAAGAGAGAGGACAGAGAAAGAAAGAGAGAAATAGAGAGGAAACAGGACAGGGATAGAGAGAGAGAGGACAGGGAGAGGACAGAGAGAGAGATACACACATTGAGGGAATGTAAGAGAGGGAGAGACAGCAAGAGGATGAAAGAAAGAGACAGAGGAAAGATAGGATCATAGAGACAGCAAGAGAGGTATATATTGAGAGAGGGAGGGAAAGAGAGAGTGCGTGTCAGAGAAAGAGTCAAATAAATTGAGTGAAATCGGGATCTGTGGGGCTGATAGGGGTTTTGCTCTGCAGCCCATTCTAAGCATCCTGCGTCTGACTGCTAGGGTGGAGTCTGTGTGCTGTGTGAGGGACTGATGAAGGGATCAGTCAGAAGAAGGCAGGAGAAGAGAGGATAAGAGAGGAGATGGAGAGAGCAAATGAGAGGTAATGAGGAGACAAGACGGGGAGAAGAGTGAGAGACGAGAGGAGGGAAGAGGGAGAGATGAAGGGAGTGAGGAGTGGCCAGGAGGGGGGTGAGGAGAGGAAAGGAGAGATGAAGGGAGTGAGGAAAGAGGGAGTGAGGAGAGAGAAGAGGGAGAGAGGAAGCGAGTGAGGAGAGGAGAGGAAAGAGGGAGAGATGAGGGATAATTTGTGGAAAAGAGAGGAGAGGAATAGAAGAGGGAAGAGGCTATGAGCTGGCTAATGTGGGGGAGGTGGCATGAATAACAACACATCCACAATGGTGGGATGCAGAGGAGAGAAAGGAGGGGAGAAGAGGGAGGGTGGGAGAGGGGTGGGGCTCCTGTAGACTATACGCATAGGGAAACCACTGCATTCTCCTCTCTCTCTCCCTTCCTCCCTGTCTCAGTCACATGCAGACAGTGAAGAAGTGCACCTTGCAAGGCTCTTAGCTACCCTCTTAGCTATGCTATACACCCTGTACTTAACTGCTACTTAACATAGAAATTACCCTCCCGCAGTTTATCAATGAAAGAGCCTGTCTATTTCCCTCTGCATAGCTACAACTAGGACACCTCTCTCCCTCTCCTTTGCTCTCCTTCTCTCTCCTTCGCTCTCCCTGTCTCTCCCTGTCTCTCTCTGTCTCTCTCTGTCTCTCGCTGTCTCTCTCTCTCTCTCTCTCTGTCTGTGATGCTCTCCTAACAGAGCTGTTGTTGTGGGGGAGGGGAAAGACAGAGCTGAAGAGGGAAGGGTGGCTGAGTCACAGTCTACAGACAGACGATGCCTTCCAGGTCCCTCCAACCTTGGTCCTCCTCCCTATTCACATAACCACATCTGCTACCCACGATAACCCCTGCCGCCCCTCGTGCCTCCCCCCTCCCTCCCGTCCTCCTCCATTCATTGTGTCTAAAAGTGTATACATGACCTTTTAATTACGTGCCTCTGAATGACCTCTACTGTCAGCTTAGCTAGTTGGTGGCGTGTAAATATTTGGGACATGGGAAGGGAATGTGAAGTAAGAGAAACACCACCACCTAGTGGGGGAGGTTGGGTTCTGCATGTGGTGATGGGCGTTGTTAGACTGCAGTTGTAAACATGGTTTAGGTTGACCAGTCTGAGGTGAATCTTGTTGTTACATTTTCAGGTTACCATATGTGTGCGTTTATACGTGTACCGAGCATTGTATACTGCTTGCTTGTTCTTTTTCTATAAAACAAAAATCAAATATCACCACGTTTATTAATCACTGGCTTCACACACACACACACACACACACACACATACACACACACACACACACACACACACACACACACACACACACAGTGGGCCAAATATGTGTATTCAAATGTGATTTAACACACACAGAATGAAGCCCTATCGTCTACAGTCCACTCTTGGTTATAAGACCACACAACAGCCCATAGACTCCTCTACTTCACTAAATCCCATTGTGAAGTACAGAGCTGTAATATGGGTCAAGGACACTCACTTACACAGCAACAGTACTCATAAAAGTCACTTGTATTGCAGACAATTCATTTGAAACCCACTGATGAATTGACTGACACGGTGGCTCTACAACATTCAGATCAAAAGCCATAAAAAGACAGTTCAAATGGGACATGAGAGAGATATACGGACGTCACACTAGAATGGTAACAATTTGGCCACCTGTCTGGATGCCAGTCCCCTTTAGCCTGATAAAAAATTGCATTCCATCAATCTTACAGCCTTGAGGGGAACCAGATACTACTTTAAATGGATGAGGTTCGTCCATTTGGCCTAATATTGACGTCCAGTATTTCCTCTAACATAGACCACAGCAGTCACTGTGTAAAGCTCTTGATACACGGAGAGCTGTTGGGACTAGGGGTGATGGGGGTTAGAGTATTGCTCAGCACCCACTCAGCTCTACCCACTGGAACTGTGGATCTAGATGGACTGGATGGGTGTAACGGCAGTCTAAGTCGTCCTCCTCCTCAGACGAGGAGAGGCGAGAAGGGTCTGAGGACCAATGTGCAGCGTGGTAATTTTCCATGATTTAATTAACACAAAACAAGACACTATACAAAATGACAAAACAAACTAACCGTCACAGTCCTAGCTGGTGCAGACAAAACACAAAGACAGGAAACAACCACCCACAATCCCCAACACAAAACAAGCCACCTATATATGATTCTCAATCAGGGACAACGATCGACAGCTGTCTCTGATTGAGAACCATATTAGGCTGAACACAGAAACAGACGAACTAGACACACAACATAGAATTCCCACCCAGCTCACGTCCTGACCAACACTAAACAAGCAAAACACATAAGAACTCTGGTCAGGACGTTACAGTACCCCCCTCCTGAGGTGCGGACTCCGAACGCACCCCTAAAACTCAAGAGGAGGGCCTGGGTGGGCATCTGTCCGCGGTGGCGGCTCCGGCGCAGGACGAGGACACCACTCCACCACTGTCTTTGTCCCCCTCCTTAGCGTCCTTTGAGTGGCGACCCTCGCCCACGACCTCGGCCTAAGAATCCTCCCCAAGGCCCCCACATGATTTAGGAGGTAGCTCAGGACAGAGAGGTAGCTCAGGACAGAGAGGTAGCTCAGGACAGAGAGGTAGCTCAGGACAGAGAGGTAGCTCAGGACAGAGGGGCAACTCCGGACTAATGGCAGCTCCGGACTGAGTGGCAGCTCATGACTGAGTGGCAGCTCATGACTGTAGGGCAGCTCATGACTGTAGGGCAGCTCATGACTGTAGGGCAGCTCATGACTGTAGGGCAGCTCATGACTGTAGGGCAGCTCCTGACTGGCTGGCAGCTCTGGCAGCTCCTGACTGGCTGGCGGCTCTGGCAGCTCCTGACTGGCTGGCGGCTCTGGCCGCTCCTGACTGGCTGGCGGCTCTAGCAGCTCCTGACTGGCTGGCGGCTCTGGCAGCTCCTGACTGACTGGCTGGCTCTGGCAGCTCCTGACTGGCTGGCTCTGGCAGCTCCTGACTGGCTGGCTCTGGCAGCTCCTGACTGGCTGGCTCTGACAGCTCCTGACTGGCTGGCTCTGGCAGCTCCTGACTGGACGGCTCTGGCAGCTCCTGACTGGACGGCTCAGGCAGCTCCTGACTGGACGGCTCAGGCAGGTCCTGGCTGGACGGCTCTGGCTGGTCCTGGCTGGACGGCTCTGGCTGGTCCTGGCTGGACGGCTCTGGCTGGTCCTGGCTGGACGGCTCTGGCTGGTCCTGGCTGGACGGCTCTGGCTGGTCCTGACTGGACGGCTCTGGCTGGTCCTGACTGGACGGCTCTGAAGGCTCAGTACAGACGGGCAGCTCTGACGGCTCGGAACAGACGGACAGCGCTGGGCAGGCAGACAGTTCAGACAGCGCTGGGAAGGCAGGCAGTTCAGACAGCGCTGGGAAGGCAGGCAGTTCAGACTCAGGCTGCGCTGGAGAGGAGGAAGGCTCTGACAGCGCTGGACAGGTGGGAGCAGCTGGAGAGAGAACCCGGAGAGACAGCCTGGTGCGGGGGGCTGCCACCGGAGGACTGGTACGTGGAGGTGGCACCGGGTATACCGGACCGTGAAGGAGGACACGCGCTCTTGAGCACCGAGCCTCCCCAACCCTGCCAGGTTGAATGTTCCCCGTAGCCCTGCCAGTGCGGCGAGGTGGAATAGCCCGCACTGGGCTAAGCACGCGTACTGGGGACACCGTGCGCTTTACCGCATAACACGGTGTCTGACCAGTACGACGCCCTCTCACTCCACGGTAACCACGGGGAGTTGGCTCAGGTATCCTACCCGGCTTTGCCACACTCCGCGTGTGCCCCCCCCCCAAGAAATTTTTGGGTCTGACTCTCGGGCTCCCAACCGTGTCGCCGCGCTGCCTCCTCATACCAGCGCCTCTCTGCCTTCGCTGCCTCCAACTCCGCCTTGGGACGGCGATATTCCCCTGGCTGAGCCCAGGGTCCTTTGCCGTCCAGAATCTCTTCCCAAGTCCAGGAGTCCTGGGTCTGTCTCTGCTGCTGTCGCTGCCCTTTTCCACTCCGCTTGGTCCTTTGGTGGTGGGTGGTTCTGTAACGGCAGTCTAAGTCGTCCTCCTCAGACGAGGAGAGGCGAGAAGGATCTGAGGACCAATGTGCAGCGTGGTAATTTTCCATGATTTAATTAACACAAAACAAGACACTATACAAAATGACAAAACAAACTAACCGTCACAGTCCTAGCTGGTGCAGACAAAACACAAAGACAGGAAACAACCACCCACAATCCCCAACACAAAACAAGCCACCTATATATGATTCTCAATCAGGGACAACGATTGACAGCTGTCTCTGATTGAGAACCATATTAGGCTGAACACAGAAACAGACGAACTAGACACACAACATAGAATTCCCACCCAGCTCACGTCCTGACCAACACTAAACAAGCAAAACACATAAGAACTCTGGTCAGGACGTTACAATGGGTGTATAAGCAATATGGTGAACACACTTAGCCCATCACAGGGCTAAGTGGAGCTATCACCAATTTCAATATTGCAAAACAAAATAAACAGTCCAAATCAAACCTCTCAGATCTACAAGAAATGCCCCCCCCCCCCCCCCCCCCCCACCACCAGAAGCAGGAAATGCACCAGAATTTAGCAGCCAAACAAAAGTCATAAGTCCTAGTTGTGGGAGTCCATTTGGGATTGGTAACAGGAGTCCTAATCTCAGACCCTGGCTATGTCACAAACGGCACCCGATTCCCTACATAGTGCACTACTCTATAGCAAATAGGGTGCCATTTCTCTTTAAAATCTCTTCACTGAGAAGACGAGGCCATGTCTGCTGAGGCGGTTGATGAGAGTGGTCCTGGAAAACGCTGCTCCTGGACTGCATGTACACTCCTCCTCTGTTAACCACAGCACAAGGTTTAGTTCTCAGTCCTGCATCTGTTTACATTATCGTGTATCTACCTTTACAATGTCATGAGAGAGAGAGACTTGATAGAAGGAATTGTGGTTCATTCAGAATTGTGATAGCTGCCTGTACCATAGCGACAGGCGTGGCTACATGGCCAGGCTCTGTGGACCAATCAAAGTCAACATAGTAAATCAACACAAATTATGTGTACCAATGATAATCAAGACGTAGATAATAATAATAAGCAGAAAACTGTGTGGACAGACCATGAACAGACACAACCCTGACCTGCATTACTAGCAAACCAAACCAACACATCACCCAGAGACTGAGCCAACCTGCTCCATGTTTCTGGGTACAGATCCTAGCGTTGGGTCTTCCCTGAGGGGTGCAGAGCCTCAGCATAACCATACCTGAAAATCATTGAAAAACTGAAAATCAGACCTGAAAATCAGACTGAAAGATCTTCCCTCCATCTGCTGGAGGAGTGATAGGGAGCACTCAAAGTTGTGACTGCTAGCCTCCACTTCCATAAACTGATCAAATTAATACACTGCCTTATTTTAAATAATAATATGAATAAAATATGTTTATAGTGATCTAATCAACAGTCTACAATACCTCCATCCAAAACTTGAATAAGCATAAAACATTTATGGCGGTTCTTCTCACTAGACACATGGCTGACTGGACCATTCATATAAATGTCTCATCGGGCCTGAGTCGACCACAGCGCCTGCTTCCTGCTGGGTCCAGCCTTGGTGAACACGCCAAAGGAGAACTCTGGAAACTGAGGAGCAGAAAAATCAACCAATTAACTGGAAAATTTAGCTCATTACCTTAATGTCCAATACAGATCATTTCTTCTTGTTATCGTTTTCCAGTACAGTAACTATGTGCTATATTCACACAGATCTGACAGCTATAGAGGTCGGCTCAGCGAGGGGCTCACAGTTCAATGAAGAGGAGGCTATTAATTTGTCTCGTCTCTCTACTCTGCCCTTCTTTCACTGCCCTTAATATGGCCAACCAACTGTGACTGTCCCTTTCTTTTACAAGATTGGTAACCAAGCTACCTGATTAAGCTAATTACCACATACATCTAATGTGGAAAAATGCACTGTATGTGCCAATATGGACTCAGAAGTAGTGCACTATGTACTGTGATGAATAGGGTGTTAGGCCCTGGTCAGAAGTAGTGCACTATGTACTGTAATGAATAGGGTGTTAGGCCCTGGTCAGAAGTAGTGCACTATGTACTGTAATGAATAGGGTGTTAGGCCCTGGTCAGAAGTAGTGCACTATGTACTGTGATGAATAGGGTGTTAGGCCCTGGTCAGAAGTAGTGCACTATGTACTGTAATGAATAGGGTGTTAGGCCCTGGTCAGAAGTAGTGCACTATGTACTGTAATGAATAGGGTGTTAGGCCCTGGTCAGAAGTAGTGCACTATGTACTGTAATGAATAGGGTGTTAGGCCCTGGTCAGAAGTAGTGCACTATGTACTGTAATGAATAGGGTGTTAGGCCCTGGTCAGAAGTAGTGCAGTATGTAGAGTATAGGAGCTTCTTTCCCGGACCGAACCAAAACAGCAGGCTGCCACAGAACATCTTTATCAACCACCAGACACCACCAACACCTACATGCACAGAGTACTGGACCTGGGGAGGGAGGAAAGGGAAGGAGGGAGAATGGGAGAGAGAGAGAGAGAAAGGGGGGAGAGAGAGAGAGGGGGGAGGGAGAGAGGGGGGGAGAGAGAGGGGGGAGAGAGAGAAAGGGGGGAGAGAGAGAGAGGGGGGGAGAGAGAGAGGGGGAGGAGGGGGGGAGAGAGAGAGAGAGAGAGAGAGAGGGAGGGAAGGAGGGAGGGAGGGAGGGAGGGAGGGAGGGAGGGAGGGAGGGAGGGAGGGAGGGAGGGAGGGAGGGAAAATATATATGAATAACATTTAACACCTGTATGTTCCTGTAAGCTACTGATGCCAGGTGAAAGGTACAGTAGAGGTAGGACACATCACAGGCATTATATTCCCTAGTGCAGCATTGTTGTCCAGAACCAGTGGTGAGACACCCCACAGACATAATGAGGAGAGAAATATGATGAATCACTTGAGACTGCTGTATGACTCATTATCATCTAGCTCTCTCCACATGAAGAAAGACACGGGTTGTTAACAATCTTTTTTCTCTCCACATTGGATGTTTGTGAGTAAATGAGGCTTCACCAGAAACAGTAGTTTCATCAGAAGCTAGTAATTAAAAAAATATGTGGACGGTCACTGTTGCTTGACCTAATTAGCTGTAGTGAAAGCAGGGAAGGGGAGAGAGATGAAGATACCGAGGTAGACTATGGACATGACAGGAGTTCTACCTATAATATAATAAGACATGCCATTAAGCGGACACTTTTATCTCATGAATTACAGTTATGCGTGCATACATTTTAGATACTGGTGGTCCCGGGAATCAAACACACTAACCTGGCGCTGCAAGCACCATACTCGACCAACTGAGCTACAGAGGACCACCTACCTAAGTGGGTACAGTATGCAGCAGTAGATGGGCTTGAACAGTGGGCTTGGTATTGAATAGGTTGGGTAGCCATGATGGATAAAATACTGGCTAAAGAAGGGGTAGTCAGGTTACCAGTCCATTTCTGCTTTGGTAAAACTGGTCAAAACAGCTACTCATCAGCAAGACAACAATGTAGCACTATTGAGTAATTGAATGCAGGCAGACACGGTCAGGTCCAGAGGGTCAAGGGTTGTTGTTGTGTTACATCTTAACGTTGACTCCTCCTCATACAGGAAGCGCTGGGATCTCCTGACCAGCCATGGGTCTGAGGCAATGAAGGATATGGCAGCTGGACAATCTGCTTACTGAAGAACAGGCTAGCCCTGAGGAATACACACACACACACATACACACGCACATTCACAGGCATACGCGCACACACACACACACACACACACACACACACACACACACACACACACACACACACACACACACACCACAAACACACATACACACACACACACACACACACACACACACACACACACACACACACACACACACACACACACACAGTCATTGTACTTCCAAATACACTCTCGATTTGCACCATCACCCACAGAATTCAACACAGACAGATGCCATTAACTAATTTCATCTAATTTCATCTATTCATCTATAGACTTGTCCTCTAAATCCACTTCAGCATTGCCAAGAACCGACTGTCCCATACCAACAAAATGCCATTACTTTGAATGGGAATGCAGTTAACACAGACAGTCTGTACATCAGAGATCTGCCAATACCTCTTCTTGACTTTGGTTCCTACGATGGGGAGAGGTTGGTGGCCAAATTTCTTCCTCAGCTTTCTCAGGGAGCCGCTGTCTGCAAAGCCGTAGATGGCTGACTTCCATGTCACAGCCTCCCTACAGGGAAGGAAGGAACATCTCTTTAGCCAAGTCACCATCACAACAAACTGTTAAAGAGATACTTCATTTCAAAAATTCAGTCTGTCAGAATTCCCCATGGCAACAAACATATTTTTAAGGGATAGTCCACCCCTAAATGAAAGTTTGGCTGATATTATCAGACCTCAAAAGTGGTTTATGAGACCACATCCCATGCCATTTGGTGTGTCGAACAAAATTATGAAATAGTCGGTGCCTATAGTTCGCTTTCCTTCAGGCAAATAGCTGGATCTACAAAATATGATGTGGACCTTGGACTCATCTCAACATTAGATCTAAAACAGCTTACAAGCTTTGATTTTTAAGTGAACTTTAAATACTTTAACATAAGACTACATTTCCCATAAGGCATATGTAGGAAATAGGAAGTGAGAGCTGTCTACCGCACAGCTGTTACTGTTCCTATTAACAGATATGACACAGGGTTATTATGTGTCCTTTGCTGAAGGAAAGACTGAACTAGTACACAGATAGAAACCTCATTGGAAACCAACAATTGTACTGATGCAGTGAGTTCATAGTGCCTGTTTGAAATGCAGCTAAAAACAAAAACATCTTCTTTGCCAAAATGGTGCTGTAATTGATGGCTGCCGGTACAAACACGCAGACACAAACAACTGTGTTGTTCTCTATAAACAAAAACATTCATGAACACAACTAACAGGGCAGCTCTCTACCTTTAAACTGGTCCCTGGTGTACAGGATGCTCATGTCAGCTGGGATGGAGTCAAATCCACAGCTGCCAATCACAGCGCTCTGCTGAGCTGGTCCAGCTGCATTCTCTCCAGGAACTATGGACCGTAACACAACACTACCATACAAACACTATGCCGATCGATCTGGTAGAGAGATATGGAATGCATCCTAAATAGCACCATCTTTCCTATGTAGTACACTACTTTTAATCAGACTATGTTGCATAAAGCTCATACTGTCCTTGTCTGTGTGAAGTGCGATACCTTTCGTAGACAGTAATAAAACTAGGTTGGTGTTAGAGGCTATCAATCAAACTAACAAATGAATAAAGCCCTTTTTACATCAGCTGATGTCACAAAGTGCTTATACAGAAACCCAGCCTATAACCCCAAACAGCAAGCAATGCAGGTGTAGAAGCACGGTGGCTAGGAAAAACTCCCTAGAAAGGCCAGAACCAAGGAAGAAACCTAGAAAAGAACCAGGTTCTGAGGGCTAGTAAAGGCAGCTAATAGAACCATAAAAACGTACAGCTGAAATGATGGTGTTGTATAACGATACTCTACCTGAGCTTCTCCACTGAAGTCTATACAGGCCCTGACCACTGACTCACCATAAACTGTACTGGGGAGACAAGAAAAGGGGACTCAATAAGATTTGGTGTTAATAGGGATATCGGCGTGTGTGTGGCCCAGCCCCCGAAGTGACTCTCATCAATTGTATGCTCAGATTCTTCTGTGTTGTGTTCAGGAATTTAGCCTTCTCTGTGTTGATCTCACCAACCCCCATTGTCACACCTCTGGGTAGCAAAGGTTCTATTGTCTTTACAGGTCTGTAGGTCTGATATCTGATTCAAGGTTAATTTTACAGTAATGCTATTGGTCAACTACTCAGATTTTGAATGCAAACAACTCAGATGTTATAAAAGGGTCTTAGGTTCATTGTCTCTTTCTCTTTTTTGTTCCTGATCTGTGCTGGTGAGATACCTACACACTCTCTCTCCCATAAGCTATGGGCCATGGCACTCTCTCTCTCCCATAAGCTATGGACCATCGCACTCTCTCTCTCCCTCTCTGATCATGCTTAGAATAATGCCTTTATTAATGCTTTGTAGCTTAAGCTTTCTGCCTTGTGAATGTAATCATTCATTTTACAAAGTAATGAAATACACTTGTATTCAGAATTCCATTCCCCGACATTTCATGATAGCCTATTAGTGTAACTCAACTATGGTCTCTTGCATAATGCTAAATCATCTTTATGGAGTCAGATAAACATTTTAATAGGCTAATTGCATAGTCTTATTCCGGGTCACATATGAGATATTTATAATATAATATATATCCAATAATACCCCACTACAGTAAGTGATGACCCCGACGTGATGCTCAGACATCCAAACAATGTCATAAATTGTGATTGAGTCATCACGCTGGGCCTAGGTGCCTGCAAGTCGCCAGTCGCGAGTATCACCTGCTTTCATTCTTGCACTACGTGTACATGTGTGTGTGTGTGTGCGTTAATCATCAACTCGTCATCACCTTATCAAAAGTCAAAAGTATACCATCATCTCCTTATATAATTCCCATATCTTTGCTTTTGCCAACATATTATTATGGTCCATACATACTGATAGAGCAGAGTCTACTGTAATGTACTGCAGTACCCAGGACACAGCTACACAGTCAGCATATTCCTAACAAGCTTAATGCGCAGCGACAGTTTTCCAATTATCATTGGGGACAGGAGTACCTTGGGAGTCTGGACGAATGACAACTCAGGCCCACAGCTGTGAGAGGCCAACCAGACGCCTCCTTCCTCCCAGGTCTCAACAACAACACTCATTATAACTGGCCCCACACAGTAGAGAACAACCAGTCCTTGTTGGCACATGAGTCTGCTTCGGAAACACCAGCCGTGATTATTTCAACTTCAGTCCTAGCTCTGGCTTACCTGGAAACTGGGATCAAAGTTATCCTGAATGCATGCTCTGGTTAAAACACCCACATTTACAGTCAATCATAGTAGCTTAATAAAGTAAGCATTTAGACTGATCATACAGTTTGGAAACATCTGCGTTGTAAGACCAGTTTGCACTGTTACTGATCCCACAAGGCAGTGGGATTAATTCATAGAGTAATTGGATTATTTATTAATTCATCCATGCTGTCACGCCCTGACCTTAGAGATCCTTATTATTCTCTATGTTTGGTTAGGTCAGGGTGTGACTCGGGTGGGAAATTCGATGTTTTCTGTTTCTTTGTTTTTAGCCGAGTGTGGTTCCCAATCAGAGGCAGCTGTCTATCGTTGTCTCTGATTGGGGATCATACTTAGGCAACCCTTTTTCCCACCATTAGGTTGTGGGATCTTGTTTTCTGTTTAGTTACTGTTGCCTGACAGAACTGTGCATTTTCGTTTTCGTTATTTTGTTTGAGTGTTTTTTTAAATTAAAATCATGAACACTTTCCACGCTGTGCTTTGGTCTACTCTTCCTACCACCAACGAGAGCCGTTACACATGCATTCATTTATTCAGACTTGGTCATTTTTATAAATCACATCCAGTTATAACACCAACTGGGATTAAACTGCAGTATGCACCCATTTAGTGTTTAAATATGAAGTTATGTTGTTGTTTACGCGTAGAGAACAACTACTGCGTGTGCATACTGTGTGTGCCTAGTCGTTCGAAGGTAACTGAAACCGTTGCCGCTGTAAATCATTATATAGTAGCCTAGTCAAACCATGCCTAACATAAAATCTTTATTTTACTGGCAGCAGGTAGTATACACTTGCCTCTCTTTTCTGGTTAGGCTAGTGTACAACACGTATGGAGCGTCACTCTTGGAGGCTTGGTTCAGACCTCCCTCCAGCCACTGTCTGCTCTGTCCAGCCAAGGCCCATTTCAGAGACCCACTGGGACCTTCAGCGCTCTGAGCCTCTTCCACCACAAACTGCCTGTTAAAACCAGAGGCTCCGAATATGATAATGTTGTCAGGCCTGGCAGAGGTTACAGTCAACATTGTGCACTAATGCCTATTTACTCAGTGCAATGCGTAAATGAATCTGGGGGAGGGCAGACTACTGTAAAACACCCCTAGTATTTTACTTGTGTTGTGATGTCAACCAATGCAACTACTATAATGTCAACCAATGCATTCGGTATTACTACAATGGTAGGCGGAATATAGCCAGAAGGAAATACTACACCACATGGGTAGGCATAATCTGAAATAACTCAAACTTTGTCTGAAAACATATAAGCTACGCAGCAATCTTGTTTGAGTCTGAGCTGTAGTCCAAAGCTTAATAGTATGCAGTATAATTAATACTACATTGATATTTTTCTAGATTCATAGTGGCTGGTTGGGTTTCATGGTTTACTGAGACATCTTGTGGCCAGTTGGTGATATTACATCTTGAGTGGCGGCACTGTGTGTAGGCTACAACGTTGCACAACTCATGCCAGTGTGAACTGTAAAATAACATCAACATACCAAGTTTTCTTGATATCATTTATATTCCATTGAGAAAACAAGTCAACAAAAATACTGCAACATATAAACATGGATTGCATGATGCAACACAATAGTAAACAACATACAGTGAAAATTAGAGGCAACATTCATTGACATTACTCAACCACAGCCATTTAGAGAGCATGGAAAGAGAACATAAGACGTTGACCAAAAACAACAATGTCAGAGGCAATAGATAGAACAGAAGTCTGGGACATTCCAATGGTAAACTGGGACTTCCTGTCTGATGTCCATCAAACACAGATTTGTGTGTGCTCTCTGTGCTGTCTGAACCAGCAGGAGAACACAACTGTCAGTCAACGAAGCACTGTGTGTCCTGGAGAGATACTGTGTCTAGATCAGGGTTCTCCAACTCTGGTCCTGGAGAGATACTGTGTCTAGATCAGGGTTCTCCAACTCTGGTCCTGGAGAGATACTGGGTCTAGATCAGGGTTCTCCATCTCTGGTCCTGGAGAGATACTGGGTCTAGACCAGGGTTCTCCATCTCTGGTCCTGGAGAGATACTGGGTCTAGATCAGGGTTCTCCAACTCTGGTCCTGGAGAGATACTGGGTCTAGATAAGGGTTCTCCAACTCTGGTCCTGGAGGGATACTGGGTCTAGATCAGGGTTCTCCATCTCTGGTCCTGGAGAGATACTGGGTCTAGATCAGGGTTCTCCATCTCTGGTCCTGGAGAGATACTGGGTCTAGATCAGGGTTCTCCATCTCTGGTCCTGGAGAGATACTGGGTCTAGATCAGGGTTCTCCAACTCTGGTCCTGGAGAGATACTGGTTCTAGATCAGGGTTCTCCATCTCTGGTCCTGGAGAGATACTGGGTCTAGATCAGGGTTCTCCATCTCTGGTCCTGGAGAGATACTGGGTCTAGATCAGGGTTCTCCATCTCTGGTCCTGGAGAGATACTGGGTCTAGATCAGGGTTCTCCAACTCTGGTCCTGGAGAGATACTGGGTCTAGATCAGGGTTCTCCAACTCTGGTCCTGGAGAGATACTGTGTGTGCATGATTTTGATCCAGCCCTGCAATATAGTCTTCAGATTGGACCACAGTTAGCAGAATCAGGTGTTACTGCTGGGATGGAATGAAAGCCTGCACACCCACTAGATCTCTGATTTGGAGATCCTTGACGTACAGTAGATATACGTAAACAACGTCTATTCATGAAAGCAAGGGAATGGATTTGTATTGAATACATTAAAATATACTCATAGAATAAAATACAAATAAAGGACATTAAGGGCTGTACGGATACATGAGCAGCACAACTAGACAAAAGTGCCTGAGATGTTGAGTAAGTACAGTACTGAATGTCATGACTACATTAAAATGCATTGCTGTATGAACATTGACCTTAGTTCATTTTGTCATACCAAGAGCCATACATACAGTACCTATCATGCATATTTGTATTGATATCGTTACTCGGTTATCAGCAAATTACTTCACAATGTGCCAATTCCAGAGAGCCGTTCTTCACAAATGTGGACTTTCATTTGCAGTGGTCAACAACCATGAGTTCCTTCAGAGGAATGTAAGAGTAATTCCAAACCCAAGTCTCCACGTACAAAAACATCTGCAAAATGTACAACATGTAGGTTATATTTGACAAGTCAAGGAGTCAAGGACTCGAGGCAACAAGTCGAGGAGGAAGTGTCCTTTCAATCCCCAACAAGTCTTTGTTTTTTAATAGCATACTGTACCCCAAGTTTTACTATGAGGCTCTCAAATCCAGATAAACAGATTTACTGTTTATCGAATTGTATCTGTTTTTCAGATAAACATCTTTACAAATTCAGATTAACATATTTTCTCATAAAAAATTAGAATTGGAATATACAGGTAACTACCAAGATAAAGGAAACACTTGAGTAAATGAGGGATACAAAGGATATTGACAGCAGGTGCTTCCACACAGGTGTGGTTCCTGAGTTAATTAAGCAATTAACTTCCCATCATGCTTAGGGTCATGTATAAAAATGCTGTTGCCCACTATTTTGGGATCTAAGTGACTTTGAAAAAACAGTCTAAAAGGAGCATAGGGAGTTTAAAGTGTGTGTGTGTGTGTGTGTATGTGTATGTGTATGTGTATGTGTATGTGTGTGTGTGTGTGTGTGTGTGTGTGTGTGTGTGTGTGTGTGTGTGTGTGTGTGTGTGTGTGTGTGTGTGTGTGTGTGTGTGTGTGTGTGTGTGTGTGTGAGGGATACAAAGTATATTGACTGCAGGTGCTTCCACACAAGTGTGGTTCCTGAGTTAATTAAGCAATTAACATCCCATCATGCTGTCTGTCTGTCTGAGTATCAGTCTCCAGATCTCAATCAAATTGAACACTTATGGGAGATTCTGGAGTGTTTTCCACCACCATCAACAAAACAACAAACAATGTCTTGTGGAAGAAGGGTGTCGCATCCCTCCAACAGAGTTCCCGACACTTGTAGAATCTATGCCAAGGTGCTTTGAAGCTGTTTTGGCGGCTCGTGGTGACCCAACTCCCTATTAAGATACTTTATGTTGGTGTTTCCTTTTATTTTGGCAGTTACCTGTACCCTACAATGCTATGCTTTGTTCCTCTGTGGTTTTAGGAGCTCTTTTGTGCAGCGTCCACAAGTTAAAACAAGAGGGTAAAAACAAGATGGGAGGCAGTGTTCTGGAAACCGTTTGGACTGCATCTGAAATGTCAGTCGGTAAAAACGGCTGTAACTTTGTCTCCTGTTGGGTCAATGATCATAAGCCGGTTCAGTCTTTATTTCAGGCCCTTCCACAGAACATTAATGACCTTATGACCTTGACTGCTACAGTAGGCAGGTTCTTCTGTATGTTTAGTTCATAGACTGCTACAGTAGGTAGGTTCTTCTGTATGTTTAGTTCATAGACTGCTACAGTAGGCAGGTTCTTCTGTATGTTTAGTCCATAGACTGCTACAGTAGGCAGGTTCTTCTGTATGTTTAGTCCATAGACTGCTACAGTAGGCAGGTTCTTCTGTATGTTTAGTCCATAGACTGCTACAGTAGGTAGGTTCTTCTGTATGTTTAGTCCATAGACTGCTACAGTAGGCAGGTTCTTCTGTATGTTTAGTCCATAGACTGCTACAGTAGGCAGGTTCTTCTGTATGTTTAGTCCATAGCTACAGTGGGCTACTGAGTCTATATCGTCTGCAGCAGTAGGTAAGTGACTGTATGTCCTGACTGTATGTCCTGACTGCAGCAGTAAGTGACTGTATGTCCTGACTGCAGCAGTAGACTAAGTCCTGATTGTATGTCCTGACTGTATGTCCTGACTGCAGCAGTAAGTGACTGTATGTCCTGACTGTATGTCCTGACTGCAGCAGTACGTGATTGTATGTCCTGACTGCAGCAGTAAATGACTGTATGTCCTGACTGCAGCAGTAAATGACTGTATGTCCTGACTGCAGTAGTAGACTAAGTCCTGACTATGATCACATGGGCATCCAGTGTCTGAGCCTATCCAGGAAGCGTTGTACGTGCACAACGTAAAAGTCTACGTTGTGAGAGAAATCAATGCAGATGCTACTGTATGTGTCCGCTAGGGTGCAGTACAGAGCCGTCCCGCCCAGACTGATCACCACGGTTACCAGGCACAACAACAGCAGGATCAAACACGAGTCTCCGCCCACCTCGTCTGCACAGAGAAAAAAACATACTAATTCATATTTTGAACAAGATAATGGTGCATGGTGCAGATGGTATACACAGATGGTATGAGGTGTTACTACAATGTTATTATATTTGTATTAATTTATAATACGTATAGCTTGTATAGACTGTGTGTGGGGGGAGGGGCATGGTGCTTGCAACACCAGAGTTGTGGGTTTGATTCCCACAGGGGACCAGTATGTAAATATATACACTCACTACTGTTAGTCGCTCTGGATAAGAGCGTCCACTAAAACATGTGTGTGAGAAGACAGAGGTTGTTTTTGGGCTGATTCATACCTGGTTCCATGCCGTCCTCTGGCTGGCTGAAGTGCACCTTACGTTTGGAGTTGTGTTTGGCTGCATCGGGACCCTCGGGGGGCAGGCCATCTAACGATGCCCTCCTCCTCTTTAGAATGGACACCAGGCCGTCTGCTGAGGAGCTCTGGAGGGGAGCAGAGTGCCGGGAGTCAGAGATACTATGACAGGGAATAGATGGAAAATCCCAGGCTATATCTGAAATGGCACCATGTTCCCTATATAGAGAGCTACATTTGACCAGCTCAATAGGGCCACATAGAGGTGAAATGATGTGTATGTTCACACAACAAACTGCAATAATGCACAGATGTAGGTTTTGATCACCCTGCTGTTGCAGGAAACGCAAACTGTATTCAAGGTCTAAAAAAGGTTGTAATGTTTTGTCATTTGAGGACGTCATTGTCACAACCATTGACTGATTTATTTAATAGGACCTGTATGTGAGCTATTTTTTCTACAGGCGTCTATTGTGGCCCTTTAATGACATCATAGCCTCTGTGTCCTGTCCTCAAATCTCACTGAGTTCCACCCATGGCCACGTCGCTTGGTGTGGCACAGCACATGGAATGAAGTAACAAACACAGCCAACTCTGATTACAGACCCAGCTCCTCTGCCAAGACTTCTCTGGGCACCCTTGAGCCTGTCCAGAGCTGTGTGTCAATCCAAAATGTGTGTCCCCTCCCAAACAAGAGACAGAGACAGAAAGAACATGCAGAGACAGAGACAGAGAGAGAAGAGAGAGACAGAGAGATAATGATAATACGGTAAACATGAGGCCATTAATGTCTCAGTGTTTCCTCACCTCCTCTACTTGAGACAGTTTGTCCAGGTCTTTGGCTGAGGCTTGGGGAACCCCCGCTGGCCACTCCACCACCTGCACCTCCTCTTCTGGACTCTCCTCAAACACCTCCTCTTCATCCACCCCCAGCCCTTCCTTCTCCAACTCTTCCTTTCCTCGCTCTCCCTCCCCTCCTCCCTCCTCCTCAGCCATGTTAGGGACAGCTCCTGTTGACGTGGTCTCCTTAACATCCTCCTCACTCTGTCTTACAGGGTTGTTGACTCTGACTGCAGAGACAAGAGAAGTGTTGCTTAAAGCACGGACACACCGGTAGCGTTTGCCAGCTAAGAGTACTCAGCACCTCTGAACAGAGTGTCGGACGTAATTTACAAACCGAGTGCAAACCGGTTCTACATGTAGAATCACATAAAAATGGCATCAGTTAGATGGCCACCGGCAGGGTGGTCCCTCAAACACACACGACGAAGGAACGGCGAACGAACAGCAGATGAACAGGAGATGATCAGCAGATCGATTACAGTACTACTGATCACCTGGCTTCACCATAGACAGACACACACACACACTAACACACTAAAAGTACTGTAGATATAGCTGAGACAGTACGGAAGCATCATCTGGCATCAGATTCCATTTTATGAGCCCGTATTGAACCAAACTACACTCTGAGGCTTTCCAGTGAACAAAGAGGACGATATCATCAACCTCGTATTCACATCTCTAGGCTAAGTGACCATACTATAATATTGATTTAGGAATTCATATGATGTGTTTTGTGTTGACCTTTTCCATGATGGGATGGTGACCTTTCTTTCTCTCTCCCATCATACTGCCCCCTGGTGTTGTGGCTGTCTTTCAGCACCGTGTCTGCCATGCTCTGGGGAAAAAACAGCTCTATCATGAATGTCATACCACAAAAACACTCATCTTATGTGATGGATTAAGAAACATGTTTTGTATTTTCTTACCATTTTCGCACTAAGCATTGGTCTATAGAGAGAGAGAGAGAGAGAGAGAGAGAGAGAGAGAGAGAGAGAGAGAGAGAGAGAGAGAGAGAGAGAGAGAGAGAGAGAGAGAGAGAGAGAGAGAGACAGATTGGATAAATGGATGTTTTGAAGCAAATTTGATTTAAAAATGTTAAAGCTAACATGACCGGAGGCCACTACAGTAAGTTGGTGTCTGGCATCCAGCTGAATCAATCTACCACAAGCCACTGGGTCGTTCAACCAATTAGGTGCCTTTTCAGTAGTATAACTCATAAAAAAGAGTTTGAATTTAAAAAAAAAAAAAACATTTTCCCATCTCAAAAAATAAAGTAACGGGGTTGACAATTTGGTCTTACTGTAAATCAGCCATAAATCCCCATGTGCTTGTGGTGTGCAACAGGGAGGGGCACTTGAATGCAAGCTTCACAAAACTAAAACATTTAGAAAAAATGTCTAGCCTGTCTATCTCTGGGTAACAGGGTTGACGTGTTCTGCTCGACCCGCTCAGTTTTCCAACACTAAACACCAGAACATGGTCAAAAAGAGTAAAACCAGCTCACCTGCTTTTACACTATGATTAGATGTTCAACATTTCTTTAGAAACAAAAATATTTAAAAAGGAAGAATTTCACGATATTAAAAAGATAATTCAGTTCACGTAAGAGGGTTGAACTTAAAATGAGGGCCAGGTTGTTGGGTTTTTTTACCGTAAAATGAATCACATGAAATAAATAATTATCTTCAGAAATGACATAGCTTTACAATGATGGTGAAAACTTGGAGAAATGTTGGGGTTACA
This sequence comes from Salvelinus namaycush, assembly GCF_016432855.1. Lineage (NCBI taxonomy): Eukaryota > Metazoa > Chordata > Actinopteri > Salmoniformes > Salmonidae > Salvelinus > Salvelinus namaycush. The sequence goes on from NC_052330.1 coordinate 27,710,900, forward strand.
TGGGTTAAAATCTTCCTAGAAGTCACACTGGATGCACAGAGGGACAATTTCAGCACTGTAGCAAGTCTTTATTCATATTCAAAATCAGATTTATAGAATTTTCCAAAAGGTCTATATTAAAGGGCACTTAATTTAATAAGACAGGCTTTTAAAATGCAATATTTGTGCACAAGTTCTACTTGAAATACCAAAGGGACGCAAAAAGGCACTCATTTCATGGAACGACCCTACTAACACACCAAGAGACATGGGCGGGGTTCTGTGACTGAAAACATATCTGAGTCTATAGCTTAGTAGAGTAAGTAAGTCAATTAAATGAGCATTAGTTAATTAAGGTGTGGTTTCATGTCTAGACAACAACCACTAGCGTGGGATGCTTATGTTCAACATTCAAACATAGGGTATGATCTCACATATTATGACTTTAGCTAATAAATCACGTATTAATGAACATATACATTTAAATGCAGACAGTGTTTGTTGTTCAAATTCCTTTGATCCCTGTATGGAGCGGTAGTATTGTGGGTGGTGACAGACTGTGACAAACTAAAGTAAATAGGCATGATTTGCTTTCCCTTCTACTGACACAATCAGTACCACTGCTGCAACTAACTGTCTAAGTGATTGTGCATTTAGTCCCAGTTCTAGAACAGCACTATAACACATCAGTAAGTTATGGTCCACCAGTATCTAGCTCACCTCTGGTGCGTCCTGCAGATCTGGCTCAGTATTTCTATGTGTTCCTGTCCAGTGCTGTTGGTCTCAGCTGGGGAGGTGCTCTCTGCTACTCTGTTACATTCTCTCCACTGGCTCTCTGAAAGCACACATGACACACAGGTTATGATTAACACACACACACACACACACACACACACACACACACACACACACACACACACACACACACACACACACACACACACACACACACACACACACACACACACACACACACACACACACTCAGACACAGTGCAATTGGAAGAATGACAGGGTTATATTTTGTCAGTGATGGGTTCAGGACTTCAGGCTGCAGTGACAGAACAGATGTGTGGAGTGGAGTGCAGTACCCCAGTCCTCCTGCAGGGCGGCAAGGTTGGACAGGAGGCGCTCATGGTACAGTTTCTCCAGCTGCAGGAACTGCACCGCCCACTGGTCTGATAACCACTAGCAGTTAAGGAAACCAGATACCACAACAGCCAATAACAGCTGTCCCTGAGGCTGTCAACTCTGAGATTCAAAAGACAGTATCATATTAACAAACTTCTGACAAATATATACAGCATCTGGTGTTTTGAAGATGACATCACTGAGCTGCTGCACAATTCAGAAAATGGATGACGCTATAAATAAATACTGGGATTTTAAAGCCACAGTCCCCAGAGTGACATCCTAAATCAGTGTCACCACAGTTCCCAGAGTGACATGATAAATCAGTCACCACAGTTCCCAGAGTGACATCATAAATCAGTGTCACCACAGTTCCCAGAGTGACATCCTAAATCAGTGTCACCACAGTTCCCAGAGTGACATCATAAATCAGTGTCACCACAGTTCCCAGAGTGACATCATAAATCAGTGTCCCCACAGTTCCCAGAGTGACATCATAAATCAGTGTCACCACAGTTCCCAGAGTGACATCATAAATCAGTGTCACCACAGTTCCCAGAGTGACATCCTAAATCAGTGTCACCACAGTTCCCAAAGCTTCGAAAGAAATACACTGCAATTTAACAGCTCCATTAAAACAAAAGACATAGTGGAGATAAGTATTAGCAATGTGATGGCAAGGATACAGTCCTCATCCAGGGAGTAGGCCTCTGCTATCTGTGAAGAACGAGACAGAGAGAGAGCAAGAGAGAGAGAAAGAGTTAACATTTGGCAATGTTAACATATGTTTCACATGCCAATAAAGTCCTTAAATTGAAATTGAATTGAGAGGGGGGGAAAAATATATACAAACCAACCTGCTTATTCTGTTACTTGGATCACTCACTCAGAATCAGACTTGTATGTCAGGGCTTTACTTAAAAATATAATGTGTTCTCAATATGTTACATAAAGGAAATACATAAACTAGATAGTTTAATTTAGAAAGTAATTAATTTAATTTAATTAGAAAGGTTTTTGCTGAAGACAAATGGTGTGCTTGCTTTAGGTGCAGTCTCTAGAATAGATATTCTCGTGCTTGGTAATGAAGTATTGGAAGGTATAGGGAAAGAAGACCCAAGATGGGACTCAGATGTCACATGGTAAATAACAAGCCGTTGTGTGTCAGGTTCACTTATAACATGATGCGCAGCAGAACTCAAAACAACTCTGCCTGTCCCTGCCTCAACTCTGTAGAGCCACACATATACTCCAGATGCCATGGGATTTCCCATAGAGGTCAACGCCTGTTTACAAGGACTTTACTTCTCTTGGCCAGTTATTCTGCCAATGCTCCACTGATTGTACCAGTCTGATCACAGAGAAACTCTGTCTTCTGTATCAGTGTATAAGAGGCCCGTCCCAAATGGCACCCTGTTCCCTGTATAGAGCGCTACTTTTGACCAGGGCCCATATGGAAGGACCATATGTAGGGAATAGAGTGCCATTTGAGACGCAGCCCTTAGTGTATCAATGTTGCCGGTCCTTTCTATGGGGCGTCTAAATCATAGCTGGCTCTTTGTTCCATGATGACCAGAATTGGCGAAGAAAGACAAACAACTACATGGCTGTTACAGTACTATGGGAGCCAACGCACTAACAGAATAAGATTAGAACAGTGTACAGAGAAAGGGCATCAAATAGTATCTGAAATGAATCCCAAGGAGTACCTTTAAAAATGTGCTTGTCTTGTCCTACTGGCAATGAATTAGCTGATAACTACTTTAATGAGGGAAACGATGACATGTTGTTGTCTCACCTAGCTATCTTTAGATGAATACACTAACTGTAAATCAGTGGATAAATACTGGATAAGAGCATCTGCTAAATGACTCAAATGTAAAATGTAATGATTACATTTCTTAAAGCATGATTTATTCTCCCTACAAACAAAAACAAATCAGAACGGAAAGGCAAGATGTTTCAGTTGCAAAAAATTGGTGACAGAAGAGGATGGTACAAAACACAATCAGCCCTTAGGACCAATCCACAGAGGACCAATCCACAGAGGACCAATCCACAGAGGACCAATCCACAGAGGACCAATCCACAGAAGACCTGAACACAGAGGACTGTGTGAGGGTGAAAACACACACACACACAAACACACAAACCTGGTGTAGAGACTGTGGCATCAGTGTGTGGTCATCGTGTTCTCCCAATGACTGTAGTGAGGCTAGCAGGTCAGGGCTGGGGCCTGGGGGACCACTTCCTGAAAGCACACACAATGTCATGTGCAATACAAAGTTGATGAATAGAGATGCAGTAGAATGAATAGCTGTAACATTTTAAAAAGCACGCAGTAGAATGAATAGCTGTAACATTTTAAAAAGCACGCAGTAGAATGAATAGCTGTAACATTTTAAAAGGCACGCAGTAGAATGAATAGGTGTAACATTTTAAAAGGCACGCAGTAGAATGTATAGGTGTAACATTTTTAAATAATCTGTTTGATTTTACATTTTGAGGCTACTCTTAAGGTGTTATCATGGCAGCCATAAAGAGTAAGGACATTCTAGTGGTCTAGTAGCAAAGATACAATTTGTGCTTGTCTTTTGAAACAGCTTGAGGTAGTTGACCCAGATATACTACACAGTAAATATGTCCCATATACTACACATACAGTACTGAACGAGACGTGTGCTATATGCGGAGTGCTAGGCTACCTGAGGCAGTCCCAGTGTTGTTTCTCTCCTCTCTCTGAGTCGTCTCAGTGTCTGGGTCTCTGGAGGGGCTGGTGCTCTTGTTACCCATCCTCTCCTTCACGCTGTTGTTCTCCTCCAACTCAGTGGTTCCCAAACGGTGGGTCGGGGCCCACAGGAGGGACGTGGCTGGCTGCTTTAGGGTTGCCACTTACTAGTATTGGATTCTGACTAGAGACATTGATTTGGTTCAGGATTATTCTATGGGTCACAGAAAACCCCAAGAGCTTTACGTCAGCTTAATAAAATGTGGGATCCAATGTTCTAGGTTTACCAGTTTGTTGTTGTTGTTGTTGTTGTTGTTGCAGTTGGGAAAGTATGAGTAGAAGGTCGTATCATCAGTGAGTGGATAAGGTCTATTATTTAATTTCTTTGTATTCTGGTCTTCTTGTTGGGGTTGTTTTGGGGCTCTCCCTGATCCTCGAAAACCCTTGATCAGCTCACCAAGGAGCTTATTCCTCTCCTCTTCAACACCCTGCTGGATATAAACAGATGTTATAGTGTTAGTATCAGCGTGTGTTTCCAAGCCAGAGATACACTGCATGATTTCATTACTGACTGCACTCCTACTTGAGTTAGTGAGAAAACTCAATGTGCAGAAGAGTAGGAGTGAAATGCTAGTTATTTTGCTGAGTGAATCTCTTCTGAGAGAACTCTTTGTGTTACAAGCCTGACCTCCAGGGGCCCCAACATACACAAAATAATCTTGGTTCGGGGCCACCTGGAGGTCGGGGGCCCCCCAGATTGCATATGAACACATCATAAGCAATGGCAACATGTGTAGAATTGCAGGGAATTAGCTTTAAAACTGTGCAAATGTCTCTCTTTCCCCATGGCAAAATGTGTAGAATAAGAGAGGGTTGGAGGTAGACGGGCCCTGCACACACACACAGAGACGGAGACGGAGACAGAGAAAGCCAGTTGACACAGTGTTTAATAAACAACCTCCATCATAAGACCTAGCCTACATTTATGCTTGAATGAATGACCAGAGTATGGATGGAAAATGCACAGGGTCAGCTCGGAACACTTGGTGCCATGTTCACAGTCATGTGGATGTGAGCGGGTTTAGAACATAGAACTAGAAAATAGAATTTGACAGTTAGAACACAGCTTAGAGCAAGGAGGACTGTGACTCATATGGTGTGAATCCTGTCTACTGTGTAGTAGTGGCTGGCCTTTACCCTCCTATTATCAAACCACTGTGACTGAGCATTACTCATAGCTCTTACATAGATTTAAAGTGACAAAACTCACGGAACATTTGCACACCGTTTCTCAACCATGTTTGTATCATCCAACCTGAAACTGACAAGACTACTGATTACAATGAACCTTTTTGATGTATAGAGTAATATGTGTAACAGAAATGTTGTCATTTCAGAGGTCTATTTGGTCTTATTTGGTTATTTTTCTTGTAGTCATGTGTACTTTTATTTTGTGACGTTTACAGGACCATGTATTTAAATGAAGGCTACTTTATGTCGCCAACCAATAGCGAAGAATTGATGCTGAAGCTGATGCGTTCTGCTTTCAAGTGCGTGCTCTGCTCGGTGTAGTCAAAATGATCAGTCCAAGCCAAGCCTTTCATGTTGTTTCAATTCATGTAAATACTGTTTAACTCTACACAGTAACAGTCATAAACAGGATTCATGCGCTACAATATCGCAATTTACAGTATATATTTTCACCTAATAAACAATTTCATGTTTATTATTCGGCAATGAAGAGCAAACATTTCAGGCTAGTCCAATAAACGTTGCAGATTCAAAAAGCTATTAATGCGATATTTAGGCTGTAGCTTTATGGGCTAACATACTGTCATAATTATACCCGAAGAGCACTCAATGATAACAACACTACAAACTGTGGTAGGCTACCTCATCACGCGGATGTATGCATACTCACACATGCAATATAATGTCGCGGTAGATTCGTGGGTGACAATCACCGGAACGGTCATCAACGGTCATACAACTCAATCCCTTCTATTCTGAACGCGATGTTGTAAATGCACATGATGCTATAATAGTGAGTGTCACCGTGGGTAGTGATTTCTATAATCTGTCATCTAAAGTGATGTCCTCTGCAGATCCATGGTTGTTTACGATCTAATCCGGGAAATTTCTGTTGCAGCTCCTCATTGCAAAATATATCATTTTATTGTACAACGGAGGCAATGGGGACATCTTCTGGCTGAACTCTTATATCGCTCACCGACTGGCCTGCAGTAACTAGAGGAATGTATTTATGGGCTTGTATGTGTTTTTTTGCCCAGTATTTACAAAATGTGGGAAAGTATTGTGTAAAAGGCATCTCCTTAGAAACCGCATATAACAATATATATTAGAGAGCTTTGGTATCATTCTCATGGAAAGCTTATTCAATATCTGGCACTTGATAATGCACTGGTGTATCATCAGTAAAGTAACTGAGTCAGGGTTCTTCTAGCCTACTCCTATATGCATGTGCTTGATACCTCTGGGGTCCTCTGTGCAGGTTTCCATTATAATTAAATGGTAAAAATATATTTGAAGAATCCCATGGGTAACTTACTATTTAAAAAGATGCATAGCCTTCGTCTGTGTATATGTAGACAATATTTCTAGAATTGGTGATTCAAAGTGTGAAATCCAACAGTCACAGTGTTGAGAATCCTTTGTGACAACGTGGGGGCACATCCAACACAGGCAGCTCACAAGTATTAACCCTTTGAATGACCCTTATCATACTGTATGTCTGTCCTTTCTAGATATAGTTGCCCTGTTCACATCTGCATTGTTATTTTCGTGGAGATTTCAAATGAGTCCTAAATGACAGTGAAGTAGAGCAGAAAGAGAGAAAGGCTGGAACGCGGAGCGATCTGTGTGTGTGTGTGGGGGGGGGAGTCTGACTTTGTAATGGGCTACCTTTAGAAGTGAACTCTGGCTGACTGGGCATCCTCATTACCTTCCCACTGGAAAACAGCCGTAGTGACAGCAGCTAATGGCTAAACTGTTGCATCATGTTACAATAATGTACCTTAAAGACCCGGCCCTGACAAAAAACGTGATGTTCCTGTGTTTTATATACACTGCTCAAAAAGATAAAGGGAACACTTAAACAACACAATGTAACTCCAAGTCAATCACACTTCTGTGAAATCAAACTGTCCACTTAGGAAGCAACACTGATTGACAATACATTTGCACATTTGTGGCCTGCTGGAGGTCATTTTGCAGGGCTCTGGCAGTGCACCTCCTTGCACAAAGGCGGAGGTAGCGGTCCTGCTGCTGGGTTGTTGCCCTCCTACGGCCTCCTCCACGTCTCCTGATGTACTGGCCTGTCTCCTGGTAGCGCCTCCATGCTCTGGACACTACGCTGACAGACACAGCAAACCTTCTTGCCACAGCTCGCATTGATGTGCCATCCTGGATGAGCTGCACTACCTGAGCCACTTGTGTGGGTTGTAGACTCCGTCTCATGCTACCACTAGAGTGAAAGCACCGCCAGCATTCAAAAGTGACCAAAACATCAGCCAGGAAGCATAGGAACTGAGAAGTGGTCTGTGGTCACCACCTGCAGAACCACTTCTTTATTGGGGGTGTCTTGCTAATTGCCTATAATTTCCACCTTTTTTCTATTCCATTTGCACAACAGCATGTGAAATTTATTGTCAATCAGTGTTGCTTCCTAAGTGGACAGTTTGATTTCACAGAAGTGTGATTGACTTGGAGTTACATTGTGTTGTTTAAGTGTTCCCTTTATTTTTTTGAGCAGTGTATATATCCACACTAACAGGTTGGAATAATATTGTGAAATTTTGAAAATTATGATAATACCCTTTTGGTTTAAGAGCTGTTTGAAAAGACGCCTGAAATTCCAGCCTGTTTTGGTGGGATGGCCTCTTGGCCTGCCTGGTGACATCACCAAGCGGTAAATTAGTTATTTGACCAATAAGAAAGATAGTTCCAAACCTCTCTGCCAATAAAAACTAGTTTTCAGTTTCCCACTCAGACCACTCCCAGACAGTCCTAGCAAAATTCTTGCTTGAGAAATTGCTTTTTGCTAAAAATCTAATCACATTCCTCAAATACAATAGAGCACCACAAAAGAAGGTCTTAATACCCATAAAACCTAGCGGTCAAACATGGAAATGGTTCCAATCATTTTCCCACCATTCATTTTTCCCATAGGGTATATTTGAAACACTAAAAATAAGGACTGTGTTTCGTGTAGACTAACCCTGGCTTGACGTTTTGACAACTATGTAAATCTCTCTCGGACAAGGTGACTTATATCAATATATTTGGCTTTATTTACTCTCAGATTCAAAAATGCTAATTAGCATCAAAATAGACATCATGCAAGACTACAAATCCCTGCAAGCTCCTGCACATCATCTCTAGCTGACACTTTTGCTAACAGGTATTGTGTCGATTAAAAACTTGCACAAGACAGTTCACAAAATTGTCCATTTAAAGAAATTTAGCCAATTTATTAATTACTACATTTAGCTAACATTAGAAAGTAAACCCTGAGATTCTGTCCTTCGCCACTAATCCAGATCATCATGGCATTTGTACAGTAGTTGTTTATGATTGCCATATTAGCAACTAATTAGCATTTTATTTTGGGGTGTTAAATACAGGCGAATATATTGAATAAAGCCACCTTATCCTAGAGAGTTTTACATGGTTATCAAAACATCATGCCTAAATATAAAAGGAAATAGTAACACAATAAAAACAATAACGAGGCGATATACAAGAAGAACCAGTACTGAGTCAATGTGCAGGGGTACGAGGTAGTTGAGGTAATTGAGATAATATGTACATGTAGGTTGGGTGTGACTAGGCAAAAGTGACTAGGCAATCAGCTCTCTACTATAAACAGAGTAGCAGCAGCTTATGTGAAGAGTGAAAGTGTCTCTATGTGTGAGTGTGTGTGTGTGTGTTTGTGTGTGTGTGTATGTATGTTGGAGTGTCAACTCTACTGATGCTTTTGTCATAAAAAATGTTGCATTATATAGTGCACGGGTTCCCAAACTTTTTTTTACAGGCCCCCCTGCCAGCATTGGGGAATATTATATGGCCATTTCTATGGACACAAGCACTGTTCATTGGTGGAGAGAAAATGTTGCAGGTTTAAAGCTTATTTCCTGCAATTCTACACATTTTGTCATGGGGTACAGAGAACTTTTAACTGTTTTAAAGCTCATTATCATTCAATTGTATACATTTTGCCATGTCTAATGTGCATTCGTGTGATATTTGAGTGACTCAAACATTACAACAAAATATGTGGGATAAAAAACGTTAGCTGACATGGGTTAGTTGATCTGGACATTTCTGGCAAGTTATCAATAGCTCTCTAAGGTACAATATACAATGACTGATATGTCAAGAGGAAAACCCTATTTCAAAATGGCACCTTGTGCATTCTACTATTACAACGTTCAACAGTAAGACTGACTTCCTTTTTTATGATTTTTTTTATTTTGTCACCAGAATAAGACCCTCGATATTTATTAGAAAGGAGCATCAAGCTCATCACCAGCTTGCACTTTCCCCACCCTGTGAAGTTCATCGTAGTTTATTTCATCTGTAGCCGAATAAACTGCATGGTTTCCCGAGTCGTGGGGAGGACGACACACCATATCATCTCGTGACTCCAAGTTTACTTTGTTATGACAGTTATTATATCAATATTTGCACATAAAGCCAAAACACTTTTGTATACATTGATATAATAACCATCATTAAAACAGCCATTTCTTGCCTAAGTAATTTTACCGCCGACACAAAAAGATCCCACCATGTCGAACGAACAAATTGTCTGTCGCCATTTATAAAATTGTACACAAACTTTCTATTTCCATCACAGCTGTCCTGATTATTTTTTATATGCGGTAACTTTACTCACATAAAGACTGTTGATAGAAGCGTGGTCTTTAGAAAATGCATCCTTATTCTGCCGATTCCATTAAGGTAACGTGGGGTAACTACTCCAGGTACTTTGGAAAAACGTCCCTTTTCTATGAACATTTCATTAAATAACTAAAACCGTGTAAACTCTAGCCACTTATTTTCCTTCACAGTTTGTTTGCCTAACCATTACCATCATCCACATAACTCTTTTTTCTAAATAGCAAACTCTGCTTTTTTTGTGCCAGCAATTGTTCTTGGGGGGCTAGTTACCCCACGTTACCCTACACAAGTTGCAACGTTGCTTTTGTCAAATAAACCTGGGTCAATGGAAAACTACTGTTATCCTTGTTTACTGTGCTAGTGTTTTGTCACCCTTCTTCAACTAGTGTTTAAAACAGTAGTCTGTGTTGGCATTAATAACACATCAGCATGTTGTGCCAAGCTTCCAGCTCTCACACGAAGCCATTCGACTCAGCTGAATGAACAAAGCACAAGAGGGTACACAACCACTGTAGAACAGTTTCAACTTTGGCATGAAAGTTGTAGGACACAGTACATACCAATACCATAATAAATACAGAGAAATATGAAGACATGTAGCTTATAAAGTGTTGACACATGTAACCGATGTGAAATGGCTATCTAGTTAGCGGTGGTGCGCGCTAATAGCCTTTCAATCGGTGACGTCACTTGCTCTGAGACCTTGAAGTAGTGGTTCCCCTTGCTCTGCAAGAGCAGCGGCTTTTGTGGAGCGATGGGTAACGATGCTTTGTGGGTGACTGTTGTTGTGTGCAGAGGGTCCCTGGTTCGCGCCCGGGTCGGGGCGAGGTGACGGACTAAAGTTAAAACTGTTACACACACAACATGCTGATACTGTAAATAAGATTCATAAAACAAACATCATGGAGTGTGTGTCAGAGGAGGCTGGTGGGAGGAGGTATAGATGGACAGGCTAATTGTAATGGCTGGAATGGAATCAATAGAATGGAGTCTAACATGTTGTTTCCATGTGTTTGGAACCATTCCATTGATTCCATTCCAGCCATTACAATGAGCCTGTCCTCCTATAGCGCCTCCTCTGGTGTGTGTGTGTGTGTCATCCAGGTGAAGCTGTGGTATATGTATCAGTGAGTCATTGTGATTAGTTGGAGTGTGTGTTGGAGTGCCTTGAGCTGATCTATCAACATAACAGTGAATACTGATCTGCATGAGTCAGAACATTCATCATTCAGAGTGAGTGTGCTCTGTGATCTTCCGAGATTTCACTCCCTCTTCTTCATGAGAAGTCCACACTGAGTGATACTTCGACCTACTGTTAGGGAGTTGAAATGCAAATGTTTATGTTTTCAAGAGGAATTCAGATAAGCACCAATACAATTGTCAAAACCTTTCTGTGACGGTGGTATTCCATCGTGGCGTTCTCTCTGTACATCTATTAACACTGGGAACAAAATTACACTAAATGAACACTAAATTCCCATGAATCCTTGCTGCTGTCCTTCCGACGACATCTCCTCGCTTGCCGGCGCTTGGTGGCAACGTCGAAGCATGTGACCATCATGACGTTGGCCTTGCAGAGGTTGACCCTGCTCTCCAGCCTCGCCGTGACAACCTCCAAGGCTTCCAGGTGCTACAGAGAGTCCACCTCAAACGTCTGCCACAGATCAACTACACAAACACAACGTGAGGTTAATTTCTCTAGCCATCATCTCAAAATAACATGAATGAGGAAGGCCTCTGAGGATCAATATTAGCCACCTAACATAACCTCAAACACACCAGACAAGCACAGGAGAGAAGAAGTTTAAGGGCCACAGTAGGATGGAATATTCTATCTATTAGACTGATTCTATGACAATACCAAGAGTCAATGCAATGGTTGCTGAAAAGAACTCCACAAGATAAATGGTTTAGTTCAGTTGCTATTGCATTGGTCATTAATGAAAAGAAGAATGTTCACACACCTTGTAGTGTAAGTCCAGTTGCTAAGAGAAATAAACTGACTAGTTAATTAATGTCTGATGAATCTAGAGAAATCACCCACACTCCTGGTTCCATTTAACCAGCTCCAGCTCTGTCTTCAGGCTGTTGTACTTGGCTCTCATCTCCTCCACCCTCTGCTGACGGTGCTCCAGGAACTTGAGTTTGGCACTGAAGCAAGCTATCCCCTGTTAACAGCAACACAGACATTTAAGGGCAAGGTGAGCTTCGGCTAAATATTTTATCCAACTCAGTTTTTCACAACAACAAACCCAAGTATCCTGGATATGTCCCAAATGGAACCCTATTCCTGATACATAGTGCACTACTTTTGAACAGAGCACTATGGGCCCTGGTCAAAATGTTTCACTATATACAGTACCAGTCAAAAATGTGGGCACCGCTACTCAATCCGTGGTTTTTCTTAATTTTTTACTATATTGTTGTATAATAGTGGAGACGTTAAAACGATGAAATAACACATAGAACCCTGTAGTAACAAAAAAAGTGTTAAACAAATCAAAAAACATTTTAGATTCTTCAAAGTAGCCACCCTTTGCCTTGATGACAGCTTTGCACTCTTGTGAAGCTGGTTGAGAGAATGCCAAGAGTGTGCAAAGCTGTCATCAAGGCAAAGTGTGGCTACTTTGAAGAATCTCAAATATATTTAGATGTGTAACACCTTTTTGGTTACTACATGATTCCATGTGTTATTTCATAGTTTTAATGTCTTCACTGATATTCTACAATGTAGAAAATAGTAAAAAGAAAAGAAAAACCCTTAAATGAGTAGGTGTCCAAACATTTGACTGGTACTGTATATGTAGGGATAGGGTGCCATTTGTGACACATCTTCTGACTATGTTAACCTTAAATTAGAAAATAGTACATTTTCAAAGGCTAGTTCATAATTCTAGTTATGAATGTATGCATGTACGGTATGTACAGTGCCTTCAGAAAGTATTCATGCCCCTTGACTTTTTCCACAATTTGTTGTGTTACAGCCTGAATTCAAAAATGTATTTGTCACGTCTACTCCTGCTCCTCCGGCGTCGCAAAGTACTAACCACCGGTCCTGGGATTCATCATTACGCGCACCTGTTAATCATTATGATTCACACCTGGACTCATCATTACAATAGTAAATTGATTTGTTTTCTCAACCCCATAATGACAAAGTGAAAACATGTTTTTAGAAATGTTTGCTAATTTATTGAAAAACATAGTTTGTAGAATACTTTGTCGAAGCACCTTTGGCAGCAGATACAGCTATGCGTCTTTCTAGGTAAGTTTAAGAGTTTCCACACCTGGATTGTGCAACATTTGCCCATTATTCTTAAAAGAATTCTTCAAGCTCTGTCAAATTGGTTGTTGATTATTGCTGGACATGGAGCTGGTTAGTATCTTCAAGTACCTGGGAACAGTGCTGGACAACAAGTTGATGTTTGAGGAGAACACAGATGCCATCTGTAAAAAGCGACAGCAGAAGTTCTTTCCTGAGAAAGATGAACTTGTTTAATATCAGCAAGACAGCCAATTACACTGTTTTACAGGAGTTTTATTGAATCCGTACTGATGTTCTCAATGGTGGCCTGGTTTGGCAATCTTAATGTTTGCAACAGAAATAGATTGGACAGGGTGGTTAAGGCGGACAGTAAGGTCATCGGGGTGCAATAGGCACAACTGTGACATTCAGAAAGCAAGTGGTGAGGAGAGTAACTAACAGTAGCTCTCCTCCTAGACTGGCCTGATCACCCCCGCAACGATTTTGCGCTTCTCCCCTCAAGTTGTTGTTTTAGACGTCCTGTTACGAATCCCTTTGGCCCGACAATCTAGGGGGGGTGGTAATGGGACCCGTAACACAACTCACGCAAATTATAACAGTGACAAAGTAACGGTGAGAACAAAATAACACAGACAACTTAATTACCGTCAAACACTCAGGGTTTATTTCTAAACACACGGTAAAGGGGGGCAGGAAAAGGGGCTGAGCTGGACCCAAGGAAAGAAAGAATTATAATCCAAAAACACCCCTAAGCTAGACTAGCCTATTTCAACAACAGCTAACTAACCAAAAATACAGTGGGTGGTCCGCCCAGTTCTAACTAGTGTATTTAACAAAGTTTACCTACGGGTAGTGTATGCCCATGGGCGAACTGTCTGGTTACCCCCTTTTCCTACTATCAAACAAACACCATAACAAACACAATACTCACAGGTGGTGACAAAGTGACATGTAGATGCTAAACCACACAATGGATCTACAGACATATGGCATTTACAGAGAGATTGAGCTCCTGAGAAAACAACTGACAGGGTTTTAAACCAAGGGAAAGGAACTGTGATTGGGTAAGGGAAAAGGAGCAGGTGTCTTCTGATTAGCGACTAATTGATGACTGATTGGGGAATGATGATTGTCACCTGTGAGTAGGTGAGAAGGAGAGAAAAGAAATACACACAGGATACACACAGAACACTTGTATCCGTAACACTTCCCAAACTCAATAGCAACAGATTCAAGAACTCTTTTATCCCACAGGCCATACACTTTTTGAATCTGCACGTGAAATTAAATGTATATATTTTGCTGCACTTTTGCACTATGACTGCTCCTTTTTATTGATTTTAAGATAGCAACCGATCTCAATATTTCATGTTGTGTATATCTGTTGTATTGTTGTCACTGTCAAGGAGTGTGAATACTTTCTGAAGGCACTGTATGTAGTGCACATGGAGATTATGTACATGCTAGTATTATGTAATGCATGGTAAGTTTGCGATTGTGTTTGGCTATTTATGTGTTTGTACACAAACTCAAGAAAAGCCCTGATTTCCCCTGATAAACTAAACATGTATCCAAGCCTATCTTTAAACACCAACATCTCGTCCCCTCACCTGTTTGTCTGCTCCTCCTCTCCTCTGCAGCCTCTCCACGTCGTCTAACTCATACACCTTGATCTCGTAGGCCTCTGGGATGTCACTCTCTATCCAGCGAGACCTGGGGGCACTGGCTGACCTCCTGAGAGAGAGGGACGTGTCATGGGAGAGACGCCGCGGGTGGGAGCCTACAGGTCAAGTAGAATGGAATAGAATGGAGTACAGATGTAAGATCTAAATTGGACCTGTATTGTCACAGAAAAATAATCATGCAGCAACAGAATTTGAACGTTTAGTCCATAGTGTTGCTTGTCAGTGGTTAGGCTATTAGCTGGACAAAAAGAGGCTACATGAAAATACTGTTAAGGAAAAAAGAGTTGGTTGAGTGCGGTCTTAATGCAAGCATCGGTCTGTGGTGGTAAATAGACGGCTACGAATAACATAGATGAGAACTCTCTTGGTAGATAGTGTGGTCTACACCTTCTCATAAGGTACTATACCTCAGGCGAGCAATACCTCGACTTATATAGACATCTTGCACCAGCTGTTCCTGACAAAAAGACACACACCCCCACCCCTCGTCTTACCAGATGTAGCTTCTCTGTTCTTCCGGTGCATGGAAAATCCCTCCAGTTCTATATTGTCTGTGTCGTCGTTCAGCCACGACTCGGTGAAACATAAGATATTACAGTTTTTAATGTCCTGTTGCTAGGATAATCTTAATCATAGGTCATCAATTTTATTTTCCAATGATTGCACGTTAGCAAGTAGAATTGATGGCAGTGGGAGTTTACTCGCTCACCTACGGATTCTCAGAAGGCAGCCCGATCTGCGTCCTCTTTTCCTCCATCTTTTCTTCACACAAATGACAGGGATCTGGGCCTGTTCCCGGGAGAGCACTATATGTTTCTCGTCGGACTCGTTAAAGAAAAAAGCTTCTTCCAGTTCGTGGTGAGTAATCGCTGTTCTGATGTCCAGAAGTTATTTTCGGTCATAGGAGACGGTAACAGCAACATTATGTACAAAATAAGTAAAAAAATATTACAAACCACGCAAAATAAAATATACAAAAATAGCACAATTGGTTATGGGCATGTAAAACGTCAGCCATTTCTCTTCGACGCCATTTTAACAGCCATTTTAACTAGATAACACAGCCACAAAGTCTCCATCTGCTCCTTGTTACATCACACTTCCTCATGATTTTTGGATTGTACCTCACAACCTCCAACACTTAGTCTGGAATGTAATTACATACTAACATGGCTAGTGGCTAACGTTAGCCAGCTTGAACTAGCTACTGAGCTAGCATACGAGTTTGGTAGCACAGAGTAGATCCTCCATATGGCGTTGAGAAGTTTAGAAGATATCCGGAAATAAGTTAATAAGTATGTAATATCCCAAAAACATAACTATGTTTGTACTTATAGGTAACCAGATTGTGACTGCAACTAAGTTACTAAATCTTTGACCACACTGTGTTGTTACATTGGTGAGTAAAAACTGCTACCCTTCACATGAAGCAACATGCAAAGTTATTAATGGATGCATCCCAAATGGAACCCTATTCACTATGTAGTGCACTACTTTCAACCAGAGCCCTATGGCCTCTGGTCAAAAGCAGTGCACTATATAGGGAGTAGGGTGCAACCATAGTTTGTGCAGGAGTTCTTCAATCTACAATGTACAGAAATTGAAACCTTTGGCACCGCCCTCTGAGAGCTGCTGTTGGACGTGCAGAGTAAAGAACATATGGGAGCCACTGCAGGAGGACGATGGTGAGGTGATGTCACTACGAGTTCTGCTCGTCGGGCTGTTGGCACGGTGACGTGATGCGATGGCTACATCCAGGAGAAAAGCAGCTTTCTCAGCGTTGGGGGCAGAAACTACACTGAGGTGCTTAAGCTGCAGGGAAGGAAGACAACATGTTTTATTAAATTATTTTAGATTTAAAATTAGAAACACTACCGTTCAAAAGTTTGTGGTCACTTATGTCCTTGTTTTTGAAAGAAAAGCTATTTTTTTGTCCTTAAAATAACATCAAACTGATCAGAAATACAGTGTAGACATTGTTAATGTTGTAAATGACTATTGTAGATGGAGACGGCAGATTTTTTTATGGAATATCTAAATAGGCGTACATAGGCCCATTATCAGCAACCATCACTCCTGTGTTCCAATGGTACATTGTGTTAGCTGATCCAAGTTTATCAGTTTAAAAGGCTAATTGATCATTATAAAACCCTTTTGCAATGATGTTAGCACAGCTGAAAACTGTTGTTCTGATTAAAGAAGCAATAAAACTGTCCTTCTTTAGACTAGTTGAGTATCTGGAGCATCAGCATTTGTGGGTATGATTACAGGCTCAAAATGGCCAGAAATAAATAACTTTCTTCTGAAACTTGTCAGTCTATTCTTGTTCTGACAAATTAAGGCTATTCCATGTGAGAAATTGCCAAGAAATTGAAGATCTCGTACAATGCTGTGTACTACTCCCTTCACAGAACAGCGCAAACTGGTTCTAACCAAAATAGAAAGAGGAATGGGAGGCCCCGGTGCACAACAGAACAAGAGGACAAGTACATTAGAGTGTCTAGTTTGATAAACAGACACCTCACAAGTCCTCAACTGGCAGCTTCATTAAATAGTACCCGCAAAACACCAGTCTCAACGTCAACCATGAAGAGGCGACTCCGAGATGCTGGCCTTCTAGGCAGAGTAAACATTGCAAAAAATGTTGCAAAGAAATTAACTTTATGTCCTGAATACAAAGTGTTATGTTTGGGGCAAATCCAACACAACACATCCCTGTGTACCACTCTTCATATTTTCAAGCATGGTGGTGGCTGCATCATATTATAGCTATGCTTGTCATTGGCAAGGACGAGGGAACAGAGCCAAGCACAGGCAAAATCTTAGAAGAAACCTGGTTCAGTCTGTTTTCCAACAGACACTGGTAGACAAATTAATCTTCCATTAGGACAACCTAAAACACAAGGCCAAATATACACTGGAGATGCTTACCAAGACAACATTAAATATTCCTGAGTGCCTAGTTACAGTTTTGACTTTAATCAGCTTGAAATTCTATGGCAAGACTTGAAAGTGCCTGTCTAGCAGTGATTAACAACCAACTTGACAGAGCTTGAAGAATTAAAAAAATTATAATATGCAAATACTTACAATCTAGGTGTGCAAAGCTCTTAGAGACTTACCCAGAAAGACTTGAGGCTGTAATCGCTGACAAAGGTGATTCTAACATGCATTGACTCAGGGGTGTGATATTTCTGCATTTAATTTTTTGTAAATTTGCAAAGACTCCTAAAAACATGTTTTCACTTTGTCATTATGGGGTATTGTGTGTAGATGGGTGAGAAAAAATATCTTTATTCAATTTTGAATTCAGGTTGTAACACAACAAAATGTGGAATAGGTCAAGGAGTATGAATACTTTCTGAAGGCACTGTATGTAGAGAGGGAGAGAGGGGGATAGAGGGACTCTAGCACTCCGGACCTGCACAGCAAAAAAAAAAAATATTAAATGTTGTTCAATGTGACAATGCCAAAGTCATTATGTAACTGGGACTATGTAGTGTAAATACGTTAACTCCCACTACCTGGCTTTTTTTTGACAGTACATCTGAATAAGGGATGAACTAGTGTATTTAGTTCATGAATGGGGCCTTCAAATTAACAAACAAAACACAGTCATTATGCAAGATACCCTTAATGTGACATGACACCTTAGTGGCATACTGTATGTAGTCAGTGATGGAAAAAGTACCCAATTGTCATACTTGAGTAAAAGTAAAGATACCTTAATAGAAAATGACTCAAGTAAAGGTGAAAGTCGTCCAGTGAAATACTACTTCACTTAAAGTCTAAAAGTATTTGGTTTGAAATATACTTAAGTATCAAACGTAAAAGTATAAATCATTTCTAATTCCTTATATTAAGCAAACCAGATGGCACCATTTTCTTGTTTTTTAAATGTATGGATAGCCAGAGGCTATCTTCAACACTCAGACATCATTTACAAATAAATAATTTGTGTTTAGTGGGTCTGCCAGATAGGAGGAAGTAGGTATGACCAGGGATGTTCTCTTGATAAATGTGTGAATTGGACCATTTCCCTGTGCTGCTAAGCATTCAAAAATGAGTACTTGTAATGAGTACTTTTGCGTGTCAGGGAAAATGTATGTTGTCAAAAGTACAATATTTTCTTTAGGAATGTAGTGAAGTAAAAGTGAAAGTTGTCAAATATAAATAGTAAAGTACAGATACCCCCAAAAACGACTTAAGTAACTACTTTACACCACTGTATGTAGTGATAACAGTGCAACTACAGCAGCACATGTTTCTGTGTTCTTAAGACCTGGGGCTTCATTAAGAAAATGTACTTAGATTTCACACCAATGAACAAAAAATGTAATGTAGAACTGACGATTCCATGTTCAGCGTAACAAAGATTCAAGTCTGTTCTATAAGCGTTTCAAATTTCTATCTGATCTGAACCGTCCACAACAATAACACCATCGATCATCATTTACCTGCATTCCATAGATGGGGTCCTCATAGAGATATAGAACTGCTGGTGGGCTGTCCTAGAGGTTGCCTGACAGTACGTCCCTGAGGACCTCGTCCTCCCCACAGACTTCCATAGCAGAGACAGACACAGCCAGGCTGGCCCCAGTCCTCTCCCTTCTCCTCTCCATGTGACTGTAGAACCAGGAGATGGCACACGGGATGACCCCTAGACTCTGGCTACTGCTATCACTACCCATCATGGTGTGGGACTTATCTGTTAAATACAGCAATAAGGCACACAACACAGTCAGTTTGGGTTCTCTTTCTGTGTGTGTGTGTGTGTGTGTGTGTGTGCGTGCGTGTAGCACACATGTGTGTGCTTGAGAGAGTGAGAGCATCTTGGGAAACAGCTTGTGGGGGGAGGGGGGCTTAATTTTTTTTACATTTTTTACATTTTTAGTCATTTAGCAGACGCTCTTATCCAGAGCGACTTACAGTAGAGTGCATACATTTTTATTACATTTTACATACTGAGACAAGGATATCCCTACCGGCCAAACCCTCCCTAACCCGGACGACGCTATGCCAATTGTGCGTCGCCCCACGGACCTCCCGGTTGCGGCCGGCTCCGACAGAGCCTGGGCGCGAACCCAGCCCAGCCTGGGCGCGAACCCAGAGACTCTGGTGGCGCAGCTAGCACTGCGATGCAGTGCCCTAGACCACTGCGCCACCCGGGAGGTCGTGCCAAGCTTCTTAAGACGAACGTCATCTAATTACACAAACCACAACAGGCTCATTGGAACTGGCAGTATTTACAGTACCTAGAGACCCTCAACTGCACTGCCATCCAACATCATGTTATGTCCCATTGTAGGGTTAAATTGGAGGACAGAGGAGATGGAAAGGACAGATTTCTCCAAAATTAAGGTTCTAACTAAGCATTGTTAATTGTCCTTACCCAAAACATTCAAAATACAGTCCTCTGAAATGGCAGTATTTACAGAACATATTTCCCTGATTTTAAGAAGAAAATGTATTAATAATAACAGATTGGATTTGCGAACAGCACTTTACATTGTATATCTCTGTCACTTATTAGCAGACACGTATCCTCCTCCATTACACTCTTTGAAAAAAGATGGCACTTAAATCACGAAGGGTTCTTCCCTGATGCCCACAAGGAACCCTTTCTGAGTATTTGTTTTTTGTATACTTCTTTATTTATTCAATCAAAACCCATTGAGACCATGGTCTCATTCCCAGTGGTGCCCTGATCACAACCAATACACACAACAACCAATACAATGTAAAACAAAACAGAAATCAATACAAAACACAACATTTATTTAAAAAAAAACAGTTACAGTCCTCAGCTACTAGGTTAACACCCTAAATGAGATTAATTAGGCTATCCTTACAAACAGCTGGCCAGCTGAAGCCAAATGGCTATTTAAAGCCCCACAAATGTCCATTTTGTCTAGTATGGGACCAGAGGCTGTTAAAACCTGCTGGGGCAAAGAGGGGGTGGAGTTTTGTTTCAATGATTTGACCACTTTCCAAAAGTTAGCTGGATTACCACCACTATCTGACACAATTCAAGAAATATGTTGATTTTGCTTTTGTAACCAGAGATAGACATATATTTCTTAAATGTCTGAAGGACCAATAAGACGTAGAATCAGTGAGCACGGTTACATGCACGTAATATGTGATTATTGTGGATAGTCAAGTTAATATAATAGTTTGTTTAAAACGTTTACATGCTTTGCAGGAAGAACGATTTCCTTAATAATCCTGTTTACATGGACACATCTGAAATCAGGCTACTGATGGGACTTTTGAGTTTTGACATAAAAGTGTGTATGTGAAAACTATTTACAAGATGCATACTTTCAGTTTTTCTGAACTCACTTCTCTCATGGATAAGAGGGAAGGTTGTGTTACCTGGTGCTGGTACATGTGCAGATCAAATACACCACTGGAACGCTGATTCAGCTGTTTACATGTCCTAATAATTAGAAAGATTGCTCAGAAAACCAGCTGTTTTAAACGCTGTATGCTTACTTCAAGTAAGGCCTAAAGCCGGTTAAGATAAACAGAGTAAGGGGTTTACATGACTAATGCCATACTCGGCCTTCTGCCATAATCAGGATAATATAAAATTATTAGAGTGCATGTAAACTTACTCAGTCAGTCTTGCCTTTGCCCAAGCTACATTTCTTTCCTGTAATTTAACAGACAACTCATGCGTGAACCAAGGATTAGATCTGTCTTTCACCCGTATCCTTTTGTGCGGTGCATGTTTATCTGCAACAGAGTTAAACAGGGAAATAAAACAATTAAGAGCCTGATCCGAGGCAGTGATAGTTAACACAACCCAACAGTCACTCAGCCTCAGCTCAGACAAAAAATGTTGCTCATAAAAATTCCTAAAATGTATTTTTATAATAATGCATGAGCGAGATTTAGGTATCTTAACATCTCTTATGCAGGCTACTGGACAATGGTCACTGAACTCATTGGCGAATATCCCATTTGCTGTAAACTTTTGAGGGGTATTTGTTAGAATAATATCTAAGAGAGTAGGTTTTTCAGGGTTTTTAAAATTGGATTTAGCATAGTTGGACCGCAGGTCAGACAATTTGTTAAGAGCACATGAGGAGACCGAGGAAGGGCGATAAATTCCCGTTAGTGTCAAATGGGCATTATTACCAAGGCCCACATTTAGGACTAGACATCCAAATTGCTTAGGGACAGGGGTGGTGATGGATACAGAAACAGTCAAGTTGTTCTCTAAAAATATTATATCCAGTCAGAGACAAATCAGAGTCCAGTATAGACTTCTTTAACCAAGATTCAGTTATAACCAGAACGCCCACCAATTTTACAATAAAATACATTTTTGAAATCAAACTTCGAGCATTTACATGAATTACTCCAAGGCCGCAGCTGCATGAATTCAGATCAGACGGAGTCTCTAATTCGAACATGCCACGTTCAGCCGGTAACCCCCTATTTATTAGAAAATACCATGGCTTGAAAGGGCTTAACAAGGCCGAGTATAGCCCACAAAGATCTCCGCCACGGCACAACCCAAGGGGGAGCGCCAACCCAGACAGGAAGATCACGTCAGTGACTCAAACCACTCAAGTGAAGCACCCCTCCTAGGGACGACATGAAAGAGCACCAGTAAGCCAGTGACTCAGCCCCTGTAATAGGGTTAGAGGCAGAGAATCCCAGTGGAGAGAGGGGAACCGGCCAGGCAGAGACAGCAAGGGCGGTTCGTTGCTCCAGAGCCTTTCCGTTCACCTTCACACTCCTGAGCCAGACTACACTCAATCATATGACCCACTAAAGAGATGAGTCTTCAGTAAAGACTTAAAGGTTGAGACCGAGTCTGTGTCGCTCACATGGGTAGGCAGACCATTCCATAAAAATGGAGCTCTATAGGAGAAAGCCCTGCCTCCAGCTGTTTGCTTAGAAATTCTAGGGACAATTAGGAGGCCTGCGTCTTGTGACCGTAGCGTATGTGTAGGTATGTACGGCAGGACCAAATCGGAAAGATAGGTAGGAGCAAGCCCATGTAATGCTTTGTAGGTTAGCAGTAAAACCTTGAAATCAGCCCTTGCCTTAACAGGAAGCCAGTGTAGGGAGGCTAGCACTGGAGTAATATGATCAAATTGTTTGGTTCTAGTCAGGATTCTAGCAGCCGTATTTAGCACTAACTGAAGTTTATTTAGTTTGTTGTCATTGAACGAGAGATGACTCGTTTTCATGCACATTTTTTCACTGAAAAATACTGCACTAAACATCTATGTAGTTAGATGTAAAATTGCGCGACTAAAATCTCTTCGGCAAAAACATATGAAGATCCTCCCATGCCACCACTCATAGGAAATAGATGGATGAAGCACCTCCCATGCCACCGCTCATAGGAAATAGATGGATGAAGCACCTCCCATGCCACCGCTCATAGGAAATAGATGGATGAAGCACCTCCCATGCCACCACTCATAGGAAATAGATGGATGAAGCACCTCCCATGCCACCACTCATAGGAAATAGATGGATGAAGCACCTCCCATGCCACCGCTCATAGGAAATAGATGGATGAAGCACCTCCCATGCCACCGCTCATAGGAAATAGATGGATGAAGCACCTCCCATGCCACCACTCATAGGAAATAGATGGATGAAGCACCTCCCATGCCACCGCTCATAGGAAATAGATGGATGAAGCACCTCCCATGCCACCGCTCATAGGAAATAGATGGATGAAGCACCTCCCATGCCACCGCTCATAGGAAATAGATGGATGAAGCACCTCCCATGCCACCGCTCATAGGAAATAGATGGATGAAGCACCTCCCATGCCACCGCTCATAGGAAATAGATGGATGAAGCACCTCCCATGCCACCGCTCATAGGAAATAGATGGATGAAGCACCTCCCATGCCACCGCTCATAGGAAATAGATGGATGAAGCACCTCCCATGCCACCACTCATAGGAAATAGATGGATGAAGCACCTCCCATGCCACCGCTCATAGGAAATAGATGGATGAAGCACCTCCCATGCCACCGCTCATAGGAAATAGATGGATGAAGCACCTCCCATGCCACCGCTCATAGGAAATAGATGGATGAAGCACCTCCCATGCCACCGCTCATAGGAAATAGATGGATGAAGCACCTCCCATGCCACCGCTCATAGGAAATAGATGGATGAAGCACCTCCCATGCCACCGCTCATAGGAAATAGATGGATGAAGCACCTCCCATGCCACCGCTCATAGGAAATAGATGGATGAAGCACCTCCCATGCCACCGCTCATAGGAAATAGATGGATGAAGCACCTCCCATGCCACCGCTCATAGGAAATAGATGGATGGAAGGGATGGATAAAAGAAATACATGAAAGAGATGGATTTGTTCCTTATGTAAAAGGGGTTGTGGTAATAGTCATTTTACTAGGCAAGTCGTCCGGGTTTGGCCGGGGTAGGCCGTCATTGTAAATAAGAATTTGTTCTTAACTGACTTGCCTAGTTAAATAAAGGTTACACAATAGCCACCCTCCATATGAGCGTTGGTCATCCTGGCCACATACAGTCATTACTTACCCACTTCACCATGTCCAAAACACAGAATGCAGCCGTCTGCCCCGTTGACCACAGAACGGATGACGTCAGGCAGAATACCAACACACACCTCCGCCTGGCAGAGACAAAAAGGAGAAAAGGAGGGTGAATCCTTCCATTCATCCACCTTAGCATTTAACCTGCTGTTTAAAACACTAATAAAATGAACGCTAAGAAGAATTAATTCATAAAATGCTCTGCTCTGGCTGAATGTGCTCGATCCATCAAACACTAACACACACTGCTAGGAAAGGAAAGAGGCTGAGAGTCTAAGACATAGCGATGGCTATCTGGAAACTGCGTTTTATGTCCCATCAGTTTTCAGGTCATCAGACAGAGATAACAATCCAACCATACTGTACCCACAGACCTGGGTTGACTCTGGGGGGTAGGCTGCGTCAAAGACATATGCCTTAGAGGGACCGGTGGCTGCTCCAGAGTGTGTCGGTTTAGAGTTGAAATGTAGCTGTTGATTGTGGGTGGTAGCTGGGTCCATCATGGTGACCCTTCTTTTAGCTGGGTCCACTCTGAGAATGGGTGGCTGGGGCTGGGAAGGGGGTACAGGGGGAGAGGTGCAAACTCGCAGCACCACTTTGACCTGTAGGGAGAGAATAAAATTATTTTTCGGTTTGAATACATACTATTGTTTATTAAACGAAGACGAAAAAACACTTGAACAAACTACAAAACAATAAACGACGTGAACAGACCTGAACTTGAGAACATATAAAACATGAACGCACGAACAGGAACAAACGAACGAAACAGTACCGTGTGGCGAACAAACACAGACACAGCAACAATCACCCACAAACAAACAGTGAGAAACAGTCTACCTTAATATGGTTCCCAATCAGAGGAAACGTAAAACACCTGCCCCTGATTGAGAACCATATCAGGCTAGTACAATGAACCCAACATAGGAACACATAACATAGAATGCCCACCCAGCTCACGTCCTGACCAACTAAACAAGGCTAAACAAAGGAAATAAGGTCAGGAACGTGACACATATGGGAAAAACACCAGTAAAAACGTATTCTTCAAATGAGAAAAATCCATGCATTATTAAACTATCTAAATCCTAGACAATATAAATAATAAACAATAACACCTAAAGCATCAGATGGGATTGTAGAATAAGCGTCGTCCTAGACAATAACACCTAAAGCATCAGATGGGATTGTAGAATAAGCGTCGTCCTAGACAATAACACCTAAAGCATCAGATGGGATTGTAGAATAGTCAAAGTAGCTGTCGATATGGGTCACAGGCAGGATCCCTATTAAAGCAGGTAGGAAATGACAGACACATCACCATTAACCCTACCAGTCTCCCAGATTTCCTGATTCTATTCGCTTCTATCCACTGCTATTTATATGTTTCCTTTGAAATTGGTGTAAGAAAACGTTAAGCTAACGGAAAAGGGATTTAGCACGGCTAGGCATCCGAGGAGAGATTTCAAACGTTACTCTGGTGAATAGTATGAAATAGGTAGGCAGCGTATTTCTACAGCGCTGGACCCCTGCTGTTCACGAGATGGTGTCACTTTCATACTAACTTGGTTAAAAGACTCCCGGGTGGCGCAGTGGTCTAGGGCACTGCATCGCAGAGGCTCTGTCGCAGCCGGCCGCGACCGGGAGGTCCGTGGGGCAACGCACAATTGGCCTAGCGTCGTCCGGGTTAGGGGGGGGTTTGTCTCATCGCGCACTAGCGACTCCTGTGGCGGGCCGGTCGCAGTGCGGGCTAACCAGGTCGCCAGGTGCACGGTGTTTCCTCCGACACATTGGTGCGGCTGGCTTCCGGGTTGGATGCGCGCTGTGTTAAGAAGCAGTGCAGCTTGGTTGGGTTGTGTTTCGGAGGACGCATGGCTTTCGACCTTCGTCTCTCCCGAGCCCGTACGGGAGTTGTAGCGATGAGACAAGATAGTACTACTAACAACTGGATACCACGAAATTGGGGAGAAAAGGGGGTCAAAATGTATGTATGTAGAGCAAAACCTGTATTAACAGTTAAAAAGCTACACATTGGTGGTGGATGAGCTGTTTATGTACTATAAAACATTGAGATCCTATAATTCGGTGACATGATTCTATGTGTAATTGTATGCTGTAAAGTGTGAACAATGACTTTGAGCATCTGTAAAAGCACTACATACCTCCAATCAATGATCAATTATTATGAATTCATTACATCCTATATATCCTGAGTAAGAATGCTATGTTAACTGATTTCCACAGGTCCAGAGATGAACTCAGGAACACTGTGGATTTAAAGGCTCTAGTAGGTTTTATGTTCAGTTAGCTAAGACCCCAACAGCCACCTCACTAAGATCCCTCTGAGGTCTGACTCTGCACATGGGAAGGAACAGAACCTCACAGAATCACTACATGAAGACAATGAACCACATAATAATGCTAAATGAACTTAACTGAACTTATAAAACCTCTCTCTCTCTATCTCGCTCTTATAAAAGCTGTCAAGTGTGATTTACTTGATATCACAAAGCAGCACTTTAGGGCTGCATGATGTAATATCTGAGCATTGATTATGATGAATCGTAATAAAAGCCAGTGATGGGAGCTAGTCAGTCTGTTATCTGTTGGATGGAGGCTTGCTTTGTAACTCCTTCCCTGCAGAACAGATACAGGCGTCCCTAACTCTATTCTATTGACCTTGTGTCGCGTTCTAATTATGGGGGCTGAATCATTCAAGAAGCCATTTACTGAGAGAGAGAGAGAGCGAGAGAGATTCTCCCTGCGTTGTTCTGAGCTGAGTGCAAAATTAACCTCTCTCTCAATGTCAACAAAACGAAGGAACTGATCATGGACTTCAGGAAACAGCAGAGGGACCACGCCCCCATCCACATCAATGGGGCAGCAGTGGAGAAAATGAAAAGCTTCAAGTTCTTTGGTGTATACATCACTGACAATCTGAAATTATCCGCATTAGCGCCTCTTCAACCTCAGGAGGCTGAAGAAATTAATCTTAGGCACTTGAGCCACGGGCTGTTCACCCCGCTGCCATCCAGAAGGGGAGGTACGTACAGGTGCATCAAACCAGGGACCGAGAGTGTAACGCTTGTCGTGGTTGGAAGAAGAGGAGGACCAATGCGCAGCGTGGTAAGTGTCCATATTGTTTTAATACGAATAATGAACACTGAACAAAAACAATAAAACGACAAACGAACACTCCTGTACGGTGAAACAAAACACAGAACAGAAAATAATCACCCACAAAACACAATGAAAAACAGGCTACCTAAATATGGCTCCCAATCAGAGACAATGACTGACACCTGCCTCTGATTGAGAACCATACTGGGCCCAACACATAGAAATCTACCAACAGAACAAAACATAGAAAAACAACATAGAATGCCCACCCTAACTCACGCCCTGACCAAACTAAAATAAGGACATAACAAAGGAACTAAGGTCAGAACGTGACAGTACCCACCCCCCCCAAAGGTGCGGACTCCGGCCGGAAAACCTGAACCTATAGGGGAGGGTCTGGGTGGGCATTTACCGCGGTGGCGGCTCTGGATTGGAGACCCTAGTAAAGGGCACCACTGGACTGAGGGGCGCCACTGGACTGAGGGGCGCCTCTGGACTGAGGGGCGCCTCTGGACTGAGGGGCGCCTCTGGACTGACGGGCGCCTCTGGACTGACGGGCGCCTCTGGACTGACGGGCGCCTCTGGACTGACGGGCAGCTCAGGTGGCTCCTGACTGAAGGGCGACTCAGGCGGCTCCTGACTGAAGGGCGGCTCAGGCGGCTCCTGACTGAAGGGCGGCTCAGGCGGCTCCTGACTGAAGGGCGGCTCAGGACAGACGGGCGGCTCAGGCGGCTCAGGACAGACGGGCGGCTCAGGCGGCTCAGGACAGACGGGCGGCTCAGGACGGGCGGCTCTGGCAGCTCAGACGGGAGCACCTGTAGGGAGGAGACGGAGAGACAGCCTGGTGCGTGGGGCTGCCACAGGACCCACCAGGCTGGGGAGACCTACAGGAGGCCTGGTGCTTGGAGGAGGCACCGGAAGGACCGGGCTGTGGGGGAGCACTGGAACTCTGGTGCGCAGCCTTGGCACCACTCCCCCAGGCTGGATGACTACTCTAGCCCGGACCCTCCAGAGTGCAGGCACAGGTTGAACCGGTGAGCACTGGAGATCTGGTGCATACTACCGCACCTCCCCCTTAGGCTCAATTCCCACATTCGCCCGGCACGAGCGGAGCGCAGGCATAGGACGCACTGCACCCTCCCAGCGCCCCGGAGACACAGCACGCAGAGCCGGCGCAGGATACCCTGGACCGAAATGGCGTACCGGAGACCAGACACGCTGAGCAGGCACAATACGCCCTGGCTGGATGCCCACACTCGCATGACACTTTCGGGGGGCTGTCCTATAGCGCACCGGGCTATGGGCGCTTACTGGCGACACCGTGCGCTTAATCACATAATGCGGTGCCTGACCAGTAACGAGACCAGTAACGCACTTTTCAGAGAGACTGAAAAGCAGCTTCTATCTAAAGGCCATCAGACTGTTAAATAGTCACCACTAGCCGGCCTCCGCCCAGTATCCTGCCCTGAAATTAGTCTCTGTTACTAGCCGGCTACCACCCGGTACTCTACCCTAGACCTTAGAGACTGCTGCCCTATGTACATAGTCATGGAACACTGGTCACTTTAATAATGTTTACATACTTTTCTACCCACTTCATATGTATATACTGTATTCTAGTCAAGGCCTATACTATTTAACTATTGCTGTACATATACAATTATGTCCTACATATCCTACATATATAGTAAATATTATATTTATATACTGTACATAATGTCTATACATCCCATAATATACATATATATATATACTCCGGACTCCGACATAGCTCGTCCTAATATTTCTTAATTCCATAGTTTTACTTTTTAGATTTCAGTGTATAGTTGTCTATTGTTAGATATTACTGCACTATTGGAGCTAGGAACACAAGAATTTTGCTACACCTGCAATAATATCTAAATATTGTTTATGCGACCAATAAAATGGGATTTGATTTGCAGGTGGGATGGGATGAGATGGGATGAGATGAAATGGGATGGAATGTGATAAGATGGGATGTGATGAGATGAGATGTGATGAGGTGGGACCCAGGCCTGTTATCTGTAACTCTAGACCAGCTGCAGCAGACCGTCTGTGAAATGCGAGGTAACCATATTGATTTCCTCTACAGTAGGCTATACCCCAGAGGGGGAGAGCATAAACTGAAAGGGCGTTAGCACCATATTGTATGATAAAGATGGAGGTAGCACTATGAGTGCTGATATAGGATCTTCCTCACTTTATGACTCTGGAAACACTTCTAAGCAAATGGTTGTGGGATAACAATGTATTTATTCATTTGTTTGTTTGTTTATTTATTAAAAGTTTTAATTAAACATGCATTTTAACATTTATTTAGTCAGGTAAGTAATTGAGAACAAATTATCTTTTGGAATAATGACCTGGTTGGTCAAGACTGAGGTAAACCAATGAGTACAGTTGGTTACCTTGCCGACATTAGGTGCATCTTTGACTCTGTTGGCAGCTTGAAGCAGGCAGGTGGGGATTGGGGGTGGAGACCTCTGGATGATGCCCCTGTAGCAGGTGGTGTAATGGGGGGGAGGACCCATGGGAGAGGGGGAGGACATTTGGCCCTTCCTCCTCGACGTCAGGCTCATTTTCTGGGCTGCCCTGTGGAAAGACAGGATTTGAATCTTTCAAAAACACAGTAGGTACATTCTCAATGATGATTGAGAAACAGATTAATTATGTAATTTTTTTTATCATCATTCATTTTAAAAAATACCTGAAGGAACCCATGTTTACTCTGTAGACATCTAACTGACCGGCTTTACACATACAGTACCTGACCAGAAAGGACAAGGTTGCAGATGCCATTAGACTGATCTGAACCGGTACAGTCTCACTCTGTCCCTCTGAGAAGTTCTCTGAAAACTGTGGAGAGAAGGATCCTCTTTAGGTTTAGAATATCCATTGCCTTGTGTTCCAGTCTGTTCGGGCTATTAGCCAACTCCTCTTTGTGATCGTTCAATGTGTTGCCAAAGTATGGCTTGGCAATGATAGAAGTCGGCTGGTATGGGACCAGGCTCGATTAGTCAGAGGGTTAAAAGGAGGATTTTGTCTAATAACAACTGAGATCCAAGATACCAGCTCACAGAGTAGAACTAAGGCAATGAGACCAAGAGTAGTTCTTCAGTGGTTCATCTGTAGATGTGAAAGCACATTGGGTTAACGGGACATTCATCATATAGCTCTACTCATAGATCAATAGTGTCACACATACTATAGATAGTTCCAGGGTTGAATGGAGACTTGACTCAGACATTCAGACTCAGAGCCCCGTCCTCTGAACGTACTGCGTCTCACTATTACACACCACATACTCTCGAGGCAGAGGATGTCGGTGAAGAATCCCACTCTGAACTCAACGCTGCTTTCCCTTCCCTCCAGTCCTGGTTGGGTTGGGTTGGGTTGGGTTGGGTTGGGTTGGGTTGGGTTGGGTTGGGTTGGGTTGGGTTGGGTTGGGTTGGGTTGGGTTGGGTTGGTGTGTGTGTGTGTGTGTGTGTGTGTGTGTGTGTGTGTGTGTGTGTGTGTGTGTGTAAGTAAAATACCAATTAGAGCCATGAGGGACCCTGGGGCATGACTGACATGTGGAATGAGATGTTAGGGGGGCACTGGGTAAAGTTAAGTTCTCCCACTACTTTTTTGTTTTGTACCCCTTCCCCATTGCACTGATGGAGATATAGTCTGAGTCCCAAATGACACCCTATAAGCCTCTCTGTCTGAACAAGATACTATAACCTACTAAAGGCTCCTCAAATGCTTTCCATCCATCCACTCCCCTTCTCTCCTCTTCTCCTCTCCTCTTCTCTCCTATCATCTCCTCTAAAACCCTTTCCTCTGCTCTCCTCTTCCCCTCCTCTCCTCATCCCTCCTCTCCTCATCCCTCCTCTCCTCATCCCTCCTCTCCTAATCCCTCCTCTTCTCTTCCCTCCTCTTCTCTTCCCTCCTCTTCTCTTTCCTCTCCTCTCCTCTTCCCTCCTCTCCTCTTCCCTCCTCTCCACCCGTCTCTCCCACTTTCCTCTGCTTTCCTCTCCTCATCTCTCCTCTCGTTTCCTCCTCTCTCTTCTCCTCTTGTTTCTCCTCCTCTTCCCTCCTCTCTTCTCCTCTTCCCTCCTCTCTTCTACTCTTCCCTCTCTTCTCCTCCTCTTGCTTCTCCTCCTGTTTCTCCTCCTCTTCTCTTCCCTCCACTCCTCATCACAGGCCGACAGTGACAACACTTTCTATAAGGGCATTATCTCCTCAGGCCTTACAGATAGCTACGCCCATAAAAGGATGTGCAAGCAGAGGATACTGTATGTCATGATTTACTCCGTTATAGCCGTATCCTCCATTAGGATCTATAATACAGTGCATTCAGAAAGTATTCAGACCCCTTGACTTTTTCCACATTTTGTTACATTACAGCCTTATTCTAAAATTGATTAAAATATTTTTTTACTCATCAATCTACACACAATACCCCATAATATATATTTCAGTTTTTATTTTTAATACATTAGCAGAAATGTTAAATACAACTGTTTTTTCTTTGTCATTATGGGGTATTGTGTGTGGATTGATCAGGAAAACAAACAATTTATTCAATTTTAGAATAAGGCTGTAAAGTAACAAAATGGGGAAAAAGTCAAGGGATCTGAATACTTTCTGAATGCACTGTAAGTATAACGGCGGGTACTTCAGTTGTCGGCGCGACATCTTGATATACAGCTTGTAGGTTGTTAGATGTACAGTCCCTCTACCTGGTGGGGGATGTGTCACGACATTGTCTTGATATACAGTTTGTAGGTTGTCAGATGTACAGTCCCTCTACCTGGTGGGGGATGTGTCACGACATTGTCTTGATATACAGTTTGTAGGTTGTTAGATGTACAGTCCCTCTACCTGGTGGGGGATGTGTCACGACATTGTCTTGATATACAGCTTGTAGGTTGTTAGATGTACAGTCCCTCTACCTGGTGGGGGATGTGTCACGACATTGTCTTGATATACAGCTTGTAGGTTGTTAGATGTACAGTCCCTCTACCTGGTGGGGGATGTGTCACGACATTGTCTTGATATACAGTTTGTAGGTTGTTAGATGTACAGTCCCTCTACCTGGTGGGGGATGTGTCACGACATTGTCTTGATATACAGCTTGTAGGTTGTTAGATGGACAGTCCCTCTACCTGGTGGGGGATGTGTCACGACATTGTCTTGATATACAGCTTGTAGGCTGTTAGATGGACAGTCCCTCTACCTGGTGGGGGATGTGTCACGACATTGTCTTGATATACAGTTTGTAGGCTGTTAGATGGACAGTCCCTCTACCTGGTGGGGGATGTGTCACGACATTGTCTTGATATGGTTGATATAGTCTCCATTAGCATCCGTAATAATGAAAGCTACAACCATATCAGAGCAATGTCACGATATGCAGCTTATAGGCTTTAGATGTGGACTGTACAGTACCTGGTAGGGGAAGATGGTGACTCCATTATTGCTTGACATTGATATGGCGGAGGCCAGGTGCTGCTGCTCCTTAAGCCATCTATCTCTCCCAGAGGAGGGCTTCAAGACCCTCTTCGGGTGTGTCTTGGGGGAGATCCAGGGGAGGGCTTGGCAGGGGAGCTCTGGCTCCTTGAAGAGGCTGAGAGGTGGGGGCTAGACTGTGCTGTTTTGGTGGAGATAGATCCAGGAAGGGGCTTGGCGATAAGTGGAGTGGCCCACTTGGCACGCTCCTCCCTGGCTAGGATCAGGTGGATGGCCTCCCGCTTCAACTGGATCAGGTGGGCACCGCAGACGTCACAACCACTCTGCACTTCTTCCACAGCCCAGACACCTATGGTAGTGCTGTGGGCTTGGAGGTTGCCGTGGAGATAGGCTGACAAGGTTGAGTCCTATAGAGTGAGTGTAAAGGGGATGTATAATATGGTTCTGCATTGCAATGCATTGAGTCTAATTAAATAAGAAAAACAACATAACAAAGTGAATTACAAAAGTGGGTGACTTTGATAATTGATCGTCATTAAAGACTGAAATGTACACTGATTTCCAGAATCAATCATTATAATTTTACATTTTACATTTATTGAACATATAAAACATACAATCTACTTGCAGTGAAGCCTCTCAACATCTACATCACATTAGTCATCTAACAGACTCCCATCTTCAGCGACCCACAGAAGCAACCAGGATCAACTCCCTGCTCAAGGCCACGTCGACAGATCTCCCACAAGATCAAAAATGGGGACCCGAACCAGTGACCCATCAATAATTTTAGCTGAAAGCACGAAGTCTTGAATCTTGCGTTGTTTTATATATCAACTCATACACCCTGTACCATGGAATCGGTACATCAAAAATATCTATCCAACTATTTTGCAATCTGTATGGCACAGCAGTCAACATCCTGGTCCTCAAATGAAGCTGGTATACTTTCCTATTTATGCTATTTTTATCTCTCTGCCAGTTTTGATCTTTTATATTAGGCATACAGACCAGTTCCCTACCTCCTCCCACTGCCACCTGCCTCCTCCATTTTTGGGGTAATGCTGGTTGTAATCTTGGATTGAGCAGACCTTCCCATACAATTCTGAGACATAACTCTACAATTCTAATTTACAATATCATTTAAAAACAAAATACCCTTTCCAAACATATTTTCCTTCTGTGTCCTTGTACTCCCTTAACTTCCGTTACAAGACTTCTCTCCCACAAGCTGCTAACGTCAATGAACCACATTCTGCATCCCAGACTACTGTACTATTGCATAAAACAAAGTCAACCAGAAAAATGCAGATGTGCCCAAACAAACTCCAACCCAAAAGCTGAGCCATCAGAGACCTGGTCCCAGATCTGTGTGGGCTGTATAGACAACCTCTGGTGTTTTGTTTCTCATAGCAAAAAGACAAACAAATCTGGAACCATGCAAAACAACGACCATAGGAGTTGGCTAAACAGCACAAACAGATTTCGGACCAGGCTGTCAGAGACCCGTTTTCCTACCTAAATATTTAAGGAAGTATTTTCTTTCTGATTCATAACAGGACAGATCTTATCATGGCTCTGGGCTGGAAGTCAATACACTACAAGGAGCCATTATCAGATTTCTACTGACTGACTCTGTCTGAACAATGAGGTATTCTCTCCACATATAAATGGCCTATGGTTTATTTTAAAACATCCTATTTTATGTCATGTCCCTCTCTGTAGGAGAGGTAAGCAAATGTTTTATTTTGCCTCTGGTGATGAGGTTAGAGGGACTATAGAGGGAATCAGCTCACTCTAGGGATATCCTCTATGAGTCTGCTCAATGACTAGAATTGTTGGCTGCTACAAATAAAACAATCTAAATCAGAAAAAAATGTCTAAGTATGTGACACTTAATTTTGATTAGGCTTTGTCAAATGTCTGGCAAATCCTAAAATCTATGGAAATCCTCTAAGCCACATTTTATGACCATTTCAATTCAAAACCTCTTAAATTGTTCCCACATGGAATTGGTTATAAAGTACAGTACCCGCCAAAAGTTTGGACATACTTACTCATTCAGGGGTTTTTCTTTATTTTTACTATTTTCTACATTGTACAATAATAGTGAAGACATCAAAACTTTGAAATAACACATATGGAATCATGTAGTAACCAAAAAATTGTTAAACAAATCAAAATAGATTTTAGATTTTAGATTCTTCAAAGTAGGCAACCTTTGCCTTGATGACAGCTTTGCACACTCTTGGCATTCTCTCAACCAGCGTCATGAGGAATGCTTTTCCAACAGTCTTGAAGGAGTTCCCACATATGCTGAGCACTAGTTGGCTGCTTTTCCTTCACTCTGTGGTCCAACTCATCCCAAACATCTCAATTGGGTTGAGTTCGGGTGATTGTGGAGGCCAGGTCATCTGATGCAGCACTCCATCACTCTCCTTCTTGGTCAAATAGCCCTTACACAGCCTGGAGGTGTGTTTTGGGTCATTGTCCTGTTGAAAAACAAACAATAGTCCCACTAAGAGCAAACCAGATGGGATGGCGTATCGCTGCAGAATGCTGTGGTAGCCATGCTGGTTAAGTGTGCCTTGAATTCTAAATAAATCACTGACAGTGTCACCAGCAAAGCACCCCTACACCATCACACCTCCTCCATGCTTCACGGTGGGAACCACACATGCAGAGATCATCCGTTCACCTACTCTGTTTCTCACAAAGACACGGCGATTGGAACCAAAAATCTCACATTTCACCCGTCTAATGTCCATTGCTCATGTTTATTGGCCCAAGAAACACTTGTCCTTTAGTAGTGGTTTCTTGGCAGCAATTCGACCATGAAGGCCTGATTCACGCTGTCTCCTCTGAACAGTTGATGTTGAGATGTGAGATGTGTCTGTCTCTGTGAAGCAGAGTTATTTGGGCTGCAGTTTCTGAGGCTGGTAACCCTGATAAACTTATCCTCTGCAGCAGAGGTAACTCTCTTCGTTTCCTGTGGCAGTCCTCGTGAGAGCCAGTTTCATCATAACGCTTGATGGTTTTTGCGACTGCACTTGAGGAAACTTTCTTGAAATGTTCCATATTTCCTGACCTTCATTTCTTAAAGTAATGACAGACTGACGTTTGTCTTTGCTTATTTGAGCTGTTCTTGCCATAATACGAACATGGTCTTTTACCAAACAGGGCTATCTTCTATATACCACCCCTAACTTGTCACAAGACAACTGATTTGCTCAAACGCATTAAGAAGGAAAGAAATTCCACAAATTCACTTTTAACAAGGCACACCTGTTAATTGAAATGCATTCCAGATGACTACCTCATAAAGCTTGTTGACAGAATGCCAAAAGTGTGCAAAGCTGTCATCAAGGCAAAGGGTGGCTACTTTGAAGAATCTCAAATATAAAATATATTTTGATTTGTTTAACAATTTTTTGGTTACTACATGATTCCATATGTATTATTTCATAGGTTTGACATCTTTACTATTATTCTACAATGTAGAAAATAGCTCAAATAAAGAAAAACCCTTGAATGAGTAGGTGTGTCCAAACTTTTGACTGGTACTGTATAATGTATCACTACAATGTATACTCCTGCTTACTACATAGAACACATTTCCAGAGAAAGTGATGCAGTGATCAGCTTACCTTGCATGAGATATATTGAGGAATGACAAGGCTCAGTGCCTGTCTCTTCAGTGCAGCCACAGTCACGGTGCAATGCTCACAAATAACTTTTCCATTAGATTTCCGAACACTCTAACTTCCCAGCACGTTGGGTCCAACAGTGCCAAATCCACTGGCACTTACAGGACCTCTGGATCCGACGCAAGGTCCCGCCAGAGACGTCCTGGATAGGACATCTGTCCTCGGACACAGAGCTCCATGAGGGTCGGTGTTGGATCCTGCACCTTCTGGAGAGGGGCGGTCTGTTGATTTCCAGTCCTCCTGCAATACTGTACCGCTCACAGTCTGAGTCTCAGAGTAGAATCTGGTTGATTTACATTGAGGAGCATCTGTTGTCTGTGAAATATACATAAATACCACCTTAATAAACTGCAGGCAAGAAAACAAACATGACTACACTCTTAGAAAAAAGAGTTGAAAAGGGGTGTTTCGGCTGTCCCCATTTGGGAACCCTTTTTGCTTCCAGGTAGAACCCTTTTGAGTTCCATGTAGAATCCTCTGTGGAAAAGGTTCTACATTAAATCCAAAAGGGCTCTACCTGGAACCCAAAAAGGTTCCTCAAAGGTTTATCCTATGGTGACAGCAGAAGTACCCTTTTAGGTTCGAGATAGCACCTTTTTTACTGTGTACCATGATATCATCATAACATAAATTCAACCTAATGTTTTCAAAGCATATTAGTCGTCAAATAATAAGTACATACTTAGGCTGTGGGTTGCACAGTTCTATCTAAACAACTTAAGATAAATACTGAATATTAAAAAAATTATTATAATATTAAATCAAGTGTCCTTTACCCAATACCTTCGGTTCGCTGCTGTGGGACATCTCTCCTTCTCCCCCGAGTGAGAGATGCCATAGCAAAAGGTTGTGGACTATAACGGAAAATGTAACAAAGGCAAAAACAAGGATAAAGGATATGCTGTCTACTTTAGTCAGTGTTGTTTTTTTTTTGTACATGGGTAAAAAAATAAATAAAGGAAAGATATTAAGCAATTATGTTATTCTAACCCAGTATTCGAACTTGCACGTCTTGTCATGTGGCGGTGTGAATGAAGGTGCGTGTAATGTCAGAGCGCATCAAGAGGGAGAGCGCTCCCACACAACTACTGATTGCTTTTCTTTGTGCATTCCCCTCGTTGTCCACATGGAGCCAGTGAAGTGCAAACTATAAACACAGCTAGAACGATAAACCAGATATTTAACCAGATGTAAAAATGTGAAGCATCCGGTTTGCGTTTCCACTCCTTACCAAATATGGTGATGAGAGGAATATCACTGGCCGGTCGTGGGAGAAGATGGAGCGAGATGGACTTTGGCCAATATTCTGCTAATTTTCTTATCGATTAAACAATTGATTTCGATAGTTTTCTGTTTCCAAAACTAGAATCTGAAACAAAGAGAGTGAACTACGTTTTGTAGACTTTACCCTTTGCCAAAGTTTCAAAAAAATTGCGTTGTTTAGGAGTGCAATGTCAAATTGAGTTATTGCACACTCGCACTTTGCAGCGTAGGTGTTCCTTAACGGAAATATGCAAAAGACAATGCCATTAGGTTCGCACTAGCTTGCGCTTGGCTCTGCCCACCTCCTTGCGTGGTCTGACCGCTATGATTAATTTGCTCCCATTGGAAACGACAGGCTCTGGTCTGTCTTGGGTTAGTTATAAAACATCTTTGCTATAAACGTGGCACTCTAGTTTGTGGCCTGTATGTGAAATAATCCGATTTCATGTCGAACGGTTTGTGCCTAACATAATGCTTGTTTAGATATTATAGGACATGTTTTCAAATTAGAAGAGAAGTTATGTAAGTGTGTCTAGAGGACATTCCATGAACCAGGGCTGTGTTCAGTACATAAAAACACGAGGAGGCTGGTGGTAGGATAGAACGGAGTCAAACATGTGGTTTCCATACGTTTGATGTGTTTGATACCTTTCCAGTTACTCCATTCCAGCCATTACAATGGGCCCGTCCTCCTATAGCTCCACCCACCATCAAATCAAATTATATTTGTCACATACACATGGTTAGCAGATGTTTATGCGAGTGTTTGCGAAATGCTTGTGCTTCTAGTTCCGACACTGCAGTAATATCTAACAAGTAATCTAACAATTTCACAACAACTACCTTATACACACAAGTGTAAAGGAATGAATAAGAATATGGACATAAAAATAAATGAATGAGCGATGGCCGAACGACATAGGCAAGATGCAGTAGATGGTATAGAGTACAGGATATACATATGAGATGAGTAATGTAGGGTATGTAAACATTATATAAAGTGGCTAGTGATACATTTATTACATCAATCTTTTCATTATTAAAGTGGCTAGAGATGAGTCAGTATGTTGGCAGCAGCCACTCAATGTTAGTGATGGCTGTTTAACAGTCTGATGGCCTTGAGATAGAAGCTGTTTTTCAGTCTCTCGGTCCCCGCTTTGATGCACCTGTACTGACCTCGCCTTCTGGATGATAGCGGGGTGGACAGGCAGCGGCTCGGGTGGTTGTTGTCCTTGATGATCTTTTTGGCCTTCCTGTGACATCGGGTGGTGTAGATGTCCTGGAGGGCAGGTAGTTTGCCCCCGGTGATGCGTTGTGCAGACCTCACTACCCTCCGGAGAGCCTTACGGTTATGGGCGGAGCAGTTGCCGTACCAGGCGGTGATACAGCCCGACAGGATGCTCTCATTTGTGCATCTGTAAAAGTTTGTGAGTGTTTGTGGTGACAAGCCGAATTTCTTCAGCCTTCTAAGGTTGAAGAGGCGCTGTTGTGCCTTCTTCACCACGCTGTCTGTGTGGGTGGACCATTTCAGTTTGTCCGTGATGTGTACGCCGAGGAACTTAAAACTTTCCACCTTCTCCATTACTTTCCCGTCGAAGTGGATAGGGGGCTGCTCCCTCTGCTGTTTCCTGAAGTCCACGATCATCTCCTTTGTTTTGTTTACATTGAGTGTGAGGTTATTTTCTTGACAGCCTCCTCTGATAAAAATGTAATAGAATGTTCACGGAAACGGTGCTGTACTGAATGACCAGTTGAAACACAGGGAGGGGTTGGGTTGTAGCTTCAAAACACACCTCTTCCCTTTAAAGAGTAACTTTAATGAAACCAGATGCTTTAGACTTAGTTATAGTGAAAGACGTCAATTCTGGTCATCAATTTTGCCAGTTTGTTGCAAAAGTTATATATTTTGGTAGTTTAGTAGTAAATCTAGCTCCTTTTGCCCCTAGCAGGTCAAATCTACCATTGAAATCGTGATGTGGAGATGTTCAGTATGAAATACACTCCCTTCTAGATGTGCTGTGTGGTAACGTCCAATAATTTATATATAAACTAGATTACTAATACCTTTGTAAAATATATTTTGGAAGCTATAGAAATTAGTTTATTAATGTCTACATTCACTTTTTACACATTTATTGCAAAGGCCAAATCGAGCACCATGCCGCATCGCCATGCGCTTCCCAAATGTTGTAAGGATGCAGAGGGCTCCATATAGCGTTGTATAGCTCCGCATCGACAAGATTGGTTGACTGTAGGTGAGGGCGGGAGGTCCTTTATAAACACAAACCCACTTCATTGACAACTTCCACCACAACAGCTCTGCGCCGCTCTCGGTGAAGCGCAAGAAGTATGAAAGCCCTGACTTCTGCAGTGGCTGTATCACCGTAAATGCTGCACGGCCAATGCAGAAAGCAGATTGACCATGTAGAGCCTTTAAGCAAGCAGCGCGACGTCCTTTACACCCACACACTTCTAATTATGAAAAGTGAAAGCATACCTGTGAGAGAGGATGCCTTGGTAGTACAGTCATGGCCAAAAGTTTTGAGAATGACACAAATATACATTTTTACAAAGTCTGCTGCCTCAGTTTGTATGATGGTAATTTGCATATACTCCAGAATGTTATGAAGAGTGATCAGATGAATTGCAATTAATTGCAAAGTCCCTCTTTGCCATGCAAATTAACTGAATCCCCCAAAAAACATTTCCACTGCATTTCAGCCCTGCCACAAAAGGACCAGCTGACATCATGTCAGTGATTCTCTCGTTAACACAGGTGTGAGTGTTGACGAGGACAAGGCTGGAGATCACTCTGTCATGCTGATTGAGTTCGAATAACAGACTGGAAGCTTCAAAAGGAGGGTTGGTGCTTAGAATTATTGTTCTTCCTCTGTCAACCATGGTTACCTGCAAGGAAACACGTGCCATCATCATTGCTTTGCACAACAAGGGCTTCACAGGCAAGGATATTGCTGCCAGTAAGATTGCACCTGAATCAACCATTTATCGGATCATCAAGAATTTCAAGGAGACGGTTCAATTGTTGTGAAGAAGGCTTCAGGGCGCCCAAAAAGTCCAGAAAGCGCCAGGGCCATCTCCTAAAGTTGATTCAGCTGCGGATCGGGGCACCACCAGTACAGAGCTTGCTCAGGAATGGCAGCAGGCAGGTGTGAGTGCATCTGCACGCACAGTGAGGCGAAGACTTTTGGAGGATGGCCTGGTGTCAAGAAGGGCAGCAAAGAAGCCACTTCTCTCCAGGAAAAACATCAGGGACAGACTGATATTCTGCAAAAGGTACAGGGATTGGGCTGCTGAGGACTGGGGTAAAGTCGGATGAATCCCCTTTCCGATTGTTTGGGGCATCCGGAAAAAAGCTTGTCCGAAGAAGACAAGGTGAGCGCTACCATCAGTCCTGTGTCATGCCAACAGTAAAGCATCCTGAGACCATTCATGTGTGGGGTTGCTTCTCAGCCAAGGGAGTGGGCTCACTTACAATTTTGCCTAAGAATACAGCCATGAATAAAGAATGGTACCAACACATCCTCCGAGAGCAACTTCTCCCAACCATCCAGGAACAGTTTGGTGACGAACAATGCCTTTTCCAGCATGATGGAGCACCTTGCCATAAGGCAAAAGTGATAACTAAGTGGCTCGGGGAACAAAACATCGATATTTTGGGTCCATGGCCAGGAAACTCCCCAGACCTTAATCCCATTGAGAACTTGTGGTCAAATCCTCAAGAGGCGGAGGTGGACAAACAAAAACCCACAAATTCTGACAAACTCCAAGCATTGCAGATGCAAGAATGGGCTGCCATCAGTCAGGATGTGGCCCAGAAGTTAATTGACAGCATGCCAGGGCGGATTGCAGAGGTCTTGAAAAAGAAAGGTCAACACTGCAAATATTGACTCTTTGCATTAACTTCATGTAATTGTCAATAAAAGCCTTTGACAATTATGAAATGCTTGTAAATATACTTCAGTATTCCATAGTAACATCTGACAAAAATATCTAAAGGCTAAGATGCAGCAAACTTTGTGGAAATTAATATTTGTGCCATTCTCAACTTTTGGCCACGACTATACACTTTGGTTTATTGGTTTTGGGTACTGTATAAAAACTTATCTGTGAGTTAATTTTACTATTGGAAAAAGACTTAACGCGTTGTTTTTTTAACCTTTATTTAACTAGGAAAGTCAGTTAAGGACAAATTCTTATTTTCAATGACGGCCTAGGAACAGTGGGTTAACTGCCTTGTTCAGGGGCAGAACGACAGATTTTTACCTTGTCAACTCGGGGATTTGATCTTCAAGACGATGATCACTTTTCTTCCCAACACAATACCGCAATAAATGTGACATTGCGAAAAATGTATTTTGCGGCCTGTAGGGGATTCGAATTTACACCTTAAGTGGCAATAAATGTCAGGATTTAGGCGCCATATCACAGTGAGCTAACTCACAGTTCAAAGCTGTATTTCTTAGTGATTCACATACATTTATTATTAGAGCGTGGCAGTGGACTTGTACCTGATCCCTCAAAATGTTGGGGATCGTTTACACAACCCCAAAAGGAATATTTATGAGCAATTCACCCAACCACAACTTCTAACCTATATGCATTTTTTGAAGATTTGAGGGGGTTGGGCAACAACTGAAATTGGGGTCGAGAGTTAACCAAAATACGTCAGTCATTGCTTCAAGCCACACCCCGGGACATCCACCGAATGGAGCAAACGTACCTCAAA
The DNA here is from genome assembly GCF_016432855.1 of Salvelinus namaycush. Lineage (NCBI taxonomy): Eukaryota > Metazoa > Chordata > Actinopteri > Salmoniformes > Salmonidae > Salvelinus > Salvelinus namaycush. Next base: position 27,753,491 of record NC_052330.1, read on the forward strand.
GTATGTTCAAGAATGTACAAGAACGTTTGGGGAAAATGTGTCATTCAGTAAATCGTTCCACAATGTAGTAAATGTTCAAGCGAACTGAACGCTCCCCAAGCTGCCACAAAGTCATGTTGTGGGTTTTATGGTTGGAGTGTCTGGGAAGAAGTTGGAGTGATTCGCTGTGATCTTTTAAGGAGGAGTCTGGGAGAATCTCAATTTCATTCACCTCGCGTCCTCTCTCCTCGCCTCCTTCTCAAAACCCATTGGATGAGAAAGTGAGAGGTCGGCAGGAAGAGGATTTATTCTTAGATTGGTGGGAAGGCGGTCATTGTAAATGGTAATTTTAATTTTTTTATTTAACCTTTATTTAACTAGGCAAGTCAGTTGAGAACAAATTCTTATTTACAATGACAGCCTACCACAGCCAAACCCAGACAACGCTGAGCCAATTGTGCGGCACCCTATGGGAATGGAATTAATGTAACGGTATCAAACAACTTACATATGTAAACCATTACAATGAGTCCGTCCTCCTATAGCTCCTCCCACCAGCCTCCACTGTTCAGAATAGGTCTGGAAATGGACAGATAATTGAATGTGTGTATGTGTGTGTCCTTGGGATCATTTTTAATGTACTTATTTATTTTCATGGCTAAAAATGTAGCCTGCTGTGCTTGGTATCTCCAAAATGCGCATAGACAGCTTGGATCATTAAGTTTGCCGAAGACACAACAGTTGTAGGCCTGATCACCGACAACGACAAGACAGCCTATAGGGAGGTCAGAGACCTAACCGTGTGGTGCAAGGACAACAACCTCTCCCTCAACGTGATCAAGACAAAGATGATTGTGGACTACAGGAAAAGGAGGACCAAACACATCCCCATTCTCATCGACGGGGCTGTAGTGGAGCAGGTTGAGAGCTTCAAGTTCCTTGGCGTCCACATCACCAACAAACTAACATGGTCCAAGCATACCAAGACAGTCATGAAGAGGGCACGACAAAACCTATTCCCCCTCTGGAGACTGAAAATATTTAGGATGGGTCCTCAGATCCTCAAAAGGTTCTACATCTGCACCATCGAGAGCATCCTGACGGGTTGCATCACTGCCTGGTATGGCAACTGCTCGGCCTCCGACCGCAAGGCACTACAGAGGATAGTGCATACGATCCAGTACATCATTGGGGCCAAGCTTCCTGCCATCCAGGACCTCTTTACCAGCCGGTGTCAGAGGAAGGCCCTAAAAATTGTCAAAGACTCCAGCCACCCTAGTCATAGGGGTTGGGTTAAAGGCGGAAGACACATTTCAGCTGAAGGCATTCAGTTGTACAACTGTCTTGGTATCCCCCTTTCCCTTTCTACCCCCAAGCCATAAAACCCCTGAACATCTAATCAAATGGCTACCCAGACTATTTGCATTGCCCCCACCTTTTACGCTGCTGCTACTCTCTGTTATTATCTATGCATAGTCACTTTAATAATTCTACCTACATGTACATATTACCTCAATTACCTAGATTAACCGGTGCCCCCACACATTGACTATGTACCGGTACCCTGTATATAGCCTCGCTATTGTTATTTTACTGCTGCTCTTTAATAATTTGTTACTTTATTTATTTTTTTGTGTATTTTTCTTAAAACTGCATTGTTGGTTAAGGGCTTGTAAGTAAGAATTTCACTGTAAGGTCTACTACACTTGTTGTATTCGGCGCATGTGACATATCAAATTTGATTTGATATTGCTTAGTCGCTTGAGCTGCTCTATCAGTTATTACGGTAACCCACGCCCAAGTCCTTCCCCAATACTTGAATACGGGAGGGGTCTGGTACCACCATTTGCGCCGACAAGCCCTTCTGCCATTGAAAAGTGCTAGTAACGCTACTGCCATTTGGCGCAGTTAAATATAGCTAGCAGCTACATCGATTTGCATAGCGTGGCGTCCTTACAGAATTTCCCATATTTGTCATTTTAAATCGTGTTTCAGTTTAGTATTTTTATACAGATATAAAAATGAGTTCAATTAACGTAAAAAAACTGAAAGTTAACGAGTTGAAGGACGAGCTGAAAAAGCGTCAGCTGTCGGACAAGGGGCTGAAGGCCGAGTTGATGGACCGGCTGCAGGCCGCGCTTGACGAAGAGGCCCTGGCTGGAGATGATCCCATTGGGCTGGAGGCCGCGGAGGGAGGTAGCTCTGAGGCCGCTGATGATCAAGAGGACATGGGGGAAGACGAAGAAGACGACGAGGATCCGGTCGAAGAAAGCATGGAGGCCAACGAGGAGGAGGAGAATGGCAACGGAGAGGGAGACCCCGCCGTAGAATGCGAGGAGAACGCGGCTCAGGAGGACGACGAAATGGGCGAGGTGGAAGATGAAGAAATGGATCCAATGTTGAAGGAAGGTGTGGACGACATGGAGAAAATAACGTTAGACGCAGAGGATGGTGAGCCTGGAGACCAGCCAGCAGAGGGTGAGTCGCTGGTTCCATTTGAAAATCCCTGGACTGGTTGTCACATGTTTTTGCTATACGGGGTGTTTTCGCGAAGCCGGATTGATGTATATTGATTAGATAGGCTAGTGTAGCTAGCAAATTGGGGTAATATTGTTTAACTTGGTCCTAACGTACTGCATGGAGACTACCATTGGGCTCACGCTTGATGTAATTTTAGCTGAATGGGTGGTTAGCATAGCTAACATAGTTAGCATTCTTTTGTGTAGTTGCTAACTAGAATAGCTAGCTCGCGATTCTAGCGAACGGTGGACAATATTCGGCAGGTGCTGGTTTAGGTAGGCTCGTGGTTCTAAATGGTTAACTATGTGACTCGGAGTATCCTAAATTCTTATACAAACGGGTTCTCAAACTGGTTCTAGAAACGTAGCTAAAGGCAAGTATTTGGAAACAGTAGTTGGCTAGTTATCTGATTAGATAATACTAGCTGACTAAGATATTTTGAATGAATGAGCAAGAATTGGCTAACTAGCTTTTAAGCTAACTAGCTAGTTAGTCGCGAATGCTATTGTGGGGGAAGGGGGTCAATCTAAAATAGTCTGCAGTTGTTTTTCTTGTCTGACTTGTCGCAGTATGCTATTGTATTGACCGCAACATCTGAGACGGCTGGACAATGGTCTATTTCCCTGACCTTTTTTTTAATAGTAACTCTAACCGTAGCTGGGTTATTGTACCCATTTTACTGTGTTCAACGTTACATCTCCTCACATATGTCCTCCAATTGTTGGCCGGCTACAATGTAACCAACCTTACTCCCTGGTCAAAGCAGCCTTAGCATTCTACTGTCTTCCATCACATTCAATGAAAGTAATGAGGTCCTAATGGACAAGTAGTTAGTCATCTGTGTGGGCCAACCCTACCACAGCCACAGTGCGACCTATCCTTTCAATAAAGGAGCACCTCATTATATTTTTCTTTTATTTCCAAAGGGGATGCGGACAAAGACACGAATGCTGATCAGAAGAATAAGAAGGGTGTTAAGAGACGCCGGGAGGAACATGGAAGGGGCTACTTTGAATTTATTGAAGAGAACAAATACAGCTGGTAAGGATGGGAGACAAAATGGCCTTTGGTATGTCTGAAGCGCCATCACAGCTATGTGAACTGTATTGGCTTTAAGCGCCAATGCATTAACTAGCGACAAAACCCTCACTTAACTTACTTTTGTCAACATTACTTAAGAGTCATACATGTTTGAATTGAGGGTTATCCCTGGCTTTTAAATGAACCTTACCATTTAACCCATGCAGTGACCACATGCACCCATAAATGGACTGCATAATGTAGCAAGAGAAATGAACAGTAATGTTCTATTGTTCCCCATTCGTTCTCTTTGTGCAGGAAGGTTTACTGTGTACACTGACAAGGTGACGCAACACTGCTAAAAAAAGAAACGCATGAGAGAGTAGCGGGGGGGTTGCGTAGGGGCACAAGGATGTAGAACTTTTTCTGGGCGCTCGAGTTGCAGATTGGTACTCTCCACGGACTGCTCACTGTTCCTGCTCGCATAGTATTTGTCTTTTCTGATTGTCTCTCCACTTTGTCATCATTTTATTCAGTGTGGTTGATGTTTTTTTTTTTACAGGAATGCTTTCTCTCCGTACAGTCACACTGTGCATCATGGGCTGGTTTACAGGGTACTTAAAAATACTTCAAATGGAGATTCCCATTGAGCTTTTTAGTCCAAGACTAGGCTTGATCTGTCTGGGAAACCACCTCCATGTTTATCTGGAACGCTATTTATTTTTTTCATTGACCAAGTGGGCTGTTATCCTGTCATCAATGTCACTCTAGCCCAGGTTTCTTCAACCCCGTTCCTGGAGAGCTACCCTCCTGTAGGTTTTTCATTTTAACCCCAGTTGTAACTAACCTGATTCAGTTTATCAACCAGCTAATTATTTGAATCGGGTGCGCTAGATAAGGGTTGTACTGAATTTACAGGACAGTAGCTCTCCAGGAACAGGGTTGGAGAGCCTTGCTCTGACTGGTGTAAACTAAGAAACCATTGACTGTGCAGAAGAGGCCTTAGTAGCTTTTGGCTAAATCAATCATGGAATCTCCATCGCACCACCCTGGATGACCTCTGGCAAGACTCTATGATCCTTGGTCTGAGTGCAGTCTGACTAATGTGTAGATAAGCCAAAGATGGTGCAATTAGTGGTTCCCTGACTACATATATAGACAGGTCTAATATGGAGAGAAAAGGGTGCAAACAAATTTACCCACTCACTACGGTCAGTCGCTCTGGGTAAGAGTGTCAGCTACATGACAAATGGCCACTTCATTTACATTTTAGTATCTAAGCACAGTGCATTTGAGGACAGAGTAAAATTACCAAACCAACCAGTGTTGCTGCAAATGTGAATCCCCCCCCCCCCCACACACGACTATCTCTTGTTCTAATTGGTGCTAAGATTCACATTTTCTATCAATGCTGCATTATGGTGTTTCTCTTCCTGTGCACGGGGCAGTGTTTAATCCCGAGGCAGTGTTTAATCCTGCAAAGGCTTCCGTCTACATTCTGTGGACAGACATTTATCCTCCTGTTGTAATCCTCGCCAGTGTAAATATTTGTAGGCTAGTTTTATAAACACAACTCTTCCCCCTGGGAAACGGCTTGATTCTGTTTCTGAATTTCTTCAAGTTTACAAGTCGGTGTAGCACAATATTCATCTTGTTATCACTACAGTCCCTAGAGTACAGTTGAAGCCCCTCTAGGTTCTGGAACTAGCTTGTTATCACTACAGTCCCTAGAGTACAGTTGAAGCCCCTCTAGGTTCTGGAACTAGCTTGTTATCACTACAGTCCCTAGAGTACAGTTGAAGCCCCTCTAGGTTCTGGAACTAGCTTGTTATCACTACAGTCCCTAGAGTACAGTTGAAGCCCCTCTAGGTTATGTGGAACTAGCTTGTTATCACTACAGTCCCTAGAGTACAGTTGAAGCCCCTCTAGGTTCTGGAACTAGCTTGTTATCACTACAGTCCCTAGAGTACAGTTGAAGCCCCTCTAGGTTATGTGGAACTAGCTTGTTATCACTACAGTCCCTAGAGTACAGTTGAAGCCCCTCTAGGTTCTGGAACTAGCTTGTTATCACTACAGTCCCTAGAGTACAGTTGAAGCCCCTCTAGGTTATGTGGAACTAGCTTGTTATCACTACAGTCCCTAGAGTACAGTTGAAGCCCCTCTAGGTTCTGGAACTAGCTTGTTATCACTACAGTCCCTAGAGTACAGTTGAAGCCCCTCTAGGTTATGTGGAACTAGCTTGTTATCACTACAGTCCCTAGAGTACAGTTGAAGCCCCTCTAGGTTCTGGAACTAGCTTGTTATCACTACAGTCCCTAGAGTACAGTTGAAGCCCCTCTAGGTTCTGGAACTAGCTTGTTATCACTACAGTCCCTAGAGTACAGTTGAAGCCCCTCTAGGTTATGTGGAACTAGCTTGTTATCACTACAGTCCCTAGAGTACAGTTGAAGCCCCTCTAGGTTCTGGAACTAGCTTGTTATCACTACAGTCCCTAGAGTACAATTGAAGCCCCTCTAGGTTATGTGGAACTAGCTTGTTATCACTACAGTCCCTAGAGTACAGTTGAAGCCCCTCTAGGTTATGTGGAACTAGCTTATTTGACTCTCTGTTCCATGACCATGAGGCTGCAGCTTTGACCTTTAGTGAGAGCAGCGCCACAGTTAAATACATCCAGCAGCCTTTTATCCTTCTTGACCCTACCAGGAATCTCCAAAGCCATGAACACAGTTTCTGCAAACAAGGCCTATTGGCTATTAAGGCTTTTATAATAAGAAATATAGCCCCTAGGACTAGTTAAAAAAATTGTTTTTATTTAATAATAATTCTCCATTGCTTTGATGCATCAGTGGACCACTGCAGGTATGTATTTGTCTTGTCGTGATTTCTTTAAACACCCAACTCCAGAAGCTTAAATGTTAGAGTTCTATTTCCGCCCATAGTCTTCTTGACTCTTTCCATTGATGCCCTCTTCTTCAGAGAGGTCATCCCAACCGGATGGCCACCCTGGTGGGACATTCTGGATCCGTGCGACAGGTTCTAATTCTCTGACATTGTTACTGACTGGCTGTGTTCTCTTTCAGGTCTAGTCTCAAGTCTCCACTGCCACCCCTAGAAGAGGAAGATGAAGAGTTTGACGATACAACAGTCTGTCTGGACAACTGTGAGTGATGTTTGGTGTATAGCGTGGCCGACAGTGCTGGGTTGATTTAATCACTCTACAAACACCTGCTCAGAAGCAATAGCTCCACCTCGCTGTCTGTTTGCCATGTCGTTCAATATTCTCATGTCTCTTCTAGTGCATAGGAATACGGCTTAAAGACCGATGTGTGATGGGACACACTATATGGCATGTCAGGGGACTGAGAAGATAACTGAATAATTGATGTTTGTTTCTTTGTCCTCAGATAACTGCGACCTGCACTTCAAGGTGTCCCGGGACCGGTACAGCGCGTCCTCTCTCACCATGGAGAGCTTTGCCTACCTTTGGTCTGGGGGCAGGGCCTCGTACGGCCTGACCCAGGGCAAGGCCTGTTACGAGATGAAGGTAAGGAGAAACACTGCTTCTCTTGTCTAGCCCAGTTGTCATTTCATTAGTAATTGTGAATTTGTAATATTTTGACCTCAGAAACCCATAATCATTTTTCTCCATTTTATAATATAAATGCACCATCAGAATTTATCACCTGGTTGTGCCCTTAAATTTCTCATTTATTTATTTATTTCACCTTTATTTAATCAGGTAGGCCAGTTGACACCAAGTTCTCATTTACAACTGTGACCTGGCCAAGCTAAAGCAAACAGTGCGACACAAACAAGTTACACATAAACAAACGTACAGTCAATAACACAATAGAAAAATCAATGTACAGTGTGTGCAAATGTAGGGAGGTAAGGCAATAAATAGGCCATAGAGGCAAAATAATCACTATTTAGCATTAACGTAAATAATTAGATTTGTAAGTCATCATACTATCTGCTACTAACATTACCAATGTAATATTGTGGTTCTAGTTAACTGAGAAGATTCCAGTGAAGCACATCTTCAGTAAGAACATGGAGGTCCATGAGGTCCAGGTTGGATGGTCCCTGGCTACTGGCAGTCTGCTCCTAGGTCAGTATTATCAATCTATTGGTTTTGTTCTCCAAAAATAGAATGGTTCTTATGGGGTGTTGGCGCTCTCTAAAGGCTGTTAGGAAACATGACATGTAACTGGAAATGATATAGCCTGTTTCGGTTGTAGTTTGCAAGGCGACTATGGAATGAGTGCAGAAACACTGAAATCCAGAAATAATTTAATGATAAAATTCTAATTCTCTACTTTTAGTTCCCTGAACCAGTCAACTGTGTATCATGTCTGATGTGAGTTGTATTGTGTCATTGCAGGTGAGGAGGAGCATTCTTATGCCTACTCTGGCAAAGGCAAGAAGACTACCAACTGCGTGACTGAAGATTTTGGAGAGACTTACGATGAGAACGACGTCATCTGCTGCCTCATCGTAAGTAGCCTGCCTTCATTTATCCGAATAGTTGCCATAATGTAATATTCTCAAAATGGACAGGCTGATTTTAAATTAATATTCAGACTTTCTGTGATGTCAAGAATTCCTCATCAATGAGGCAAACGCACACAAAATATTTATTTATATGAAAACACGATTTGTCTGCCACACCCTCTGTTCATAAAGTAAAACATTTCCACCTAAACCGGTTTGACGACTTCCTTGTTGGTACCTAACATTTTGACCTGTCAATGTTCCATTGAAACTACAAGCTTAAAATTTATATATTTAGGTAAAATTATTTTCTATTGCAGAACTTTGAGGATGAGGAGGTGGAGATTTCCTTTTCTAAGAATGGTAAGGAGCCAGTTGTGGCCTTCCAGGTCAGTAAGGAGTCCCTGGCAGGGAGAGCTCTCTTCCCCCACGTCATCTGCCACAACTGTTCTGTGGAGTTCAACTTTGGCCAGATGGAAACACCCTACTTCCCCCAGCCAGAGGGCTACACCTTCCTGCAGCAGGTCGCCATGGACGACCGTGTCCGCGGACCCAAGGGACCCAACACCAAGAAGGAGTGTGAGGTAACTATGGGAACCCATAACGTCACTGGCAGTGACTTGTTTGACACAAAGGCCTCCCGAGCAATGGGGTCTATCCTTGGGTTCAACCAATATTTCAGAATAAACGGCTAGCAAAATGTATCAGATTTAAAAAATAAACATTCAGAGCGCCTTTTTCTCACTTGCATGTGCATAACTCCTTCTACCATTGTTACTGATCAGTTGTGTATATGTGTGTTGTTTTAGGTGATTGCTATGGTAGGCCTGCCCGGCTCAGGAAAGACCACCTGGGTGAACAAGCACATCCAGGAGAACCCTGGGAAATATTACATCCTGGGCAGCGACACCATCGTGGAGAAGATGATGGTCAGTGTTATACTGACTCATGGTGTTTGGAGCCTCTAGTATTTTAGAATGTGTTCTCTGCACTCTTCTGAGAATGGGGTTCTAGTTGTGTGTCAATTTAGTTTGTGAAATTAACTTCCAGTCCTATCCAATGTTCCCTAAAAAAACATTTAGGCACTGAACAAATTTCAGGTCTGAGCGTAAACTTGAATGTTGTGAAAATTCTTTGCAACTTCCCGCGCGCGTTTACTGTGATCACTGAGGCTGTACCTGCTTTAAGTTAGTTTCAGACAGTGGTCAAGTAGGCTACTATAGCTATTTCATTATAATGTAGACCAGAGTGGCCAACCATCAAAAACAATGGAGAAAATGCATCCATAACATTTTAACATGGAAATAACTGTTCAATCATTCAGCCTACATTAACCTGTTTATCCACTTGTCTATCAGACAAGGTGGTGACTGAATGTTGTTTGATGCAAGAAACCACTTTACAAATAAAATGCATTATTAATCCCATACCATTATTTCAGAGAATCAGACAAATTGGGATGCCCTCTGCCTATTGGCTACATAGATTATTCAAACCGGTCTCAAAATACAACGCTGCCCTTTAAGACAAAGACGTGTACATGTTTGGTTCTCTTCAAATCAAATGTATTTATATAGCCCTTCTTACATCAGCTGATATATCAAAGTGCTGTACAGAAACCCAGCCTAAAACCCCAAACAGCAAGCAATGCAGGTGTAGAAGCACGTGGGGCACAATCACACCACCATTGCTGACTACAAATGATCTATAACTGGGCTAATAACTCACTAACTAGCAAAGGATGTGAACAAAATGTTCATACGTGGCTACATGCAGCTCTCACTTTGATCTCAAAACAAGCGCATCTACTCACGACCACTCATGCTGTAAACGCAGTCCAGCTCAAAGTGAGTGGCAATAGTCTATTTGCACATAGGCCTACTGCAGCTCTGATTTGTTATGCAGCTCTGATTTGTGTAGAGTACGGTTTGATTCGTGCATGTCAATACAATAGAATCCTACTCCGATGCGTTCTGCCTACAACAAAGTCTCTTGCATAGTTAGTTTTGCATAGCAAGTCTTGCATAGTTCATTTTGTTTCAGTATGTTGCTTTGAAAGTGACTCTTGCATTGATTTGAACACACTTCCCAAAGTAAAGGGATAGGTTGATAGTGTTAACTAAGGGGGAGAACTCTGAACTTCACTCAAATTTCAAATCTCGTGCTTCTCTGCGCGCGCTGATATTTCTTCTGCGTGACAGTCCTGGGGGAGCTGCGCGCAGCTTAGAGGAAACATTGGTCTGATCCTAATGGTTGTATAAGCAGTCCCTGGTCATTTGGGACTGTAGGCCTATAACCTGTCCTATGTATATGTGGTATCTTGTGGCACAGCTATTCATTTTTCTCTATGTAGATTGGCAGCTTGAAGCGTCAGGCGAAGGACACAACTAAGCTCACGGCCATTTCCCAGCGTGCTCCTCTCTTCCTGGGCAAGTTCATTGAGATTGCTGCTCGCAAGAAGAGGAACTATATCCTGGACCATGTAAGACTTCATATTCTATACAATCACAGCCAATGATTTCATACACGTTAAACTGACCTTTTAGTCCGTCTTATTGTGAATAAAGTATTCATCTTTGAATATACATGGAACAAACGGTATACTGTATGTAAATACTGATGAGTACATCATGATACAGGGTAGAAAGGCTCGTATGAGACGTGGTCTAGCACTGGCCTATATAAAGTGCCAACACAGCAGCACAAATCCTTTTTATTTATACTCCCACAATCAGTCAACATTATTAGTAATTTCCCCCATCCTTCCTCTCCCCAGACCAACCTGTCTGCCCCGGGCCAGAAGAGGAAGATGTGTCTGTTTGCTGGGTACCAGCGGAAGGCTGTGGTGGTCTGCCCCTCAGACGACGACTACAAGGAGAGGGCCCAGAAGAAGGCAGAGAGCGACGGCAAAGACGTGCCCGAGCACGCTCTCCTCAAAATGAAAGGTAACGACGTGAGCTACTATACTAATAAAAGTGTTAAAAGTAGACTTGCCTCCTGTGCTAAAAAGCTAGCTATCGTTATCACTAATCCAGAAGCCTTCGGAAAGTTGTAGTAATACGGTAAGGACACGCACACACTGATTTTAACCTCCCAAAAAACAGACTAGTTTTGTTTTCATATAAGCATGGCTAGCCCCTTGACGCTTTGCCCAGTCGTGGCTGTCTGTCACAAGTGGCCACATCAGGGGGGCAGAACTCATAAACTCTGGGTCAGGGCCAATACCCCTGCCTCTGGACCTGGTGGGAAGAACACAGCGCTTTCCATGATCCTTCATCACTACAAATCTAGTTTTTTGTTATGGTGGACATCATAAGCTATTATTCATACGCTAGTCTTTCATTGGGGCTGTTATTTGACCATCGATTTAATGGCTCTCTTCCCGTGTAGGATTCTTCACCCTGCCAGACGAGGGCGACAGCTTCGCTGAGGTGAGCTACGCTGAGCTGCAGAAGGAGGAGTCCTCCAAGCTAGTGGAGCAATACAAGGAGGAGAGCAAGGCGGCCCTGCCGGCTGAGAAGAAGCCCAACCAGGGGGCCTTGACCCCCAATAGAGGAGGTGTTGTCCGGGGTGGCGGCAGAGGCAAGAACCAGTTCAACCGTGGAGGAGGACCCGGCCAGAGAGGAGTTGTACGAGGAGGCTTCCAGCAGAGGGGCAACTTCAGAGGAGGTGGGTTGTCGGCCATATTGGTCAGATTAGGGATTTGCATGGCAGGTTTTGGTCCAGTTTTAGCCTCGCAACCAATTGCTAAAATGTTGTTTTGTGTGCACTGATCTGATAGAACTGGGCAGGTGAAGTCCAATCAAACCACTTTTTACAATCAAAGACCTCTGCCCTTTCACTTTAATTTCTCCTGTAATTGTTGAGTAGTAGAGAAATGGCTTCCTAATCATTAAAGATGCACCACCGGTCTAATGTGTGTCCAACATGTCTGCCCCCACCCAGCTCCAGGCCCACGTGGTGGGTTCACTCGCCCCCCTCGAGGCTTCATGCCCCCTCCAGCTTTCAGAGGTGGATTCGCCAACCGGGGCAACTTCAACAGGGGTGGCGGCCTCATGGCCCCCCAGCGAGGGGCCCCAAGAGGAGGACCAATTAGGGGCAACATGGGCTACAGGGGTGGAGCCATGAACAGAGGCGGTCCACCAATGAACAGAGGTGGAGCCAACATGAGCCGGGGAGGTGGAGCCAACATGAGCCGGGGAGGTGGAGCCAACATGAGCCGGGGAGGTGGAGCCAACATGAGCCGGGGAGGTGGAGCCAACATGAGCCGGGGAGGTGGAGCCAACATGAGCCGGGGAGGTGGAGCCAACATGAGCCGGGGAGGTGGAGCCAACATGAGCCGGGGAGGTGGAGGAAACAGGGTCAACTTTAACCAGGTGGGTTGGGTTGATGCAATGGAGAAATACAAGTTGGTCCTGCTTTATTTGAATATTCCCCTGTAGAGGGTGTGTAGATGCTCAAATGATCGACTGCAACTTGTTGATATTAGCAACTTGCTAGGATTAGAGTTGGTGGATAGTTGAACAATTATAAACCATCTTTAGGAGACTGTCCAAATAGTGTTAGAAAAGGTTAGTGTTACCATAGTGAATTGAGATGTTAATAAGTGTGTTCACTCCCCAGGGGTTCCAGCCCAGAGGAGGCAGCAGCCGTGGAAACTTCGGCAACAAGAGCAGCGGATTTGGTGATGGCAGGAATGCTGGAGGTCGTGGTGGCGGATTTGTGGACAGTAGAAACTCTGGAGGACGTGGCGGGGGATTTGGGGACAACAGGAACGCTGGAGGACGTGGCAGGGGATTTGGGGACAGCAGGAATGCTGGAGGACGTGGAGGCTTTGGATTCGGCATGGACAAGGCTCAGGCCTTCAACCAGAGCTGGCAGCAAGGGGTGAGTCTCCGTTTGAGGTCCAAGGGCAAATCCTAACTTGTTAGCCTTGTACTACAATTGATACCACTGACTTTGCTGGTAACTGCTTTGAGGGGAAATGTACGTGCTGTGACTGATGTGGTTCTCACCTAGTTACACTACAAAAGTATGTGGACACGTGCTTGTTGAACATCTCATTCCAAAATAATGGGCATTAATATTGAGCTGGTCCCCCCTTTGCTGCTATAACAGTCTTCACTCTTCTGGGATGGCTTTCCACTAGATGTTGGAACATTGCTGCGGGTCCTTGCTTCCATTCAGCCACGAGCGTTAGTGAGGTCGGGGACTCATGTTGGACGATTAGGCCTGGCTCGCAGTCGGCATTCCAATTAATCCTAAAGGTTTCCGAGGGGATTGAGGTCTGGGCTCTACGCAGGCCACTCAAGTTCTTCTACACTGATCTTGACAAACCATTTCTATATGGACCTCGCTTTGTGCACGGAGGCATTGTCATGCTGAAACAGGAAAGGGCCTTACCCAAACTGTTGCCACAAACTCAGGGGCCTAGCCCGAACCATGAAAAACGTCCCCAGACCATTATTCCTCATCCACCAAACATTACAGTTGGCACTATGCATTCAGGCAGGTAGTGTTCTCCTAGCTTCCGCCAAACCCAGATTCGTCCATCGGACTGCTAGATGGTGACGCGTGATTCATCACTCCAGAGAACGCGTTTCCGCTGCTCCAGAGTCCAATGGCTTTACACCACTCCAGCTGACGCTTGGCATCGCACATGCACTTAGGCTTGTGTGCGGCACCTCGGCCATGGAAACCCATTTCGTGAAGCTCCCGACAAAGTTCTTGTGCTGACGTTGCTTCCAGAGGCAGTTTTGGAACTTGGTGATGAGTGTTTCAATCGAGGAGCTTGTTTGGCCTACCACTTTGCTGCTGAGCCGTTGTTGCTCCTAGATGTTTCTTCTTCACAATAACAGCACTCGGTTGACTGGGGCGGCTCTAGCAGGGCAGTAATTTGCCGAACTGACTAGTTGGAAAGGTGGCATCCTATGACTGTGCCACATTGACAGTCACTGAGCTCTCAGTAAGGCCAATCTACTGCCAATGTTTGTCTATGGAGATTGCATGGCTGTATGCTCGATTTTTATACACCTGTCAATGGGTGTGGCTGAAATAGCCAAATCCACTCATTTGAAGGGTGTCCACATACTTTTGTGTGTATGTATATTTGTTTATTTTTATTTCTGTCTGCGTCTAACTCCCTGTATCTCTGTCCCCAGTTATGGAACCAGAAGCCATGGAGACAGCAGTATCAGCCAGGATACTATTAAAGACTTTCTGATCAAAAGGACTGGTGGAAAATAATGGAAACCCACCACTAGCCACAGACGTCCGTCTCTCCCACCACCTGTTTTTTTTCTAGAACCAACTTTTAAATTAAAAACAAGAAATACGACAAGACTATGGAGCAACATTCCACATGAGGAAAGGAGTCTCTTTGAAGCTTTATGGGTTTTTTCATTTGATTTTGTACATTTTATGATATTTTTCCAAATTTTAAAGAAATCCCATGCTTTTAAAAATCCCATGTTTGAGAAATATACCACAACATTTTTGCTCTGCTTCAGTGACATGTTTGAAAGATTTTCATGGTTGTGCTTTTTTTTCTTTATCTTTTTACTAAATGTAAATATTGTTTGTTGTATAAGGAGTGAGAACACTTACTAACCGAAAGGAACCATCTTTTGAGGCATGGCAGCAATATTATTGTTAGTGATTGTATATGTAGTCCGTAAGCAACAAACAGTTATTTTGCGTCAAACGCCATTATTAGATTTGTCTATTGTTATTTTTCATTATAACGTCAAGCATGTAATCTAAACTCCATAGATCTACAATAAACAACATATTTGCTTTTTTACAAACTTCTATGGCTTATGACTTTTTAATTGAGTTCAAAGGTTACCTAAAGTACCTTTTGAATGGGCAGTGGTCTGGTTTGCTACTTCAAACAAGGACATCCGCCCTCATCTCACCACAGTTGGTGCGTCACATTATGCTACTTATTGATGTAATTCATCCATCGTTGATGCACAACTAGCTTTTCTTTTCATCTTCAATGATACAGTTTATTCTTATTGAGAATCTTTTGCAAGAGCGTCTATGGGTGTATTCCCTAGGGAGCAAATTAAACAGGGAGGGACCTATAGAAACCGGAGTTCCTCCAATAGAAACTAGTTTTTCGTTGCAAAAGTCCTCCGTTTTTGATGACACCCCTGTTCATCTGGATGCATTGTACTTTAAATAACTATTTGAGAAGTAATTTCTTAGGGCAGTTTCCGTAGGATATTGGAAGCCATTTTAGCACTACATTATGCCTTTTTGATATTGTCATTTTGTGATTTGTATATGTCTTGATATTTAGGGCACATTACTGATTGTGGAACCTGACGAGGCTTGCCTCTCGGGTGTAGATTGAAGTGTGCTTCCTTTTTTATTTAATTTTTCCATACGTTTATTTGGTGTTGTGGCATTTTTATAACCTGGTTAAGCTTTGATTGCTGCGTTGTAAATAAGACTACACATTAGGCTAGTCCTACATGACCAAACAGAACATTTTCCCATTGTTTACATTTAATGTTCTGTGCTATTTGAACCTAGCCTGATTGCCAGTCTGTGCTATCATGCCAACTCCTTGTCACTCATTGTCAATGGGAGATAGCAAGAGCACAAACATCTGGGACCAGTCTAATTTAAACCACTGTTTTTTTTAATGGAAGAGTATAAATTATGTGGCTGGTTTAGCACATGTTCAACACTCAGTTGTATGCTATATTGAAAATGGGTGGTGGTAAAAACTACAGCAGTTTGCATTTACACAAGCAAATAAAGGGCTACGTAATGTCAGCGTATACCCACCAATACCCTCACTGATACTAGATGTGAGCGACATTGAAACATTCAAAACTCTCCTTCTGTAGTGTGTGTGTAATGGAGGTTCCAGAGACCTGAAGACTTGCGTTAACTCCCGAATGCTACTGCGTTGGCTTAAGATCAGTGGGCTAACAGTCTTGTCACACAGACGATCCAGGTTCAAACCAAGTCAGTCATATGGTTAAGTTGTGTGAACCCTCTGATCAAATGAATTGGTGGCGGTGTAGCTGGACAATGGCAGCTCTTACATTTAACCTCATGCAGCTCAGGCCGAGTAGCCTACCACCAGTGTTAAAGTGATGTGTGTTCCACTATAACATTGTGTTTCTAGATCCCTGAAAACAAACAATTGTATTGCGTGTCCATTTTGTGATTGTTTCATTAGCTTATTTAACATTTTATGAACATGGTGTACTGTATATAGGTGACCACCTTTTTCTTCTCTATCATTCCAAATTGTATGGATGACCATGAACTGATTTCCGTTATGCTTCGTGATAATGCAAGTGAAAAATAACTCAACCAAACAGATACATTTTTCATTAGAGTAATTTGTTTCAGCAATGTGTATTACTTAACTGAGTACTATTCAATTTAATATACTCATTAAGTTGTAGGTAACTTTTGGCTTATCTCCCTGCTGAGATCTCTCTTTTTATTGAAAAATGTTTTGATATTTTGTGTTTCAGTTATGTTTTTTAAGTATTTTTGTCAATAAAGTGAATGATGCTGTTGAAATTGATTTTTTATGTATTATACAAACTAGAGCTTCTCCCTCAATCTCCAAGGGGAGGTTTCCCGGACATAGTTCATCCTAGTACTGGACTAAAAATATCAATTTAGAATCTACAATTAAAGTACTTTTTAGTCCAAGATTAGGCTTAATCTGTGTCTGAGAAACCTGCCCTAAAGGTTAACTTTATATCTGAATGTGATGTAAAAGGAAACCTAGCTGCCTATTGCTGCTGAATCTAACATTTCAGAAGTCTGGATGACACCAGCTGCTTTTCCAAACCAGGAGCACACAACAGGGTGCCTGGGATTGTCTCTTGGTATTGACTTTGAGATGTGTACCCAGACTGCCCTCAGCTCTAAAGCCTTATGTACCCCATTAAAATGACAAGACCCCCCTCGCAGGCTGCAAATTGAGCCTTGATATTGTCTATAGAGTTCTCTCCGCAGGACTATGTCTGGGGCCTATTTATCTGCTAAACCAGATGTAAACATGGAGATGTAAATATGCGCTCTGAGATTTTGTGACAGTATCTGCTCCCTATTGGAAGCAAACAGCCAACACTCAGTCAGGAAGCCGATGTGAATGGTGCTCACCAAATCTGTTTAACAATGCCAGCGCATGGGCTTGTAAGTAAGCATTTCACGGTAGGGTCTACACTTGTTGTATTCGGAGCATGTGACAAATAAAGTTGTATTTGATTTGACATAGTGATATTGGTGTAAGGATGCCTTGATGGCTATAGCCTGACATATAGTGATGGGTATAAGGATGCCTTGATGTCTATAGCCTGACATAGTGTGATGGGTGTAAGGATGCCTTGATGTCTATAGTCTGACATAGTGATATTGGTATAAGGATGCCTTGATGGCTATAGCCTGACATAATGATATTGGTATAAGGATGCCTTGATGGCTATAGCCTGACATAGTGGGGTTGGTGTAAGGATGCCCTGATGGCTATAGCCTGACATAGTGTGATGGGTATAAGGATGCCTTGATGTCTATAGCCTGACATAGTGGGGTTGGTGTAAGGATGCCTTGATGTCTATAGCCTGACATAGTGTGATGGGTGTAAGGATGCCTTGATGTCTATAGCCTGACATAGTGTGATGGGTATAAGGATACCTTGATGGCTATAGCCTGACATAGTATGATGGGTGTAAGGATACCTTGATGGCTATAGCCTGACATAGTGTGATGGGTGTAATGATGCCTTGATGTCTATAGCCTGACATAGTGGGGTGGGTGTAATGATGCCTTGATGTCTATAGCCTGACATAGTGGGGTGGGTGTAAGGATGCCTTGATGGCTATAGCCTGACATCGTGATATTGGTGTAAGGATGCCTTGATGGCTATAGCCTGACATAGTGACATTGGTATAAGGATGCCTTGATGGCTATAGCCTGACATAGTGGGGTGGGTGTAAGGATGCCTTGATGGCTATAGCCTGACATAGTGGGGTGGGTGTAAGGATGCCTTGATGGCTATAGCCTGACATAGTGTGATGGGTATAAGGATACCTTGATGGCTATAGCCTGACATAGTATGATGGGTGTAAGGATGCCTTGATGGCTATAGCCTGACATAGTGTGATGGGTATAAGGATACCTTGATGGCTATAGCCTGACATAGTATGATGGGTGTAAGGATGCCTTGATGGCTATAGCCTGACATAGTGTGATGGGTATAAGGATACCTTGATGGCTATAGCCTGACATAGTGGGGTGGGTGTAAGGATGCCTTGAGGTCTACAGCCTGACAGTATGATTTTCCCAATCGTGCCTTATGGAAAATAATAACAAAATCAGACTTCTTAATAAAAAAAAATTATATTTAATTCTGAAATCATCCATAGTATTTACAGCTTAAAAATATAACATTTGAGACAAAATCAGACCGTTTCTCCTGAGCAATACAGTATACAACTCATAAAGTCTAAATGATGAATTAATTATTTACAAAATATAATACAAAGTGCTTGTGAATAGAATTTGTCTCAAGAGATCTGTCATGCTCCCTCTTATTATATTCCCATTTTCAATAGAAAAGTACTTGGAGATAATTTGGAGGTGCCCTGCCCAGTCCACAACGCTTGACTTCAAACTATGGAGATGTTGTCCATGGTGCAGGCACACGACTCCACGATCATGTTGGGGAACTCGGCCACTTCTATCTCCGTGTAGTCACCCTTCTTGACCAGGTACATCATGGGCAGCGGTGCGCTCTCCGCGATGGTACACTTCCGCTCCCCGTAGCCGTAGTTGCGCTTGGGCTGCTTGCACCCCCCAGCGCATCGGTAGGCCTGGTAGCCCGCGGGTTCGATTATCCAATACTGGGTCCACGTGAGCGCGCGGAAATTGATGAAGTATTTTTCTCTGCAGCACGTGTCCTTATCTGGATTGATTTCACAGTCACCTCGAGACCTAAGCAGAAAATGAATAGGGAGTTGTAAGTTAACTTGCACTAATTGATGCGTAAAGGTAGGGTAATTGTTACTGGACCGACATGACAATATAAAAAAATATTCTGAATCTGCATAACAAAGCGCGCCTTACCCAAACTCTTCGAGGTTGAGTGTGTATAGGATCAGTTCAGGTTTTCCCAAGGTGTTTTCCGTCTGGTCCTGGGTGGTAAAGTGGACACTCTTGGCCATTTCTGCCGCGTAGCTGCCAGGTCTCTCGCCCTCGATCCACACCTCCAGGTTCATAGGTGTTTTCTGCTGCGTCTTTGACCAATAGTGCACACCCTGGGTGACATCAAAGCTTATCCAGCCAGTCTCGTGGATGGGGATCAACCTACAGGAAATAAATGGTTGATTAAAAACCTTGCACATAGGTTCTACATTATAAGAACAAAGAACAACACATTGCCTAAAGGAAATGATCTGGACATGACATGGCTTTGGGTAAAATCTTACCGTGAGTCCACCAGAGATGTTGTGTTGGAGCCGTTCTCCAGCATCTCTACCCAGTAGATGGAGACTCTGGCGTTGTTAACCGGACGGTGGTTCCTCTTCTCCGGCATGGAGCGCTTGTGAGGAGGGGCTTTCTTGTACAGTTTCAGTTCGGCCATGGTCACCTCGCTATTATGGGGGATGCGGGTGTCCATGTCAAAGACCATCCGTTGCCGAGTGGTGTCCGAGTACACAAACTCCCCATAGATGTCTAATGGAACAGAACATAGAAATTATTAAGTATTGAGTCTAAAATTCTCACTAACATGAATGGTTTGAAACTGAGTGCACACAAAATGCGAGTACACAAAACAGTCATTTGTGCACCTGTACCAAACTCGGTCTGCAACAAGTATGTATAACATCCAAGCAATATATTGCTATTTTTATATATATAAAAATATATAATCAGATGTATTTTATGTCTCAAGCAGGCCTACTAGAAAATGATCTTACCTGCATTTCCTGGGATTCCCCTCAGAATCCCCGCCAAGCTTGGCAGAGACCTGCGCCGCCTTTCGTGGTGCAGCTTCAGCATTGACAGGTATTTATTCTTAATGTGCGCAGGAATGACAAGATTCTCCAAATCCCTTTTGTGAATTTTCGGAACTTCATCCAGTCCAAGTTTTTGAAGCAGGGCATCCTTCATGTCCGTGTGCGTGAAAGCTTTGGAGACGGTGAATAAAGCTGCAGCACACAAAACGCAAGCACGGAGAAAATCCATCATAAATCTTCCAAAAGGGTGCCTTGTCCAGCAAAGAGAAGACAACTACAGTAGCAGAGAAGCTCAGAGCGAGAAAGTGGTCCTCTGACATCAGGGGGCCCTTATAAACACCTGGCCCTCCCAGTCAGTCATTCGCATATTGAGAATGAGGGGGTTGGGCAGGGGGAACGATAGACTATCTCAACAAAAGTGTGACATTAAAAGCCACGTTCCCGTCAGGACATCAGAAGTGCCATACTTTAAAACGGCAACTATTTCACCAGATTATATTGTATCAGTTTAATTTATATATTAATTTAAACACCATTCCTCTAAAATCATAAAGGGATTTTATACAATTTATATCCTTCAATTTTATACAAAGCATTTGTAAAATTCAGTCTCCTCCATATCATTGGGAAGTCTATTGATGTTTGTGGCAAAAACATAAATAAGTTGCAGTAACAAAACTCCTAAACACAGCATAGTTATTGGATTGTTATGGGTTGAGAATATTGAATTGATCCAGAGGCATACATGTAGTAGCCTATTTGTAGTATAGTTCTAAGTAATGTTAGTTTGCAGGATGAGATGATTACAAATTGGTTGGTATTAAATGTTCCTATATGTTAAAATCATCCCAAAGGATGGACACTTGATTTATAAAATATTTTGATCAATACTTAAGTACATTTAATATATAATATATATTTATTTATAACAAATGCCTTCCCATTGACTCTTCTTCTTGTTGTCGACATCTGCACAGGTGTTCCAGACAGCCCCTGCCCATGTGAACCTGTGCTGTACCCTCTCAGCCTACACACCCTAATGTGTACATTCCACTGGACAATATAAAGCAAGCCCAGTCTGGCAACTGTCTGTCAGTGTTTATTTCTGTCTGTCTAGCAGCCATTTTAGTTGATCAGGGGCACCATGTATGGCCCATCACTTGTGTGGGGAGGAGGGGGAGGAGGGGCCAAGGGGATTAGATGTTTATTCCAAACCCATCACCCCTTCTGCCCCTCGGACAGATTAAAATGATTAGCCAAACAGACAGTTAATCCAAGGGCCGGAGTGAGGATGTGGATTGGGAGGCTCTTCACATGTTGATGATTATCTGATTCCACTGCAGGATTTGCCTTGCCTATTTTGTCACACAAACATTAGAAGAGTGGCTGGTTTTCCTAGAGTGGGCCCTAGTCTGTGTTTGTGTATTGGGGCTTATTTGTTCGGAGATGTCAGACAGACTAAAGGAGGACACAGGAAGAGTAAATGACAGATGACTGTCAGGGGGACATTGTTACCCGCATCTTAAGACCACACTCAATGCCCTCCTCTGGAACTACTGTTTTCAAGGCTGTTACAAAATGTTTATTCTAGTGAGCCATTTACCTTATGTTCATATTCTTATATTTTATTATTGTTGTTGCATTGTCGAGAAGGAACCTGCAAGTAAGCATTTCGTTGGAGGATGTATACCATGTGTATCCTGTACAGTATATACGACTAATAAAAGCTTGAAACTTGTTTCCCACTTATTAGTTAAAGTGCCTGAAATGTATGGCTACATACATCCAGACCTGGGTCAAATAGACTTGTCAAATACCTAAACTATGCATGATTTACTTTACCTGGTACACTGCCTATGGAATGTGCACCAAATTATATGACATACAGTATGTATTTGACCCAAGTCTCCATACATCAATCACTACATCCTAAAGTCTACATAAACATGTGAAACAATTATTTGCATTTTAAGAAATATTAAAATCAATACTACTTATATACATTATAGGCTACAATAATTCCCACACCAGTGAACGTGTGATCCTTTCACTAACAAAGTAGTTTGTAATGTAAAGTTGGAATATTCAATAAGATTGTCTGATGATTAGAAACACCACAGGAGACATGTGAATTCAGACCAGATGCATTGGGTCAGCCTATACATAGCCTATGGATTTCAGTGATCTCTTGAAAGCACAAAACTTTCCCTTCCATTTGGACCCCTAATTTAGTAAATTAAAATACCTCGTGTGATATTTGGCAGTCTTTCCCCCTTCCCTTCTCAATCACAGACAAGACAGGGTGCTGGTTCCAAGCACAGATGCATCTGATTCTCCCAATGTGCCATTCCTCTTCAATCAGAGGCCTGCCAGCTCCTACAATCAACAACAGAAGTGTTAGTTAACATCTCACATCTGCATTAGAAAAGCTGTCCAATTTATCTGTGATCCGCTTCCTTTTGTGAAACATAAACTCCCCCTCCCTATGCATCTAAACATTACAAAATGGTGTAATGATGCACATGACTGTAAAATCAAACATCCGTTCTCCTTCCATGGTTTGAATTGATTATAGAGAAAGAGCTTAAAATTACATTCATCAAAATGTAAAGTGTATAAGTTTCTGTACATTTGCATGGACTTCACGTCAGCACAAAATCAGCAGGCTAGGCCTATTATTTTGAGCATCTCAAATGAGAGAATGAAGCTGTGTAAAAGTCAATATTGAAGTTGTAGCCCACATTATTTAAATGACATTACATTATTGTCACTAACTTCCTAATTATGCTATATCATGCTTTATCCTGCCTGATCTCAACATAAAATATTGAAGAAATGCAATGTTTGCACATGAATTGCTCTACTTGTAGGCTAATTGCCCAGTGTTCAAGTGGCCAATGTTGGCCAATAATCCTGTGCAGGGACCAACAGACCAGGCTGGACAGTCAGTTGTATGGGCTATTTAATTGACAAGGCTATAGCCTAATTGTGTATATTTTATATTTGATCACAGTTAATAGGGTCTCCAAAGGAATATGAATACTTGGTTTTATCATAGTAGTTTATTTCTGTCTGTTCAGAGACTATTGGAGACTTATTATCTTGAAAAGGAATATTGTATCAAATTGCCTCTCTGCCCTACCCAGGCTACAATAGTATACATCTATCTACTGTAGATGCTTACTTGACAGGTGAGATTCCATATTTGACATTGTTAAGAAATGATTGACAAACGTGATGTAAATCAATTAAAGTAACTTTGAATTACCTTCTGGATGATTGTCAAATCTACAATCGGTATCTGTATGCAACTCGTTTCGATTCAAAACATCAGTAAAAGGAGTCGGTAAAGTTCCAGGGCTCTCCAATCCTGTTCCTGGAGAGCTATCCTCCTATAGGTTTTCAAGTCAACCCCAGTTGTAAACTAACTAACCTGGTTCAGTTTATCAACCAGCTATGTATTAGAATCAAGTAGGCTAGATTAGGGTTGGAGCGAAAACCTACGGACGGTAGCTCTTCAGGAACAGAGTTCGAGAGTCCTGTGGTAAACGAATGAACGAACGTAAGTAATATCCTTGAATCAAACCTACCGTTACAAGGTAACCATCCCCATCGAATAATTATACAGAATTGACGGCTGCGAAGATTCGCCAGGGGGCGCGGTTGTTCCAAGATATGTCATCAGATCCAATTTGCCACTTCCTTGGCCTAGTACTAGCCTGTGTTGAAAATATAATAATAAACATGTTTGCTTTATTATTTCAACCCCGATACGCATATTTAATGGCACAGAATATAACAAAATGGTTTTATACCTTCTAGATCATAGGGGTGGTGGAAGATTTTTTAACAAAATAAAATATAGTTTTTGAACACTATTTTCAACTGTTAAACCCATAACATGTTTGAACTATTGTCTTTGAAATGTAAATGCATTTCATGTTGATAGCTCGACAACACCATATTATGCTAGCAGTACTTTTATTTCTGATAATAAGCTGCAAGAATACCAAGATTGGTTGATACGCTGGAAGATAATGTGGAGATAATGAATATTATTGTCAATCAATGAAGTCAATAGTTCACATATTTGACATCTGGTGAGGTCCATTGAAAAATGAAAATCTATTAGATTATTCAAATTTTCCTGGCTGGTAACTAAAGAAAAAAGCTAGCCATGTAAACTACTTTGTGGCCTATCCCAAAATTATTTAGTGTTTGTTTCTTGCTAATGCTGTGTTCACAACATCTTGTAATTTCATTTAAAAAAAAAGTGAAATCAGCTCTGGATATACATTTTAATGACCTCCATGTTTGATTGTATTGTCCAGTTCAAAACGTGATGCACCCAACTCGTATTTACGATTTCACAAATGGTAATTACCACCTTCCCACTTGGTTATGAATGCAGCATTACTCAATGTAATGTGCAGATACAAAAATAAATTATGTTAAGCAATTAAAGGGCCTGTTCTCATTCTTAAATGTGTCATTCCATTCTATACCGATCAAATGAAATGCTGAATATGCGCTGAATACAACAGGTGTAGTAGACCTTACCGTGAAATGCTTATTTATGAGCCCTTAAATAAACTAAGTAAAAAATTCTATAAAAACTACACACAATAAAATTAAATGTGGGGGATGGCAGTGGGGGGAATGCAGTGGGGCAGCGAAGCAAAACCATCATGCATTTTGTGATAAAAGCACCACATTTGGCACAGAGGTAGATTCATGGGTCCCGGCTAGAAGGGATCCAGCTTTTGTCAGATTTTACATTTCGTACCAGGTTAAGAGAATTAACTTAGCAGGTTAGGATAATTAGGTTAAGGTTAGGTAAAGGGTTAGGGTTAGCTAAAATGCAAAAAAAAAATATATATTTTTTTTAAATGTAAATTTGACAAAAACTGGATCCCTTCTAGCCATGACCAGATTTATGTACCCTTAAAATATTTAGATATGGAGCCACCCCAGATTTGGTCCCTGGGGAAATGGCATTAATTTTTCTAAATGGCTACCTAATGGTGTCACTATTTTGAAATTCAGAAGGATTGTTTTAAGATGAAGGCTACAAATTGGCTTAGAGGTAGATTTATGGACCCTGAAAACATTTAGATTATGGAGCCAACCCAGATTTGGGGTGTGGCATCACTTTTTTTAAATAGCCACATAGGGTAATATTATTTTACAATTTAAAAGGACTATTTTGAGGTAAACACACCATATTTGGTACAGCAGTAGATTTATGTAGCCTGAAAAGATTAAGATATGGAGCCACCACAGGTTTGGCCCTCAGGGGCCGTGGCCGCCATCTTCCAAAATGGCCACTGTCGGTTATACAATGTTACAATTCTAAAGGCCTTTCATACTCCTTGTAATATACTGTGTGTAACTGTTAAACCTTTTGGTTTTCAGGAGATCCAGGGCAAAAGGTATAGGCCAGAATATGTGATTTAAAAAAACCTAAGAAGTATAGAAGGTTACTTTCTATAGATTTAAGGTTTGTAAAATAGTTGTACAGTCTGCAGCCTTTTAGTAAAATGGCTGCCATGGCCCCCAGGGGCCAAATCTGTGGTGGCTCCATATTTTAATATTTTCAGGGTACCTCAGTCTACATCTGAGCCAAATTTCATCTGCAAATCTCCAAATAAATTCTCTGTCCATTTCATAAATTGACTGTCATGGCCCTCAGGTGCAAACTCTGTGGTGGCTTCATATCTAAATCTTTTGTGGTGGCTTCATATCTAAATCTTTTGAGGGTACATGAATCTACCTGTGTGACAAATTTTGTGTGTTTATCTCTAAATAGTCTTTCTGAATTGTACAATAGTGTTATCCTATGCAGCCATTTTGGGGTGGCTCCATATCTAAATATTTTTTAGGGTCCATAAATGTACCTCTGTTCTAAATCTGGAGCCTTTATCTTAAAGCTGCAATATGTAATACATTTTTTGGGTGACATAGAAATGTGAGTTATAGATCTGTCATTTCACAGGAGGTTGGTGGAACCTTAATTGGGGAGGATGGAGTGGAATAGGAGGAATGGTATCAAATACAGCAAACACATGGTTTGATGTGTTTGATGCCATTCCATTTTCTTCACTTAGGCCTGTTCGGCTGGGGTTTCTGTGGTAGCAGGGCAGGGGGCAGGATCCACAGTGCTTCCAGGAGGATGCATGTGTCTGTAAGCAGGGTTGGGGATCAATTCTATTTCAATTCCATTTGCTGTAATTTTCATTGAAAGAAAGTCTAAGAAGCGGTAGGTCAGTTCTATGTGTGCTACTTCCATGCTTCTCTTTCTTAAGTTGTGTTTTTCTGTCTTTTACTTTTGGTTTTGTACATCAGCTTCAAACAGACAAAAATTAAATATTTTTCATTATGGAAAATATATTTCACAGTGGTTTAGATGGTACAATGACTATCTACACGATACTTGCTTGTTTTGTCACAGACTGAAATTATTGAAATTTCTGCATAATGCATCTTTAAAACAGTCCTTCTGAAGGGTGGGTATGATTTGTGGAATGCTCCAACAGGAATATGTTCCAAAAACTTTGTAAATAACAAGGTTGCCAACAAACAACGCATACAAAGTCGTATAGCGGCAGAATAAGATGCTGGGTAGGGAGTGGGCTATTTAATGACTTTTTTCAATCACCAATGTCTGTCCTCACTCTGGTAGCCTATGGACAAACATTAAGAATAAGCTACGTGTTGAGTTGATGCCTGTTTGGCAGCTAGTTAGCTAGGTGAATTAATCGTGCTACTTTGTATGCGTTTGTAACGGATGTGAAATGGCTAGCTAGTTAGCGGGTACGCGCTAATAGCGTTTCAATCGGTTACGTCACTTGCTCTGAGACTTGAAGTAGGGTTTCCCCTTGCTCTGCAAGGGCCGTGGCTTTTGTGGAGCGATGGGTAACGACGCTTCCTGGGTGACTGTTGTTGATGTGTGCAGAGGGTTCCTGGTTCGCGCCTGTGTCGGGGCAAGGGGACGGTCTAAAGTTATACTGTTACACGTTGTTTGTTGGCAACCTTGTACTTTACAAAGTTTTTGGAACAGATTACTATTGTAACGTTCCGCAAATTATACCCACCCCTTCTGAATTCCATAATAATGTTACCATCGGTGGCCATTTTGAAAAATGGTTGCCACGCCCCCCTAGGGGCGGCTCCATATCTAAATATTTTCAGGGTACATCAATCTACCTCAGTGCCAGATTTTGTGCTTTTATCACAATATGCACGATAGTGCCTATTTTTTTTCATTTTCGCCACCTAGCTACAACGACCGCAGTTTCCATTCACAATATTGTCCGCTATACTTCCAGTATACCCTCGCGTCCCACAGGACAGCAGATGCTGTGACGGCAGTGTGTGACGTTCGCCATGATGAGCTGGGGTTTTGCCTGCAGTAAGCTGTAGTTCGAGAACCGCAAGCGACCGACGTGGGAAACAAGGGGGAAGGCAGTGTACTGGATTGGTATGAGCAAGAATGCAGCTTTTTTCTTGACGGGAAAAAGCTCAACCCCTCAGAGAAACCGCATTTTCGACGGATACAGCAATGGACATATATTCGAACTATAGTTTAAACTGTGAAGAGGGCCAGGCAGAGGATTTTAAAATAATTGGATTTAAACGAAAAAACTAGCTAGTTAAGCCTTGCGCCCTTCCATTCTCAGACTCAACAGAGGGGCATTGCATTGAGGCTTTGTAGCATTGCAGATCTAGTGTTGATGCATTTTTTGTCGCTGCAGTTTGGATAACCACATATCAACAACTCAGGGGATTGCTATAACTGCATTCTCACGGGTAATATTTTCATTGGGGGTATTTTTGCCAGGAGAAGACTGGAAAAAATACGTAAGGAAATACTACAAGCGGCTTTCATTAGCCTACGTCAAAATCTGCTGGCCAGGGCAGGGTCTGCAATTGTGAGTTCTCCTTTGTGTTTTGGGGGAATAGGATAAATAAAATGAGGAAATATTACATGGCTCACTCACCTCCGAGATACTCTATATATACCTTTGTGAGAGGTGGATCATGATAGTTCTATTTTAGCTCGCTATTAGCTTGCTTGCCTCAAAGTTTTTATTCATTTTGCTACAAGGTGAGACAGAGACACGCTAAGCGAACTTCTTCTGTTCGTCCCTGGTCAGCCTGAATATAAGGCTTAGCTAACTATTTAAGTGAGTTAATATAATTTCCTCTACTAGCATCACCTGACTACAGTTTGAATCATGTCGGGAGAGGTCCGTTTGAAGAAACTGGAAAAGATGATCCTTGACGGCCCAGCTCAGTCAAATGACCAATGCCTTAGCGTGGAAACGCTATTGGATATCCTTATCTGCCTTTATGACGAGTGCAACAACTCACCCCTCAGAAGGGAGAAAAACATCTTGGAGTTTCTGGATTGGGGTAAGTTCCCCCCTTTCTTTTAAAAATGATAATGGTGGTGCAATGTGCCCCCCCCCCATACCTTTTTATAGTAGTAGAGACCTCAGCACAAGGCCTGGTCATGAATGAGCTGCTATCCTCTTAGCCTAGGCCACCTCCACACCTCCGTTTTTAACTTCAAGGCTATTGTGCTTTTCTACTGTATGACTGCTTTTGGGGTACTTTATATCCAACTTGAGTCGTGTCCCATAACAAATTGACTTTACACACCAACAGCAAATGTTAACATTTGTTGTAGTGGCAGTAGCCAGGCAGTGGCCTAGCACGAGCCCCAAATGTCATGGAACGTTTGCAATAGTGTAACCTCTCCCCCACTCACGGTCATTGAAAAGCAAAGCACACAGGACCACACACAACTTAATCATTTGTTGAAAAAGCGAACTGTGTGTGTGACGACATTGGTGGTTTGGTTCGAGCACTAATGGAATGCGAACGACCTTTTATCTGACTGGTCCAGTGGTAACTCTGGATGGGTATGCCTTACCGAGATGCCCAAGTGCCAAGTGTGATTTCATTTGGACATTTACCCCGTGTTAACACACGGACCCAGCCAGAGGCCAGGGGAAACACTGCAATATGTACTGCAATTAGGTGCTTTTATTCAGGACTCAGCCATTTCACTGACAGTAGCTGCAAACAATGGAAATCATTTCATCTTTACAAACACCATAGAAACACTATCAAAATAAGTGTATGCTTCATTTAGGCTAAGGGGTTGTAATATATTGCGAGTACATGTAGCCTACTAAAATAAAGCATATTTCAACACCTTTGGTGGTGTCCTCCTTTTGACCTCTGAGCTTACCACAAGGTTTGATGACATGATTTGACAAATGCTTCATACCCTAATGAATCGTGCTTATACCCAGGCCTGTCACATGAAACACCATTCCCCAAAGATGGATGAGACACTTAAATTCAAAATACACCTTTCACTTGAACTTTAATGTTCACAAAACATAATGCTCAAAACATTGCCATTATAAAACACCATCATGTTATAAAGTATAAGACTAGCTATGACTGATGTCATCCCTGATATCCCCTTCATGCTCAGCCCACAACAGTAGACAAACATTACTATAAGGTTTGCTTTTCGTCACTTAGTTTGGTGACCTCATTTTGGTTGATATGGCAACAGACCCCTGTATAAGCTGCAGCCATCAGTGAATGGACCAGGCCTAGTTCACCATATCCTTCTGTTATGACCTTATAACACTGACTACCTAGTAGTAAGCAGCAGATTTTTAAGGCTCAATTATGAAATATGTAACAATTGTTTTATCTGCATTGTTTATTTGCTATTAATGGAAAAATATGTTCATTCTAAATACTGTCCAGCACAATGCAACAGCACTAGCCTATATTATACACTAATAACAATGCTATAGGCCTAAAACATTATACTGTACTTTATAATACTATACTATAGGCCTACTATCTATGTAGCCTGAGAAGTTGAAGTCCAGATATGAGGAGGAACAGAAGAAACAACAATCTGTTTGAGAATGAACTGTTGTTGTGGTTCTGGTGACATGTGGATCTGGCATGATGTGTTGTGGTTCTAGTATGGTGTGGTTCTGGTGACATGTGGATCTGGCATGATGTGGTGTGATGTTGTGTTGTGGTTCTGGTATGGTGTCGGTATGATGTGGTGTGATGATGATGTGGTGTAGTTCTGGTATGGTGTGGGTATGATGTGATGTTGTGGTGTTGTTCTGGTATGATGTGATGATGATGATGATGTTGTGGTTCTGGTATAATGTGGTTCTGGTATGTGGTTCTGGTATGGTGTGGTTCTGGTATGACGTGGTGTGGTTCTTGTATGGTGTGGTTCTGGTGTGGTGTGGTGTGGTTCTGCTATGATGTGGTTCTGGTGTGGTGTGGTTCTGGTATGATGTGGTTCTGGTGTGGTTCTGGTATGGTGTGGTTCTGGTATGGTGTGGTTCTGGTATGATGTGGTGTGGTTCTAGTATAATGTGGTTCTGGTGTGGTTCTGGTATGGTGTGGTTCTGGTATAATGTGGTTCTGGTATGGTGTGGTTCTGGTATAATGTGGTTCTGGTATGGTGTGGTTCTGGTATGGTGTGGTTCTGGTATGTGGTGTGGTTCTGGTATGGTGTGGTTCTGGTATGGTGTGGTGTGGTTCTGGTATAATGTGGTTCTGGTGTGGTTCTAGTGTGGTGTGGTTCTGGTATGGTGTGGTTCTGGTATGGTGTGTGGCGTGGTTCTGGTCTGATGTGATGTGGTTCTGGTGTGATGTGGTTCTGGTGTGGTGTGGCTAACTGTTGAACTCCAGTAGAAGACATCCACCCCACTGGGCCTCTGGTTGGTTATATCGGCAGCCACCATTGGTTGTGATGGTGAGGATATCTTAAACACACCATACACCTCACTTAGTTACTCACAGTCCTACCCAGGCCAGGTGTTGATGGGCATGGTAGAAGCTAGGAGGGTCTGTGGGTGCTGATGATGGGGTTGATTGTGATGTGAAGGGCCAGGACATCCTTGTCAAGATGCTGGATGTTCTACTTTTCTCTGTGATGATTACAGGGGCAGCTAACAGGAAACACAGGGACTGGATGCTGGGCTCTTTGGGCACATGATGTCATACCAGGAAGTGGCTCTGCTGTGTATTGTGTTGGTCACTGCTGTCCTGCAGCCTGTGACTATGAAGACAGCTGGCAGTGGTCAGGTCACTCACTCACACTCTTTCATTTATTCATTAATACACACGTGTACACACACACATGTAGTGGGTGAAGGTTCCTTTTCCATTGTCCTGAGAGGGATCACCATCATGGAGGGGTACTATGGAGTCAGAGGGCGGCCGTGTCACGTCACAGTGGATGTCTTCCCTGAACCCTCGCTCCATATCAGACCATTGAAGTGGCCTAAACATAGCAGACCAACAGTCGGTTACGTTTTCCTGCCCTCCCCCAAATCCTTACATAGCACACATACCCACTTCTAACAGTTTCCCAGCTCAACCAAACAAACCACCTAACCAATAGAAGGTGAAGCTGAGAATGAATCATATTTTCTAGCTGCAGGAAGCTGAACCTCCTATATATGAATGACTGGCCCTGGTTTTCTCACCACTCTCTCCCAGAGGGTAGCCTACAACTCGGTTTATTAGCAAGCTCTGAGGACCAAGAGGTTTGTAAATGTCCATCATCTGCCGCTGGGATGACGCCTCTCTCCCGGCTGTGGATGCAGCAGGCCAGGCAGTATTTACAGAACATTTTGGTGTGAATATGAACACACATTTGCAGGCTGCACAGACACACACAAACAGTCACACACAAACAGTCACACATGCAGGACACACACACACACACACAGGCTGAATAAGGACCATTACTCTACTCATAAATTACTTCTAAATTAGTCAAACCCAGAGGAACAATTAGCCCCCCCCCCCCCATCCAAGTCTAGACCAATGATACAGAGTGACATTGTTTTCTCAAATTATTTCTCACTTGTGAAAGGATGAATTTATGCAAGGCTTGCTAGTTGATCTGTTATGGCTGAAATGGATGCGGAGCCAACTGGCAAAGACATCCTACTGTCTTTCCCCTTCACTTAGGCCTGTTCCGCTGGGGTTTCTGTGGTAGCAGGGCAGGGGACAGGATCCACCGTACTTCCAGGAGGATGCATGTGTCTGTTAAGCAGGGTTGGGGATCAATTCTATTTCAATTCAGTATTTTCGAAAAGTGGAATGAAATTAAAATCCCAAGTGGTAGTCTGTCTGAGGTAGATACTGGAACTGTAAAAAAATGGTAATCTACTCAATGTGTCTGAAAAACACACAGTAAACAAAATATTTGTGTTATTATTTCAGTCCGGTATCATATTGGATCAGTGCCCAGATTTCTGGCTTCAATCGGGAAAACTATTAACAGCTCGGAACAGGCCCAGCAGAACAGGCCCAGCAGAACAGGTCAGACCAGGTCCAGCATCTTAGTGGTGCTGACCTAGTATCAGTATAGCCTTTTAGATCATAATGAATATAATTCAAAGCAAATGTTATTTGTCACATGCGCCGAATACAACCGGTGTAGACCTTACCCTGAAATGCTGAATACAACCGGTGTAGACCTTACCCTGAAATGCTGAATACAACCGGTGTAGACCTTACCCTGAAATGCTGAATACAACCGGTGTAGACCTTACCCTGAAATGCTGAATACAACCGGTGTAGACCTTACCCTGAAATGCTGAATACAACTGGTGTAGACCTTACCCTGAAATGCTGAATACAACCGGTGTAGACCTTACCCTGAAATGCTGAATACAACCGGTGTAGACCTTACCCTGAAATGCTGAATACAACCGGTGTAGACCTGACCCTGAAATGCTGAATACAACCGGTGTAGACCTTACCCTGAAATGCTGAATACAACCGGTGTAGACCTTACCCTGAAATGCTGAATACAACCGGTGTAGACCTTACCCTGAAATGCTGAATACAACCGGTGTAGACCTGACCCTGAAATGCTGAATACAACCGGTGTAGACCTGACCCTGAAATGCTGAATACAACCGGTGTAGACCTTACCCTGAAATGCTGAATACAACCGGTGTAGACCTTACCCTGAAATGCTGAATACAACCGGTGTAGACCTTACCCTGAAATGCTTACTTACAAGACATTAATTACAATACCGTTTTAAAATATTAACTAAATAAACTAAAGTAACATAAACAAAGGAACACAATAAAATAACAAGAGGCTATATAGGGGGTACCGGTACCGAGTCAATGTGTGGGGGTACAGGTTAGTCAAGGTAATTTATAGGTAGGGGTAAAGTGACTATGCATAGATAATAAACAGCGAGTAGCAGCAGTGTAAAAACAAAGGAGGGGGAGGTCAATGTAAATAGTCCGGGTGGCCATTTGATTAATTGTTCAGCAGGCTTATAACTTGGGGGTAGAAGCTGTTAAGGAGCCTTTTGGTCCTAGACTTGGCACTCCGGTACTGCTTGCCGTGCGGTAGCAGAGAGAACAGTCTATGACTTGGGTGACAGGAGTCTTTGACACTTTTCTGGGCCTTCCCTGACCAGTAGAGGACCTGATCCCAGATCAGTACTCCTTCATGGCGGAGAAGCTGGGTCAGAGTTAATAAATAACATGCAGAAACACCAGGGTATCTCTGCCTTTAGTTTGTTCCCCCTCTCTACAACAGGATGTTGCTTCCACACAGAGGGCTTGGCATGGAACAGCTGTAACAGTAGAGTTATATGCCAAATAATTTACCTCTGCTTGCTCCCAGGCCATGTTTTCTCTCTCTCCTCCTCCCTCACTCGCTCGTGCCCTCTGTATGCATGTGTGCCTTACTGGGTGTGGCTGGGAAATAGGCCTACAGACAGACATATACAAACACACGAATATAGGAAGCATACAGACGGTGCATTGCAATCATTCTTTCAACACAACAGGACCGAGAAAATAAACATTGCCACATACTAAGTCCCCCAAATTATGCTATTAGATAGCAATAAACAATGTATTTTGTGGTGAGATGTTGAGTGTCAAATGTCTTG
This sequence comes from Salvelinus namaycush, assembly GCF_016432855.1. Taxonomy (NCBI): domain Eukaryota; kingdom Metazoa; phylum Chordata; class Actinopteri; order Salmoniformes; family Salmonidae; genus Salvelinus; species Salvelinus namaycush. The sequence continues at coordinate 27,787,502 of NC_052330.1, forward strand.
TGATGATGGGTTAATTATGTGGCCAGGCGCAGGCAGGCCAGTGAAAGCTTGTGGTAGCTAGATAGTGAAGGAGAAGGGAGTGAGTGCTTTGTGACCCTGTGTGTGTTCCATAGCATCCCTGTATTTTGTGGAGGCTCAGCTGTGTGTAAAAACAGACTAAGCCAGGCCCCAGCCCTTCACAGCTCAGCTGTGTGTAAAAACGCTGACTAAGCCAGGCCCCAGCCCTTCACAGCTCAGCTGTGTGTAAAAACGCTGACTAAGCCAGGCCCCAGCCCTTCACAGCTCAGCTGTGTGTAAAAACGCTGACTAAGCCAGGCCCCAGCCCTTCACAGCTCAGCTGTGTGTAAAAACGCTGACTAAGCCAGGCCCCAGCCCTTCACAGCTCAGCTGTGTGTAAAAACGCTGACTAAGCCAGGCCCCAGCCCTTCACAGCTCAGCTGTGTGTAAAAACGCTGACTAAGCCAGGCCCCAGCCCTTCACAGCTCAGCTGTGTGTAAAAACGCTGACTAAGCCAGGCCCCAGCCCTTCACAGCTCAGCTGTGTGTAAAAACGCTGACTAAGCCAGGCCCCAGCCCTTCACAGCTCAGCTGTGTGTAAAAACGCTGACTAAGCCAGGCCCCAGCCCTTCACAGCTCAGCTGTGTGTAAAAACGCTGACTAAGCCAGGCCCCAGCCCTTCACAGCTCAGCTGTGTGTAAAAACGCTGACTAAGCCAGGCCCCAGCCCTTCACAGCTCAGCTGTGTGTAAAAACGCTGACTAAGCCAGGCCCCAGCCCTTCACAGCTCAGCTGTGTGTAAAAACGCTGACTAAGCCAGGCCCCAGCCCTTCACAGCTCAGCTGTGTGTAAAAACGCTGACTAAGCCAGGCCCCAGCCCTTCACAGCTCAGCTGTGTGTAAAAACGCTGACTAAGCCAGGCCCCAGCCCTTCACAGCTCAGCTGTGTGTAAAAACGCTGACTAAGCCAGGCCCCAGCCCTTCACAGCTCAGCTGTGTGTAAAAACGCTGACTAAGCCAGGCCCCAGCCCTTCACAGCTCAGCTGTGTGTAAAAACGCTGACTAAGCCAGGCCCCAGCCCTTCACAGCCCAGCTGTGTGTAAAAACGCTGACTAAGCCAGGCCCCAGCCCTTCACAGCTCAGCTGTGTGTAAAAACGCTGACTAAGCCAGGCCCCAGCCCTTCACAGCTCAGCTGTGTGTAAAAACGCTGACTAAGCCAGGCCCCAGCCCTTCACAGCTCAGCTGTGTGTAAAAACGCTGACTAAGCCAGGCCCCAGCCCTTCACAGCTCAGCTGTGTGTAAAAACGCTGACTAAGCCAGGCCCCAGCCCTTCACAGCTCAGCTGTGTGTAAAAACGCTGACTAAGCCAGGCCCCAGCCCTTCACAGCTCAGCTGTGTGTAAAAACGCTGACTAAGCCAGGCCCCAGCCCTTCACAGCTCAGCTGTGTGTAAAAACGCTGACTAAGCCAGGCCCCAGCCCTTCACAGCTCAGCTGTGTGTAAAAACGCTGACTAAGCCAGGCCCCAGCCCTTCACAGCTCAGCTGTGTGTAAAAACGCTGACTAAGCCAGGCCCCAGCCCTTCACAGCTCAGCTGTGTGTAAAAACGCTGACTAAGCCAGGCCCCAGCCCTTCACAGCTCAGCTGTGTGTAAAAACGCTGACTAAGCCAGGCCCCAGCCCTTCACAGCTCAGCTGTGTGTAAAAACGCTGACTAAGCCAGGCCCCCAGCCCTTCACAGCACAGCTGTGGAATTTGGAGTGGAGGCGCAAATTTAGGAATACAAAAGCTGTTTAGGGGATAGCCTTTTGTCCATTTAAAATTTTTAGTAAATTAGCTGACGTTCTTATCCAGAGTGACTTACACTTAGTGCATTTATCTTAAGATGGCTAGTTAAGACAACCATATCAGTCTTTTTGTTGTTGATGGGGGTGAATCGCCTACTCTTTGAAGAGGTAGTGTTTTAGACCCTCTCTCTCTCATCCCTCTCTGCGCCATGCTTTCTGTCATCTTTCTCTCCATTCTTTCCATATCATCTCTTTCTCTTTCATATCATCGTTCTTTCCATCTTTCTTGCACCCTCCCTCTTCCCGTCCCTCGATCTCTATGTTCCAGTCTTGCCCCTCCCCTTTTCTCTCCATCCATAACTCCATCCATCCCCCCTTTTCCTCCTCTCTACTCCTCCATCCCCCACCCCCTTTTCCTCCTCTCTCAGGCCCTGTGTTCCGGTATGGTCACCAGTCAGTGACGGTGTGTTTGGTATGGTGACCAGTCAGTGTGTTTGGCATGGTGACCAGTCAGTGTGTTTGGTATGGTGACCAGTCAGTGTGTTTGGAATGTCCGTGGTTCTTCTCCTGATTCTATATTACCACCTAGCGTTTCTCTGGTAGAGGGTAGAGTGCCCTTGGCTTTTGATGTGTTATGATTTTGAGGAAGACCTTCTCTATTTTCAGGTCTACACTGGGCTGTGTGCAGCAGTGGATGTTAAGGCCTCATCCTCCTTGCGTAGTCACAGGAAGCTGTAGCTAGATGAGCAGTCCAGTGACGCTGCCTTCCCTTGCATGCCATCACATCATCGGGAAATCCTGTGGTCGCTCTGATTGTCATCTCAATTGTCTGTGGGAAGGGACGTCTCTGCTGCTGCCCCTATATATAGAACAATACCTCATCCCTGCTTTCCCCCTAGCGGAAGAGCTGAGAGTGCTGCAGGGACAATGACCGTGTCTCTTAGGCTGTCTTTGGATCGGTCAGGTTCTGTCTGTGGATCGGTCAGGTTCTGTCAGGGTGGGAGATTTATTTGACATGAACGTGCCTTTTAGGTCTTAGGGCTGTCTGTGGCTCCGCCAGGTTCTGTCTCTGGTTCTCTGTGGATCTGTCAGGGTGAGTGGAAGGGCCTCAGGACTGTGTGCCTGACAGCTCTGCTCATCTGCTACTTTGTTGTGTGTTTTCCTCTTTATCCTCTGAAGACTTGCTAGATGACATGCTTTAAAGAGACACTGCACTTCCTGATTTGGCCTCGTTTTTCATCAACGTTCAAATCTATGGATTTGGCTGTTTAATACACTGACATGCACAGCTCTCTCTCTCTGAAGTTCTGTCTTCAAATATGAATTGTCACATGCCTTGTAAACAACAGGTGTAGACTTACTCACAGGCCCTTCCCTACAATGCAGAATACAGTCAAATTATAATAATAGAAAAAAAGAAATTAGTAACACAAGGAATAAATACACAATGAGCAATGATAGCTTGGCTATATTTCATTTTATTTAACCTTTTATTTAACTAGGCAAGTTAAATATATATATATATGAGTTTACCGAGTCGATGTGCAGGGGTACGAAGAAATTGAGGTAGAAATGTACTAGAGGTCGACCGATTATGATTTTTCAACGCCGATACCACCGATTTATTGGAGGACCAAAAAAAGCCGATACCGATTAATCGGACAATTGTTTTATTTTCTAAATTTTTTATTTGTAATAATGACAATTACAACAATACTGAACGAACACTTTTATTTTAACTTAATATAATACATCAATAAAATTAATTTAGCCTCAAATAAATAATGAAACATTTTCAATTTGGTTTAAATAATGCAGAAACAAAGTGTTGGAGAAGAAAGTAAAAGTGCAATATGTGCCATGTAAAAAAGCTAACGTTTAAGTTCCTTGCTCAGAACATGAGAACATATGAAAGCTGGTGGTTCCTTTTAACATGAGTCTTCAATATTCCCAGGTAAGAAGTTTTGGGTTGTAGTTATTATAGGAATTACAGGCCTTGAATAAGGCCTGTTTTTCTTTTGAAGCCAGAAGGAGGCTAGTATCAGCTACATTTATGCCTTTACTAGACTATGGGGATATTTTATATATGAATGCTTCCGCTCAGTGTTTGAGATCAATTGACACTCTTTACCATGGTACTTTGAGATTTATTTTAAACTGCAAAACCCTTACGCACCACTGCACTTTGTATACCAGGGTTGGGTGGCCTTCTCTAGTCACTCGTAGGCTCAGTCACTGGTATACTTTTATTTACAAAGCCATTTTGGGTTTACTACCTTTTTATTTGGGCATTTTTATTGTTCAGAAATGTGGTGGGTACTCTCTTCGTTCACTGGACTTTATCCTGCTAACTGTTCCAAATGTCCGAACTGAATTTGTTTAATTTAATTTAATTTGGTAAAAGGTCTTTTATGTACTCTGCGCCATCGTCTTGGAACACCTTACAAAATAATTTTAAACTGGAAGAACTTGTCCCGATTGGTGTTTTTAAATCTCTGATGAAGGATTTTGAGGCTGATTCCCTGACCTGTCAATGTTTTTAATTTGCTGTTTTTGATATTGTTATACTCTTGTGAATTCATGAATGGTTTTTACTAGATTACTTGTAGTTTTTCATGTTGTCTGTCTGTAATTTTTTGTAATGACTTGGTGCTGCCTATCTTGGCCAGGACGCTCTTGAAAAAGAGATTTTAAATCTCAATGAGCCCTTCCTGGTTAAATAAAGGTAAAAAAAAAAGAAAAAAGGACTATTTCTCTCTATACCATTTGTATTTCATATACCTTTGACTATTGGATGTTCTTATAGGCACTTTAGTATTGCCAGTGTAACAGTATAGCTTCCGTCCCTCTCCTCGCCCCTACCTGGGCTCGAACCAGGAACACATCGAAAACAGCCACCCTCGAAGCATCGTTATTCATTGCTCCACAAATGCCACATCCCTTGTAGAGGAAGGGGAACAACTACTTCAAGGTCTCAGAGCGAGTGCCATCACCAATTGAAACGCAATTGGCACACACCCCGCTAACTAGCTAGCCATTTCACATCGGTAACACCAGTCTAATCTCGGGAGTTGATAGGCTTGAAGTCATAAACAGCTCAATCCTTGAAGCACAACGAAGAGCTGCTGTCAAACGCACGAAAGTGCTGTTTGAATGAATGCTTACGAGGCTGCTGCTGCCTACTACCGTTCAGTCAGACTGCTCTATCAAATCATAGACTTAATTATAACATAATAACACACAGAAATACGAGCCGTAGGTCATTAATATGGTCAAATCCGGAAACTATCATTTCGAAAACAAAACGTTTATTCTTTCAGTGAAATACGGAACTGTTCCGTATTTTATCTAACGGGTGGCATCCCTAAGTCTAAATATTGATGTTACATTGCACAACCTTCAATGTTATGTCATAATTATGTAAAATTCTGGCAAATTAATTACGGTCTTTGTTAGGATGAAATGGTCTTCACACAGTTCACAATGAGCCAGGCGGCCCAAACTGCTGCATATACCCTGACTGCTTGCACGGAACGCAAGAGAAGTGACACAATTTCCCTAGTTAAAAGAAAGTCATGTTAGCAGGCAATATTAACTAAATATGCAGGTTTAAAAATATATACTTGTGTATTGATTTAAAGAAAGGCATTGATGTTTATGGTTAGGTACATTGGTGCAACGACAGTGCTTTTTTCGCAAATGCGCTTGTTAAATCATCACCCGTTTGGAGAAGTAGGCTGTGATTCGATGAGAAATGAACAGTCACCGCATCGATTATATGCAACGCAGGACAAGCTAGATAAACTAGTAATATCATCAACCATGTGTAGTTAACTAGTGATTATGTTAAGATTGATTGTTTTTTTCTAAGATAAGTTTAATGCTAGCTAGCAACTTACCTTGGCTTCTTGCTGCACTCGCGTAGCAGGTAGTCAGCCTGCCATGCAGGCTCCTCGTGGAGTGCAATGTAAGGCAGGTGGTTAGAGCGTTGAACTAGTAACCGGAAGGTTGCAAGATCGAATCCCCGAGCTGACAAGATAAAAATCTGCCGTTCTGCCCCTGAACAAGGCAGTTAACCCACTGTTCCTAGGCCGTCATTGAAAATAAGAATGTTTTCTTAACTGACTTGCCTAGTTAAATAAAGATTAAAAAAAATAAAAAATCCGCCACAATCGGTGTCCAAAAATGCCGATTACCGATTGTTATGAAAACTTGAAATCGTCCCTAATTAATTGGCCATTCCGATTATTCGGTCGACTAATATGTACATATAGGTGGGGGTAAAGCGACTAGGCAACAGGATAGATAATAGACTGTAGCAGCAGTGTATGTGATGAGTGTGGAAGTGTGTGTGTGGCGACGGTGTGCCTGTGTGTGTGTTGGAGTGTCAGTGTAAGTATGTGTGAGTATGTGGGTAGAGTCCAGTGTGTGTGTGCATAGAGTTAAGAGTTAGTGCAAAAAGGGTCAATGCAGATAGTCCAGGCAGCTATTTGGTTAACTATTTAGAGGTCTTATGGCTTGGGGGCAGCAGCTGTTCAGGAGCTTTTTGGTCCCAGACTTAGTGCTCTGGTACTGCTTGCCACCGTGTGGTAGCAGAGAGAACAGTTTATGCCTTGGGTGGGTGGAGTATTTTTATTTTTAGGGCCTTCCTCTGACACCGCCTGGTGTAGAGGTCCTGGGTGGCAGGGAGTTCAGCCCCAGTGATGTACTGGGCCTTACGCACTGCCCTCTGTAGTGCCTTGCGGTCGGATGCCAAGCAGTTGCCATACCAAGCGGTGATGCAGCCAGTCAAGATGCTATAGAATTTTTTGGAGGATCTGAGGGCCCATGCCAAAACCTTTCAGCCTCCTGAGGGGGAAGAGCTGTTGTCCTACCCTCTTCACGACTGTGTTGGTGTGTTTGGACCGTGATGGGTTCAAACATGTGGACATTGAGGAACTTGAAGCTCTCGATCTGCTCCACTACAGCCCCGTTGTTGTGAATGGGGACGTGTTCTGCCCTCCTTTTCCTGTAGTCCACGATCTGAAGTCTGAACAGCATTCTCATGTAGGTGTTCCTTTTGTCAAGGTGGGAAGGGGCAGTGTGGAGTGCAATAGAGATTGTGTCATCTGTGGATCTGTTTGGGTGGTATGCGAATTGGAGTGGGTCCAAAGGTTCTGGGATAATGGTGTTGATGTGAGCCATGACCAGCATTTCATAGCTACAGACGTGAGTGCTACGTGGCGGTAGTCATTTAGAAAGGTTACCTTGGTGTACTTGGGCGCAGGGACTATGGTGGTCTGCTTGTAGGTACTACAGACTGGGTTAGGGAGAGGTAGAAAATGTCAGTGAAGACACTCAGAGCATGCTCTGAGTACGCGTCCTGGTAATCCTTGTGAATGTTAACCTGTTTACAGGTCTTACTCACATCGGCTATGGAGAGCGCGATCACACAGTCATCCGGAATATCAGGTGCTCTCACGCATGGTTCAGTGTTTCTTGCCTCAAAGCAAGCATAGAAGGCATTTAGCTGGTCTGGTAGGCTTGCGTCACTGGGCACCTCTCGGCTGGGTTTCCCTTTGTAATCTGTGATAGTTTGTAAACCCTGCCACATCCGATGAGCGTCCGAGCCGGTTTAGTAGGATTCGACCTCAGTACTGTATTGCCGCTTTGCAGGATTTCTTCCGAATTAGTGTACCGCTCCTTAAAAGCGGCAGCTCTAGCCTTTAGCTCAGTACGGAGGTTGCCTGTAATCCATGGCTTCTGGTTGGGATATATACGTACTGTCACTGTGGGTACGACGTCGACAATGCACTTATTAAAGAAGCCGGTGGCTGATGTGGTAAACTCCTCAATGCCATCGGATGAATCCAGGAACACATTCCAGTATGTGCTAGCGAAACAGTCCTGTAGCTTAGCATCCGTCTACGGTGGATCAAGTCTACAGTGGGTGATGAAGGCCCTTCCATGTATGTAATATATTACAGGTTATAGACATGTGCAGTCAGGTGGCAGGAGGGGTGGAGTACATGACACTCCATCCTGGATATGACTGAGTTTTACTCATCCCATGGGTCCAGCAGGCGGAGTTCAATATCTACAGGCAGATGTGAGATGCAGGAGGATTGCACTCTTCTCGTACTAAGTAGCCTACAGAATAATATGAGAAGAATGCAATATGTGAACTAATATAGATATTCTAAACAAAGTGTTTACATTATCTATACTGAACAAAAATATGAATGCAACAATTTCAAAGATTCAACAATTTCAAAGAGTTACAGTTCATATAAGTAAATCAGTCCAATTGAAATAAATTCATTAGGTCCTAATATATGGATTTCACATGACTGGGAATACAGAAATGCATATGTTGGTCACAGATACCTTTAAAAAAGAATACAACATTTGTATGGGCGTGGATCAGAAATTCAGTCAGTATCTGGTGTGTGACCACCATTTGCCTTATGCAGGGTGACACATCTCCTTTACATAGTTGATCAAGCTGTTGATTGTGGCCTGTGGAATGTTGTCCCACTCCTCTTCAATGGCAGCGCAAAGTTTTTGGATATTGGAGGGAGCCGTAACACGCTGTCGTACACGTTGATCCAGAGCATCCCAAACATGCTCAATGGGTGACATGTCTGGTGAGTATGCAGGCCATGGAAGAATTGGGACATTTTCAGCTTCCAGAAATTGTGTACAGATCCTTGCCTCATGGGGCTGTGCATTATCATGCTGAAACATGAGGTGATGGGAGCAGATGAATGGCACGACAATGGGCCACAGGATCTCGTCACAGTAGATCTGTGCATTCAAATTTCCATCGATAAAATGCAATTGTGTTTGTTGTCCATAGCTTATGCCTGCCCATACCATAACCCCACCGCCACCATGGGGAACTCTGTTCACAACATTTATATCAGCAAACAGCTCGCCCACACAATGCCATACACATGGTCCTCGGTTGTGAGGCCGGTTGGACCTACTGCCAAATTCTCTAAAACAAACATTAAATTCTCTGGCAACGGCACTAGTGGACATTCCTGCAGTCAGCATGCCAAATACACGCTCCCTCAAAACTTGAGACATCTGTGGCTTTGTGTTGTGTGACAAAACTGCACATTTTAGAGTGGCCTTTATTGTCCCCAGCACAAGCTGCACCTGTGTAATGTGTAATGATCATGCTGTTTTTATCAGCTTTGTGATATGCCACACCTGTCAGGTGCATAGATTATCTTGGCAAAGGAGAAATGCTCACTAACATGGATGTAAAAAAATGTGCCCAACATTTTAGAGAAATCAGCTTTTTGTGCATGTGGAACATTTCTGACATCTTGTATTTCAGCTCATGAAACATGGGACCAACACTTTACATGTTGCGTTGCTTTTGTTCAGTGTACATATTTACTTTCAAGTGTAACAGTTGAAGCCCTCGTTACTTACCCTGTCCCAGGAGTAGTACATTGCGACACCATGGATGAGGGGCACCTCTTTACAACATACAAGACACAAACACACACAGCACTCACGGGCCTCCCGAGTTGCACAGCTGTCTAAGGCACTGCATCGCAGTGCTATAGGCATCGCTACAGAACCGGGTTCAATCCCAGGCAGTGTTGCAGCCGGCCATAACCGGGAGACCCATGAGGTGGTGAACAATTGGCCCATCGTCGTACGGGTTATGGGAGGGTGATCTGGTGATCTGTCGTCATTAGCTTTGCCCTAGAAAATACACAATAATGTTGTTGCTTGGTGGCATCTTTTATGGGGTTAGCTGAAGCCCTCAAATGCTAGCTAGTTTGCTTGATTAGTTAGCAAGGCTCATACAGTAGCTAGCCAGTTCTAAACATTATTGAAAGCAAACTGCCGTCATGCATCAAACATGTCGTCAAATTTGCTTGATTACCGGCCTCCCGGGTGGCGCAGTGGTCTAAGGCTGTGCCAATAGCGATTCTGTGTTTGAGTCCAGGCTCTGTCGCAGCCGGCAGTGACCGGGAGACCAATGGGGCAGCACACAATTGGCCCAGCGTTGTCCTTGTTAGGGGAGGGTTTGGCCGGCAGGGATGTCCTTGTCCCATCGCGCACTAGCGAGTCCTGTGGCGGGCCGGGCGCAGTACACGCTGACACAGTCGCCAGGTGTAGTGTTTCCTCCGACACATTGGTACGGCTGGCTTCCGGGTTAAGTAGGCGTTGTGTCAAGAAGCAGTGCGATTGGGTTGTGTTTCAGAGGAAGCACGCCTATCAACCTTTGCCTCTCCCGAGTCCGTACGGGAGTTGCAGCGATGAGACAAGACTGTAATGGGTGTGTGTTGGTGGCAGGGATGTCAGGCGCAGGGGAACGAACTTGGTATAAACGGAGTCGTTTAATAAGTGCTCACAAAACTTCAAAAACCAAAATAGTTGTGCGCGCATATGTATTCACCCCCTTTGCAATGAAGCCTCTAAATAAGATCTGGTGCAACCAATTACCTTAAGTCACATAATTTGTTAAATAAAGTCCACCTGTGTGCAATCTAAGTGTCACATGATTTGTCACATGATCTCAGTATATATACACACCTGTTCTGAAAGGCCCCAGAGTATGCAACACCACTAAGCAAGTGGCACCATGAAGACCAAGGAGCTCTCCAAACAGGTCAGGGACAAAGTTGTGGAGAAGTACAGATCAGGGTTGGGTTATAAAAAATATCTGAAACTTTGAACATCCCACGGAGCACCATTAAATCCATTATTAAAAAAATGGAAAGAATATGGCACCACAACAAACCTGCCAAGAGAGGGCTGCCCACCAAAGCCCACGGAGCAGGCAAGGAGGGAATTCATCAGAGGCAACAGAGACCAAAGATTACCCTGAAGGAGCTGCAAAGCTCCACAGCAGAGATTGGAGTATCTGTCCATAGGACCACTTTAAACTGTATACACTCCACAGAGCTGGGCTTTACAGAATAGTGTCCAGAAAAAAGGAAAAAATAAGCAAACACATTTGGTGTTCGCCAAAAGGCATTTGGGAGACTCCCCAAACATATGGAAGAAGGTACTCTGGTCAGATGAGACTAAAATTGAGCTTTTTGGCCATCAAGGAAACCGCTATGTCTGGCGCAAACCCAACACCTCTCACCACCCCGAGAACACCATCCCCACAGTGAAGCGTGGTGGCAGCATCATACCTGTGGGGATGTTTTTCATCGGCAGGGACTGGGAAACTGGTCAGAATTGAAGGAATGATGGATGGCGCTAAATACAGGAAAATTCTTGAGGGAAACCTGTTTCAGTCTTCCAGAGATTTGATACTGGGACAAAAGTTCACCTTCCAGCAGGACAATGACCCTAAGCATACTGCTAAAGCAACAACGAGTGGTTTAAGGGGAAACATTTAAATGTCTTGGAATGGCCTAGTCAAAGCCCAGCCCAGAGAATCTGTGGTTTGACTTAAAGATTGCTGTACACCAGCAGACCCCATCCAACTTGAAGGAGCTGGAGCGGTTTTGCCTTGAAGAATAGGCAAACATCCCAGTGACTAGATGTGCCAAGCTTATAGAGACATAACCCTAGAGACTTGCAGCTGTAATTGCTGCAAAAGGTGCCTCTACAAAGTATTGACTTTGGGGGGGTGAATAGTTATGCACACTTAAGTTTTCAGTTTCCTTGTTTGTTTCAAAATAAAAAAATATTTTGTATCTACAATGTGGTAGGCATGTTGTGTAAATCAAATGATACAAACCCCCCAAAAATCAATTTTAATTCCAGGTTGTAAGGCAACAAAATAGGAAAAATACCAAGGGGGGTGAATACTTTTGCAAGGCACTGTATAGTCTTGTGAGTGTCCATAGGGTCAATGCAGATAGTCTGTGTAACCATTTCGCAGTCTTACGGCTTGGGGGTAGAAGCTAGCGTCCCACCTCGACAGCTTCCGGTGAAATTGCAGAGCGCCAAATTCTAAATTCTACTATAAATGTTTAACTTTCATGAAATCACAAGTGCTATACATCAAAATAAAGCTTAACTTGTTGTTAATCCAGCCGCCATGTCAGATTTTCAAAAAGGCTTTACGGCGAAAGCAAACATGTGATTATCTGAGGACAGCGCTCAGCACACACAACCTTACAAACAGTTAGCAGCCAAGTAGATTAGTCATGAATGTCAGAAATAACAATAAAATTAATCACTTACCTTTGATGATCTTCATATGGTTGCATTCACAAGACTCCCAGTTACACAATAAATGTTTGTTTTGTTTGATAAAGTCCCTCTTTATATCCAAAAAACTCCATTTTGTTGGCACGTTTTGTTCAGTAATCCAATGGCTCAAATGCGGTCACAAGAGGCAGACAAAAATTCCAAATAGTATCCGTAATGTTCGTTGAAACATGTCAAACAATGTTTATAATCAATCAGGTTGTTTTTAGCCTAAATAATCGATAATATTTCACCCGGACAATAGTGTCCTCAATATAAAAGAAAAACAACGAAAGGCGCGCTCTCGGGATTGCGCACCAAACAGGTTGGGGACTTTCCACTGGCCTCTCATTGAAACTGTTCATTCTCCCTCATTTTTCAGAATAAAGGCCTGAAACAATGTCTAAAGACTGTTCACAGCTTGTGGAAGCCACAGGGAACGCAATCTGGGTCATAACCATTTATATGGTGGATAGGCTTTCAATGGAAAAACACCCATTTCAAAATAATAGAACTTCCTGGATGGATTTTCCTCAGGTTTTCGCCTGCCATTTCAGTTCTGTTATACACACAGACATTATTTTAACCGTTTTGGAAACTTTAGAGTGTTTTCTATCCAAATCTACCAATTATGTGCATGTCCTAGCTTTTGGGCCTGAGTAGCAGGCAGTTTACTTTGGGCATGCTTTTCATCCAAAATTCTGAATGCTGCCCTCTATCCTAAAAAAGTTAATATTTTAAAAATTCTTCAAGGTCTGTCAAATTGGTTGTTGATCATTGCTAGATGACCATTTGCAGGTCTTGCCATAGATTTTCAAGATTTTTCAAGATTTTTGCAACTTATTATGTGACTTGTTAAGCACATTGCCATAACAAAGGAGTTGAATACTTATTTAGCCAAGACATTTCAGCTTTTCATTTTTTATTAATTTGTAAACATTCTACAACAGAATTTCTCTTTGACATTATAGGGTATTATGTGTAGGCCATTTACAAAAAAAATCTCTATTTAATCCATTTTAAATTCAGGCTGTATCACAACAAAATGTGGAAAAAGCCAAGAGGTGTGAATACTTTCTGAAGGTACTGTACACATGCGCACGAATGCCGAGACAACGCATGCACACACATGCACACGCACGCACACACACATATGCTGCTGCTGTGTTCTTTATTATTACTGTTATTCTTGTCTATCCTGATGTTTAGTCACTTTACCCTGCCTTTTATGTAGAAATCTACCTCAAATGCTCTTGTCTGGGGAAGACGTTCCAGTGGGCGAGTTAATTTTGTGCGACCCGGTGCCCTGGGTGGGAGGGGTTTACTCATTTTCAACCATTCCATTGGTCCTCCTAAGGAGAGGTCTCCGCCCGCCCGGGGCAGCGGCCATGCAAAGCGAAGTCGCCCAGTCTTTTCCCAGAAAACAGTGCAACAACGTGTTAGTAGGCAAAGGAGGCATGAATTGTTGACATAATTGTAATCCAAACGGAACCTTCATTTACCCGTTATGACACACACAAGTTCCAAACTCTGGTTTGGACAAGACTGACTTCATGACCAAAATGTTTCTGACTCGTTGCCACATAGGGATTAGTTGGGTTCTAGGTAAGGGTGAGAATGTTAAAACGTTTAAACGAAATTGGGATCCTTAACGTTAAGAAAAATGTACGTCGAGGCAGGAAGTAAACAGCATAATATCCGCAAAAACTAAGAGCAAGGCTCAACAGCTGTTTTGGTTCCCTAGCTACCATGCTGTGAAAAGCATGACGTGAACCCGTGCACATGTGCAGATACTGTGTGAGAGTGAAGTGCTGCATGTCAGTATCATGTTCATTGATGATAGGCCCTGTTTTACTGCTGTTGGGAGACATTGGAAGCCAAGAAATTGCAAGATACAGCTTTTGATTGCCTATAGAAAGGCCTAGTGCAGGGTTATTCAAGTACTATTGGAGAAGGTCCCGTAACACATTTCCTAGGTGGCAAAGGTCCTGATGGAGAATGTAATTTACGGAGTAGTAGCAAACCCCCACCTCACAACCCATGCGACCCCAAACTTTTCACACCCCTCTTGTTGGCGGAGATAAAATGTTGCAGTTTTAAAGCAAATTTCCCTCAATTCTACACATTTTGCATTGGGCAGAGTTTTTTTTTTGCTGTTCGTAAAGCTCATTACCTGCAATTCTATGCTTCCTTCCATGTGTTGTGTGTGTTTATGATACCATGGGTCGATGCTCGATCGAGTCATCTTCCCACATATAATATTTTGAGGTGGGGGGGATCTGTGGTCCGTATTGACCCTGTTTTGGTTCCGGATCTGATCCGCGGTCCGACAGTTGAGGTTGGAGGTCCTAGTGCATGGTTCTGACTGCCTGGTGGCCGACTTGCATACTGTGTCCCTCCCCTCTGTCTCCGTCCCTTCCCGTTACAAAAATGCTGACTCTTAGGAGTCGATTCTGCTCTTGACACTCGGAAGGAGTCCAGGAATCAAACATTTTGGAGTCGGCTCTTCACCACTACGTCATCGTCTTTAACAATTGGAAATTGTTAGGCAAGTGACAGCATGGCAAGACTGGAAAGTATTCAGACCCCTCAACTTTTTCAAACATTTGTTACATTAGAGCCTTATTCTAAAATTGATTAAATATGTTTTTACTCATCAATCTACACACAATACCCCATAATAACAAAGCTAAAACAGGTTTTTAGAAATTTTTGCAAATGTATAAAAAAAAAAAATAACCATACCATTTATTTAAATAAGTATTCAGATCTTTTGCTATTAGACTCGAAATTGAGCTCCGGTGCATCCTGTTTCCATTAATCATCCTTGATGTTTCTACAACTTGATTGGAGTCCACCTGTGGTAAATTCAATTGATTGGATATGATTTGGAAATTCACACACCTGTCTATGTAAGGTCCCACAGTTGGTAGTGCATGTCAGAGTAAAAACCAAGCCATGAGGTCAAAGGAATTGTCCGTAGAGCTCCGAGACAGGATTGTGTCGAGGCACAGGTCTGGGGAAGGGTACCAAAACATGTCTGCAGCATTGAAGGTCCCCAAGAACACAGTGGCTTCCATTGGAACCACCAAGACTCTTCCTAGAGCTGGCCGCCCAGCCAAATTGAGCAATTGGGGTAGAAGGTCCTTGGTCAGGGAGGTGACCAAGAACCCGATGGTCACTCTGACAGAGCTCCTGAGTTCTTCTGTGGAGATGGGAGAACCTTCCAGAAGTACAACCATCTCTGCAGCACTTCACCAATCAGGCCTTTATGGTAGAGTGGCCAGACGGAAGCCACTCCTCAGTAAAAGGCACATGACAGCCCATTTGGAGTTTGCCAAAAGGTACCTAAAGGACTCTGACCATGAGAAACAAGATTCTCTGGTCTGATGAAACCAAGATTGAACTCTTTGGCCTGAATGCCAAACTTCACGTCTGTAGGAAACCTGGCACCATCCCTTCGGTGAAGCATGGTGGTGGCAGCATCATGCTGTGGGGATGTTTTTCAGCGGCAGGGACTGGGAGACTACATTGAGAAACATGAACGGAGCAAAGTACAGAGAGATCCTTGATGAAAACCTGCTCCACAGAGCTCAGGACCTCAGACTGGAGCGAAGGTTCACCTTCCAACAGGACGACCCTCAGCACACAGCCTTGACAATGCAGGAGTGGCTTTGGGACAAGTCTCAATGTCTGAGAGTGGCCCAGCCAGAGTCCGTTCTTGAATCCGATCAAACAACTCTGGAGAGACCTGAAAATAGCTTTGCAGCGACGCTCCCCATCCAAACTGACAGAGTTTGAGAATCTGCAGAGAAGAATGGGAGAAACCTCCCAAATACAGGTGTACCAAGCTTGTAGCTTCATACCCAAGAAGACTCAAGGCTGTAATTGCTGCCAAAGGTGCTTCAACAAAGTAAAGGTTCAGAATAATTGTGTAAATGTGATATTTTTATTTAGTTATATTTACATACATTTGCAAAAACTTCTAAACCTGTTTTGTGTGTAAATTGATGAGAAGGAAAAAAATTCGATACATTTTAGAATAAGGCTGTAATGTAACAAAATGTGGAAAAAGTCAAGGGGTCTGAATACTTTCTGAATGCAGTGTAAATGAAAAAAATGCTAACTTTGCAACGTGGAAATGAGGTACAGTAATGGTAGTACAGGTGCAATGCTTGACTATCTGAAAGGGACGAGCCATGAGACCAACATCATTGCTGGCAGCAGTGCAGCTGCATTGTGGATTCATATTGAAATATCGTTTTAACGGAAATACGAGATTTTTAAATTTTTAAATTGCTGTTTAAACATTACATTTTTTTTTCTCCATTCCACATCCCTAGTTTTAGGGGCAGTTGCTCTTTAATACTCCCATAACATGTCCATACACACACCCCATTTATAGTCTCACACATTTTAGGTCTCTCTTTATGTTTGTGTGGGTGTGTGTGTGTGGTGTGTGTGTGTGTGTGTGTTCCTATATTTTAGTTTTTCATCCCAGACCCCGTCCCTGCAGGGGGCCTTTTGGTAGGCCGTCATTTGTAATAAGAATTTGTTCTTAACTGACTTGCTTAGTTAAATAAAAAATAGTCCCGTGTTCCTTCTGGCTACAGATTAGAAAATCACTTCACACTTAAAAAAAATGGTATTGTTGAATTCCTGTTAAAAGCTTTTCCAGACGTAAATGCTTAGGTATCTTAATGATAATACCCATCCATATGCCCTGTTTTAATTTAGACCCTTCAGCTAGATTCGTACCCTTAATTGCTTGGTGAATAATATCCTTATGTAAAAAATAAATGTGTGGTCCAGGTTTGTGCAGATTTGTGTCTCCTAAGTGGTCCTCAATAAGCCTGTCTGATATAGTGAGCCAAGTATGGGGCCTGTAATGCTATTCAAAAAGCTGTACAATTTAGCCGGGGCAATAAATTGACTAAAAGTGCAGAGAACTGTTGGTAGGATTTTGCCATTATAGCACAGACGAAAGTGGTAACAATAACACCTGCAATATCTGGTTATAGGATGGTAATACGTTATATCCTGGTTATAGTATGATAATACGTTATATCCTGGTTATAGTATGGTAATAAGTTCTATCCTGGTTATAGTATGGTAATAAGTTCTATCCTGGTTATAGTATGGTAATACGTTGTAACCTGGTTATAGTATGGTAATAAGTTGTAACCTAGTTATAGTATGGTAATAAGTTATATCCGGGTTATAGTATGGTAATAAGTTATAGTATGGTAATAAGTTCTAACCTGGTTATAGTATGGTAATACGTTCTATCCTGGTTATAGTATGGTAATACGTTCTATCCTGGTTATAGTATGGTAATAAGTTATATCCGGGTTATAGTATGGTAATAAGTTATAGTATGGTAATAAGTTCTAACCTGGTTATAGTATGGTAATACGTTCTAACCTGGTTATAGTATGGTAATAAGTTATATCCTGGTTTAATATGGTAATACGTTATAACCTGGTTATAGGATGGTAATGCGTTATAACCTGGTTATAGGATGGTAATACGTTATAACCTGGTTATAGGATGGTAATACGTTATAACCTGGTTATAGGATGGTAATACGTTATAACCTGGTTATAGGATGGTAATACGTTATAACCTGGTTATAGGATGGTAATACGTTATAACCTGGTTATAGGATGGTAATACGTTATAACCTGGTTATAGGATGGTAATACGTTATAACCTGGTTATAGGATGGTAATACGTTATAACCTGGTTATAGGATGGTAATACGTTATAACCTGGTTATAGGATGGTAATACGTTATAACCTGGTTATAGGATGGTAATACGTTATAACCTGGTTATAGGATGGTAATACGTTATAACCTGGTTATAGGATGGTAATACGTTATAACCTGGTTATAGGATGGTAATATGTTATAACCTGGTTATAGGATGGTAATACGTTATAACCTGGTTATAGGATGGTAATACGTTATAACCTGGCTATAGGATGGTAATACGTTAACCTGGCTATAGGATGGTAATACGTTATAACCTGGTTATAGGATGGTAATACGTTATAACCTGGTTATAGGATGGTAATACGTTATAACCTGGTTATAGGATGGTAATACGTTATAACCTGGCTATAGGATGGTAATAAGTTATAACCTGGCTATAGGATGGTAATAAGTTATAACCTGGTTATAGGATGGTAATAAGTTATAACCTGGTTATAGGATGGTAATACGTTATAACCTGGTTATAGGATGGTAATACGTTATAACCTGGTTATAGGATGGTAATACGTTATAACCTGGTTATAGGATGGTAATACGTTATAACCTGGTTATAGGATGGTAATACGTTATAACCTGGTTATAGGATGGTAATACGTTATAACCTGGTTATAGGATGGTAATACGTTATAACCTGGTTATAGGATGGTAATACGTTATAACCTGGCTATAGGATGGTAATAAGTTATAACCTGGTTATAGGATGGTAATAAGTTATAACCTGGCTATAGGACGGTAATACGTTATAACCTGGCTATAGGACGGTAATACGTTATAACCTGGCTATAGGATGGTAATACGTTATACGCAGACAAACCACCTCCCTTGTGATGTCAGTCACTGTGCTGTGAAAAAAGATTAGCCTATTTATGACAATCTGATTTTGTACTCTTGTAAGGACCACATCTACATAAACATGTCTGGCCTGTCCTCAGGAGAATAGGAGGAATGGGCAGGGTATGAAGGGGTGTTGTTGTGGACGGCTCACATACTGTTGGCATGCATCACAGATTGGCTTGTTACTCAGTCATTTGATTATGTTATTATGTCAAACAAGAACCAAACAACTCCTGGCCTTCAAATAAACCTGGTTACAACCACTGACTGCAGTCAAAAGACTTCTTCACCTCGGGCACTCATCTAATACAAGCAATTTTGAAATATCTTCTCTTTGAAATATAATTAATTTATGAGCAGTTACATTTGTCTTTTGTCTTCCTCCTGAGCGAGGTGCACGTTGATACACGTCCGGGTTGTAGCCAGAGGCATATTTTCGGGGATGCTTGCTGCTTATGGTTACAAGTTTCAGAATTGACACCGTAGTTCCTTCAGAGAGATATAATTAGTAGTGTTCCCTGCCGTAGGGATTGGTTGTGGCCTAGAAAGTGTCTGATATGCTGTGAACCGAAGGACTGCAGAGGAGTGTAAATATAGGTTTTTGTCCCCCTCGTTTATTCTTGTAGGCAGAACGTGGTAATGTTGTAGGATTCTTCAGAGTTTCAACTGCGCGGCACCTCTTTTGTACACATTGTATCCTTGTTCGGAACCTAAGGCACCTGCAATGGATAACTGAAAATGCAGACTTGGCCCAAGAGAAAGGCCTAGCCTACATCTGTCATGTCACTGTCCTTAAACACTGTCTGGTCTAAAACCCTTTCTTCGTATCAGTAACAGAAGACAGCTTGCAGGTCAGTACTATGTAATACGTCCTTCCAATACTCCCTGGGTTAGGTCATGATTGTGGAACCAGCACATCCTGTTATTAGCCTGTAGAGTAGTACTTGGTGTTCTGATGTGATGATGTAGTCAGTATAGAGGTTAGCTTAGTACGAGATATGGTGTTAAGGCACTCGCACATCGCATTTCACACGGTTCTACATGTAAAATCGGTGCGCACTAGTTTCACAAGTTACATTCAGAGGTGCTAAGTACTCTCGGCCACCAAACGCTATTGCTGTGTCTGAGCCCTTACACCGTCCTCCACTATCCCCAGGTAGTGATCTAGGGTCAGTTTGGCCTTTTGGATCTTAATGAATAAGATTCTATGGATGGTGGAAAAGATGTGCAACATAAAAATATCGTCCCATTTACATTGTCATTTCTTGATGGTCCCTAACTAAACCCTGAGAGAGGCTTTCCAATGTGAAACCAACTTTGCCAGCTAAGCTTGCAGAATGTAATTGGCAAAAGAAGTTGACTAGCACTAGCTGACTTCAACACACAAGACCTGGTTAGACTGTTTCAAGTTATCTAGAAAGGTGAGTGACTGAAACTGTACTGTTTTGGCGGAGTGAATATTCAAACGCTTGCCACGTGCACACACACACCACAAACACCCACATTACCCCCCCCCCCCCCCCCCCCCTCGTTTGGCTTCAGTCATGGCCGCTGCATTTCCTAATGACCGGAAAAACGAGGCCAAATGAAGAAGTTCAGCAGACCCCCTTTAAGCCGAGGTGGATAACCTACTGCACACTTCTCGAGGGCTACAGTAGGCAGCGGGCAGGGTGTGCTAGGCTAGCCTTCCTTTGTGTTTCAGGTCATTTAGGTAATTAATTGGGGAGGGAGAGAGTTGTCTCACCTACTTCTCAAGGTTACAGTAGTTGATTCACACCTTGAAAGCTGTTAGGTACTCCATATAAAAGTCAATGTAGCCTACATTTGTTATGGCAGCGCAATCAACTGACAATATTTTCTGACACTGACATGTCTTTGAAGGTCAGCATTACCTTTAGCTGTTGGCCTTATTGTGTTCTATCCAGTTCATTCCATCACGGGGCATGTTATAAGGACTGGGACTGAGGAACCCCCTTCTTCACCTCCCAGAGCAATCTGATATGTAGGCCCCGGCTCTGGCCTTGGAGGACTCATAGAGACCAGTAAACTCATGTGTTCTTTCATTTGAGAAATGGGCACTTGTGTTCTACTATCAGTAAAGCCAGCCGATTCCCTCACAGCTGTATCTCTCTCTCTCTCTCTCTCTCTCTCTCTCTCCCACCCTCCTGAATGGTCCACATGTCTCAAGAAGTCCCCCGAGGCGGTTAAGTCCCCTCTAAACGAATCTCTCTTAAGTTTCAACTTTTAATGTTAACTTCAGTGAAATATCTTTCCTGAAGCTCTAACCCCAACAATGCAGTAATCAACAACAATGTAATAGTAAAAATGACAAGGTAGAACAAAAACCCACAAGATAGAGAAATAAGAACACGATAAAGTAAGTTGGCTGTGTTCAGTGGGGTTTGTAATGACAGACGATCAAATCAAATTTTATTAGTCACATGCGCCGAATACAACAGGTGTAGACCTTACAGTGAAATGCTTACTTACGAGCCCCTAACCAACAATGCAGTTTAAAAAAAAATACGGATAAGAATAAGAAACAAAAGTAACAAGTAATTAAAGAGCATCAGTAAAATAGCAATAGTGAGACTATATACAGGGGGGTACCGGTACAGAGTCAATGTGCGGGGGCACCGGTTAGTTGAGGTAATATGTACATGTAGGTAGAGTTATTAAAGTGACTGCATCGGTGTGACAGTAGGTAGGATCCCACGTCTGACACCAGTAGGGAGACATTCCTGACCATGACCTCTGAAATGAATATGTACTGTCAGAACTTCTCTACCATGGCCCACATAGTCTAGACCTTAATGTCTCAGATGTTAAAAAAAGTATTATGCCCAAAGGGTTTGTGTAGCCTCCAAATGATACAATTGTGTAACTAAACAGTGTATCTGTCAATCTAGGCTGAACTCTGCCAGACAGTTCATGTTGAGCTGAGGTGTCATGTGTTTCACATTACGCCAAAACAGAAACTCCAGTAAGCCGATGTTCTCATCATGCTGGCATTTTGCTTGATGCGTAGCCTTACAGTAGTCATGACCCAACGCCGATCTAATCAGTTTGTCTAGTCCCCACCCGCCTCTCCTCAGCTTTCTTCATATGTGAAGTATCCTGTTTGTGTGTTAACCACAGCGAAAGTGAGGCACAGCCTGTTCCGTTTCCAAACCGGCTCGGACTACGCCTACGTCCCTGCTACACATCGGACAAAATGTGAACAAGATGAGAACATCGACTTACTGGAGTTTTTGCGTAATCGTGTGGTCAAAAGTAGTGCACTTTAAAGGGTACCATTTGGGAAGCGCCTGTCACGTTTTGACCTTTATTTCCTTTGTTGTGTCTTTATTTAGTATGGTCAGGGCGTGAGTTGGGGTGGGCAGTCTAGTTTTGTATTTCTACGTTTTTCTTATTTCTGTGTTTGGCCTGATATGGTTCTCAATCAGAGGCAGGTGTTTTGTGTTGTCTCTGATTGGGAACCATATTTAGGTAGCCTGTTTTGTGTTGAGTTTTGTGGGTGTTTGTCTTCAGTCTTTGTGTGTCTGCACCAGATAGAACTGTTTCGGTTTTCACGTTTGTTGTTTTGTATTCGGAAGTGTTCAGTTTATTGTCTTTAATTAAACATTATAGACACTTACCACGCTGTGCTTTGGTCCTCTCCTTCTTCCACCGAAGAAAACCGTTACAGCGCCCCATTTCATGCCCTGGTCTCCTAGTACTTTGGAAGGCTTGGGGGGACGGGGACGACATAGCTCTTGGAAATCTGGTGTCACTGGTGTGCAGTGCAGCAATAAAGTCAATTTAGTGCTCCATTGCATGTTTGCGTGCTATGTAAGTGATTCCCAGGATTCCAGACATGTTTATGTATTTAGGTACTTGTTAATGATTTAATGGTTGCACCCTCCTCTTGATGATGGGCTGACATATGGCATATATATCACACATGACAAAATACATGCTTTGGATTCTATTGAAGTCCCCTTGGCTTATTCACATCAGTGGAGACATGGAGACTGCTACCTGAAGGGGTACATTTTCACCTGTAATTTGGGTCATTTACAGGATGTTTTAAAGCTATTTGTGACGTAATGGCTAAACATTTGCCTGGCTGGGTAAAAATAGTTTTACCTCCTGTTTCAGGAAGAGATGTCACTGAGCACTGCCCCTATATATAGGATCTTCCAACCCCATCTGGGATATGGATGCCTGATGAAGACCTGAGGGTTGAAACGCTGTATAAAATCACCTGGGAGCATGAACAGCAGTGTGCAGCGTTTTCCATAACATTTCATGGTTGACGCTTGGGTCCCTCTCGTAAGAAGCTTCTTGGGTCCCTCTCGTTAGAAGCTGCTTGGGTCCCTCTCGTAAGAAGCTGCTTGGGTCCCTCTCGTAAGAAGCTGCTTGGGTCCCTCTCGTAAGAAGCTGCTTGGGTCCCTCTCGTAAGAAGCTGCTTGGGTCCCTCTCGTAAGAAGCTGCTTGGGTCCCTCTCGTAAGAAGCTGCTTGTGTCCCTCTCGTAAGAAGCTGCTTGGGTCCCTCTCGTTAGAAGCAGGTTGGGTAGTAGCTTATTGGAAAGTACACATGTTATTTTTGTCGACGGCACCACTGACTGTGTAGCGGTTTCCCCGGACGACGGCACCACTGACTGTGTAGCGGTTTCCCCGGACGACGGCACCACTGACTGTGCAGCGGTTTCCCCGGACGACGGCACCACTGACTGTGTAGCGGTTTCCCCGGACGACGGCACCACTGACTGTGCAGTGGTTTCCCCGGACGACGGCACCACTGACTGTGCAGCGGTTTCCCCGGTCGACGGCACCACTGACTGTGCAGCGGTTTCCCCGGACGACGGCACCACTGACTGTGCAGTGGTTTCCCCGGACGACAGCACCACTGACTGTGCAGCGGTTAACCCTGCTAAATTTGTAGCCTAATTTGATAATTTATTTAACGAGGATGTCCAGTTGAAATAAAGCATCTCCCATTCAATAGAGACTGAGAAGGCAGCTTTTGTATAAATGTGTTAGATACTGCTGACGCCGTCAAGTCCTCAGGTCATACAGCCATTTTGAGTTTGAGGGGAAAGGTAGCAGTCTGGATACAGATCCCTTATTAGGTGACCAGTGAAAGGCTAGAACTATCACCCTATATTTTATATTATGCCAATACAAGAGATTTTGTAATACAATGGAGGAGGAGGGAAGCAGAAGGTATCTGTCTGTCTCTGTCTGTCTCTGTCTGTCTGTATCTATCTGTATCTATCTGTATGTCTCTGTGTCTGTCTCTGTCTGTCTGTCTGTCTGTCTGTCTCTCTCTGTGTCTTTCTCCTGGAGACAGCATTTTTTTGTTGTTACCTCACTGGCCATAAATATTCCCTCATGGCTTCCAGATGTCCCCCCTCTCTGTAATGGATGTAGGGTCTTCTCTCTCCTGTACGGTACTTGTTTTTGTTTCAAGTACAGAGAGGGTAGAGCAAATTTACATTGGCACATGTATGCAGGCCAGCACATATGGAGAGGGACTCGTTTAAAAGAACACGCACACCTGCTTACGCACGCAGGCCTAGGCCTAAACACACAGTATTGAAAGCTACGGTGACGCCCGGTTACCATATTGACCATGACATTAGGTGAATGAACACACTTGTCTACGCTCTACAGAAGTACCAAATTTTCATTCCGCTGCATCGTAGTGTCTGTGGATAATAAACTTCTTCTAATGGACCTGGATCTGGCTAAGGAGTAGCATCTGGGCTGAACCAGTCCGTCTGTGGATTAGTAGGGCCTACTCATGTTTTTCCAGTTGTTCTGCATACAGTCACTCACAAATCATGTGGTGTTTCTGACCACCGAAACACTCATATTGGCTCATATTAGTGACATTGTCAGTCTCTGTCTAGTAACAGTGAACTCCGTTGCAAAGCTCTCGCAAAACCATCAAAGAAAAGAAAGAGCTCCAGACAAAGTCACGGTTTGGTTGGATAGTCACATTTAAAGCACTACAAACTGACTTGCGCCACACCTTGACATAGCAACTGTTGCTGTGTTTGGCCGACCTGTATATTTTGATAGTGAAGATAAAGATGTAGAACTGGAAGACCTTTGTCTGAAGCTCGGAGTAAAAAGGGTGTGATGTCACACTGTACATTTCTTCACTGTTGGACAAATCGGCACATGATCGTTGGGTAAATCTGAGCGAGACTGGCGCTGTGTATGTATGAGCCTGCATGTGTCTAGGCCTAGTAATTAATCTTGTGTTCAAGTTCACTACATCCACACAAATGGTTTCCATTTATAAATCAGACTGATGAACACTCTCGCAAGGCGGCTGTGGGCTTGCCTTTGTAATAAGCCTTTCTGCACCGGAATGTATGCTGGGCTCGTTCTGTGGAAATTGACTGCTGTTATTTATTTCTTAGGAAGTAACTGATATCGTCAGTCCTGGGCTGGAATTTGCTCTGGTCACTCCTAGTGAGACACCCTTTAACTACGAGCAAAACTGTGCATGTCAGCTTTAAGGAAAGGGAGTTGGTCTCTCTTCAGGCCATTTGTAGTAGTAGTGGCTTGGCTAGTTTTCTGGGCTTTCAGATAGACTTTCTCATCATCTTGGTGGTTTTGCCAATGTTTGCCTCACTTTACCCACTCATCAGTGAACTGCAGTAAGTGTCTCCCATAATCTCCTCCTGTACTCTCCTCCCATACCCCTCTCCCTTAGTAGCCCCTACACATCGTAGCAGACTTGGGGTCAGTTGAAGCAGGTCTGATGAGCGACTACCTACATATTAGAAGCTGATCTGCGGTCAGTTGTCTTCAATTTCATGACTTTATCAGGTACAGTGTTTATATACAGTGCCTTCACAAAGTATTCAGACCTCTTGACTTTTTCCACATTTTGTTGCGTTACAGCCTTATTCTAAAATGGAATAAATAAAGCAATTTCCTCAGCAATCTACACACAGTACCCCATAATTACAAAGCAAAAATAGGTTTTTATAAATGTATTAAAAACAAAAATACCTTATTTACATAAGTATTCAGATCATTTGCTATGAGACTCGAAATTGAGCTCAGGTGCATCCTGTTTCCATTGATCATCCTTGAGATGTTTCTACAACTTGATTGGAGTCCACCTGTGGTAAATTCAATTGATTGGACATGATTTGGAAAGGCATACAACTGTCTATATCAGGTCCCACAGTTGACAGTGCATGGCAGAGCAAAAATGAAGCCATGAGGTCGAAGGAATTGTCCGTAGAGCTCCGAGACAGGATTGTGTCGAGGCACAGATCTGGGGAAGGGTACCAAAACAATTATGCAGTATTGAAGGTCCCCAAGAACACAGTGGCCTCCATCATTCGTAAATGGAAGAAGTTTGGAACAACCAAGACTCTTCCTAGAGCTGGCCACCCAGCCAAACTGAGCAATAGGGGGAGAAGGGTCTTGGTCAGGGAGGTGACCAAGAACCCGATGATCACTCTGACAGAGCTCTGTGGAGGTGGGAGACCCTTCCAGAAGGACAATGATCTCTGCAGCACTCCACCAATTAGGCCTTTATGGTAGACTGACCAGATGGAAGCCACACCTCAGTAAAACGCACAAGACAGGCCGCTTGGAATTTGCCAAAAGGCATCTAAAGACTCTCAGAACATGAGAAACAAGAATCTCTGGTCTGATGAAACCAAGATTGAACTCTTTGGCCTGAATGACGAGCGTCACGTCTAGGCTAGGAAACCTGGCACCATCCCTGTGGTGGCAACATCATGCTGTGGGGATGTTTTTCAGCAGCAGGAACTGGGAGACTAGTTAGGATCGAGGCAAAGATGAACGGAGCAAAGTACAGAGAGATTCTTGATGAAAACCTGCTCCATAGTGCTAAGGACCTCAGACTGGGGCGAAGGTTCACCTTCCAACAGGACAACAACCCTAAGCACGCAGCCAGGACAATGCAGGAGTGGCTTCGGGACACGTCTCTGAATGTCCTTGAGTGGCCCAGCCAGAGGCCGGACTTAAACCTGATCAAACATCTCTGGAGAGACCTGAAAATAGCTGTGCAGAGACGCTCCTCATCTAACCTGACAGAGCTTGAGAGGATCTGCAGAGAACAATGGGAGAAACTCCCCAAATACAAGTGTGCCAAGCTTGTAGCATCATACCCATGAAGACTTGAGGCTGTAATCGCTGCCAAAGGTGCTTCAACAAAGTACTGAGTAAAGGATCTGAATACTTCATATTTATTTTTTATTTTTCAATATGTCATTATGGGGTATGGTGTGTAAATTTAGACTATTTTTTTATTTTTTATTTTTAGAATAAGGGTGTAACCGAACAATGTGGGGAAAAATCAAGGGGTCTGAATACTTTCCGAAGGCACTGTATACCAGTGGTTTGTACCGGCCAGTGGTTTGTACCGGCCAGTGATTGGAGTGTGATAGCAGAGCTGTGTGCCAGGTAGGGCAGACTGGCTGTCTCCCTGCCATGCCAACTAGGCCTAACTGGCTGGCTGGGAGAAGAGTGGGGGAATAAGGGAGATGTTGAGCTCTCTGGATGTTTGTTTTATTTCAGCAGGCATTTCCCTTTTTCACAGGGGCCTATGTTTGGAGAATATTTTTCCTGAACAGAGCCAGGCTGAATGTGTGTGAAGTCATGGCAACAAGTAAAGTGAGAAGTGTGTGCCAAGCTAAGCGTCGGCTCGTTCTACTTCCAACAATGTGGACGCCGGACATAAGGAAAATGTCAGACTCTTGTGAAATATTTGTTGAAAACCCAGTAATTGCTAATGCAATTTCCCAAATTATTTTCAGTTGTTGAAAAACGCGCACTCTTACAATACAAATAAACACAGAAGGGACATCGGTATTCATCATACCACACAGCAACTGAAAGCCCTGCCTTTCCTTTCCCCTGTCTGTGTTGTAGTAGCCTGTCTGTGTGTTGTAGTAGCCTGTCTGTGTGTTGTAGTAGCCTGTCTGTGTGTTGTAGTAGCCTGTCTGTGTGTTGTAGTAATGAAGTAGTAGCCTGTCTGTGTGTTGTAGTAGCCTGTCTGTGTGTTGTAGTAGCCTGTCTGTGTGTTGTAGTAATGAAGTAGTAGCCTGTCTGTGTGTTGTAGTAATGAAGTAGTAGCCTGTTGGTGTGTTGTAGTAATGAAGTAGTAGCCTGTCTGTGTGTTGTAGTAATGAAGTAGTAGCCTGTCTGTGTGTTGTAGTAATGAAGTAGTAGCCTGTCTGTGTGTTGTAGTAATGAAGTAGTAGCTCGTCTGTGTATTGTAGTAGCCTGTCTGTGTGTTGTAGTAATGAAGTAGTAGCCTGTCTGTGTGTTGTAGTAATGAAGTAGTAGCCTGTCTGTGTGTTGTAGTAATGAAGTAGTAGCCTGTCTGTGTGTTGTAGTAATGAAGTAGTAGCCTGTCTGTGTGTTGTAGTAATGAAGTAGTAGCCTGTCTGTGTGTTGTAGTAATGAAGTAGTAGCCTATCAGTAAAGGTTGTTGTTGTGGGGCGGTGTTTTGGTCTGGTCTGTTCTCTGTGGATAGTGAGAAGATCAAGGGACTTCCCCTGGCTGGCTGTGACCTTTGCAGGGCCTCTGACAGGGGAGCCAGGGACCTCTGGATCAGCCTGGATTTTGATAACTGGACCAGGCTGGAAGACTAACAAGGGAATGAATTACAATTTGATGTGAACCAGGTGTTCTGCGTACAAGTGCAAAAGGGTTGACCCAAGCAAAGTGCTCCACAGATCTGTAGGCCTAGGCCAAATCCTAACAACTAAACCTATAGGCATTAAATAGATCTTTATTATGTTAAATAGAACTTTACAATCTCCTGGTCCTACAGTATTCCTACCCTGGTGAGCCAACCAACCCACTGGCAGTCTACCTCAGGTTTATTGGAGGATCGATCCAGTAAACAAGGAAGTGGATGAATGGCCTTTCTCCACAAAGTAGGGAAATGCTGCTTGTGTTTTGGCTCCAGCTTTGGTCCATTTCCGCCCTGAGTGCTAGGCTAGGGTAAATGTGAGGGTAACAATAGACCATTTTATCACTGCCCTCTGTACATCCGGACCACTGTCATTTACTACAAGATCTTAGCAGTCAAAATAATAGATTGACCCTATATCAACCTTATCTCAATAGGTTAACCCTATATTAACCCCTCAGCATACAGGGCTGACAGCCAGGAAGGGACACACCTGAAATCACTACTAGTGACACTTGCTTTGTCACATTTTAAATATACAGCAATATTTTTTTATTCTCTGTTTTATGAATTTAATCTTGAGGATGCACAATTGTTTGCGTATTCTCGGGTCAAGTAACATTTTGTATAAATGCCAACTTTTGTATGAAAACTGGCGTAGCCTACACAATATTTACCTACGCTACGCACGATTTATAAATGAGTCCCCAGAATGCTAACTTCTCTCTCTCTCTGTCCTGCAGCCAAACCCTTCACCTCCATGGTCAAACAGATGCGCCTACACAAGGAGGACTTTGAGATCCTCAAGGTGATTGGACGAGGAGCCTTTGGAGAGGTAAGCCTTTTTTGTGCCTTTTTTATTGTACGTTTTTTTAAATAATTGTTTATTTCACCAGGAAGTTTATTTGATATAAAAAATCTTGCAAGACATCAGCAAAGACCAAAGCATTTTAAGTGTAGCCTCCATAAGGCTTAGAAACAAATACAACAACCAAACAATGCATGCAAATACAATATAGTCAGGAATTCAGTCTAAACATTTTTTAATTTAGGAAATCTGTTCCCAAGTATTCACACAAATAAAATGTATGTGATGGTGTCTCGATGTAATATAGGTATGAAATGATTGTTATTTTCAAATACAATCAATTTTTTTTGTTTCAATTTGCGGTGTACAAATTATTATCAATATTTTCTGAGTTGTCTACCCCTGCTCTGTGATTTCAGCAGCAAGGCTGGCCGCTAGGCTACATGCTATCTGCATGACTCAACATGTAAGATAATGCTTTGATCTCTTCTTCACCATCATTGTGGAAGAAGAAAATAATTATATATATTTTTTTATCTTAAACCAACCCTTTATTTTTCTTATTCACAGCTTGGGGGCCTGAGTTGAAATATCGTTTTTATTATGTCTTCTATTGTGTGTGATGTCAAACCCGGGGAATGTTGGTGAGCTAGGCAGGTAGCTAGCGATGGCAGCAGAAACTCAGCTATGTAAGGTTTCATGATGTGTGACACATGGTCGTTGTATATTATAGTTTGTTAGGCTAGCTGCTGTGCTGCTGGCAGACCTGGGATCAAATACTATTTGAAATAATTTCAAATACTTTATCTATGGTTGATTGAGCTTGCCTGGCTTCATACACCACTGGAATAGTTCCAAACCGGCAAACTCTACCTATCTGGCACTCCAGGCAGGCTAGAGCAAAAGCTCAAAGTATTGGAAAGACTTGGAATATTGTTTGAACCCAGGTGTGGTGGAGCAGGTTGGTTGGAGCTATGCCCAGTGCTGAGGCCCCTATGACCTCTTTCACACCCTTTTTATTGGGGTTTTATTTCACGGTGAGTGGAAGAACTACATGGTTGTGCCCCAGCCCTGGTCCCTAGCCCAGTGCCAGACTACAGCCTCACGGTTGATTGCCTCTACTTATTGTATTTATGATATAGGCCCCTGTGTTTACTGTGTCTCCTCTAGCAGCTTGTGTTGAAGAGGCCTAAGTCTCTGTGCCTTCTGTGCTGTGTCAACAGGCCCAGATCTGCCAGTTTATTTCATATAGCCTAGTATCTGTAGCCTACATGCTAATCAAAGCTTTTGAGTTAGCTACAAAAAGTGGCTGGATTTGTGTAATTAGTTAATTCAATTTAAAAGTATTTACAATCACAGGCCTATTCACAACAACAGTTTCCAGTGGTCGGCAGGCAAAAACTGTAGGATTAGATCTACTTAATGATAATGAGGTCATTATGATTTGAAAGGTCTCTGGCCAGTCCCTCTTATGTCATTCCAGTGGAAAGCCATCATAGTGTAACTAACTGAAAGGTTATCTACCATTTTTATTTCTTTTTTATTTAACCTTTATTTAACTAGGCAAGGCAGTTTAGAACACATTTTTATTTATAATGACGTCCTACCAAAAGGCAAAAGGCCTCCTACAGGGACGGGGGCTGGGATAAAAAATTAATAAAATGCAAAATAAATATAGGACCAAACACGCATCACAACAAGGCACAACACTACATAAAGAGACGACAACATAACAACAAAACATGACAACACAGCATGGTAGCAACACAACATGGCAACAACATGGTAGCAAAACAACATGACAACAACATGGTAGCAACACAGCATGGTAGCAACACAACATGGCAACAACATGGTAGCAAAACAACATGACAACAACATGGTAGCAACACAGCATGGCAACAACATGGTAGCAAAACAACATGACAACAACATGGTAGCAACACAACATGGCAACAACATGGTAGCAAAACAACATGACAACAACATGGTAGCAACACAGCATGGTAGCAACACAACATGGTAGCAACACAGCATGGTAGCAACACAACATGGCAACAACATGGTAGCAAAACAACATGACAACAACATGGTAGCAACACAGCATGGTAGCAACACAACATGGTAGCAACACAGCATGGTAGCAACACAACATGGCAACAACATGGTAGCAAAACAACATGACAACAACATGGTAGCAACACAGCATGGTAGCAACACAACATGGCAACAACATGGTTGCAGCACAAAAACATGGTACAAACATTATTGGGCAAAGTCAACAGCACAAAGGTCAAGAAGGTAGAGACAACAATACATCATACAAAGCAGCCACAACTGGCAGTAAGAGTGTCCATGATTGAGTCTTTGAATGAAGAGATTGAGATAAAACTGGTCAGTTTGAGTGTTTGTTGCAGCTCGTTCCAGTCGCTAGCTGCAGCGAGCTGAAAAGAGGAGCGACCCAGGGACGTGTGGGCTTTGGGGACCTTTAACAGAATGTGACTGGCAGAATGGGTGTTGTATGTGGAGAATGAGGGCTGCAGTAGATATCTCAGATCTTAATCTACACACAATACCCCATATTGACAAAGCAAAAAAAAACGTTTTTTTTTTAAAATGTATGCAAATTTATTCAAAATAAAAACAGAAATATCACATTTACATACGTATTCAGACCCTTTACTCAGTCTTCTTGGGTATGATGCTACAAGCTTGGTACACCTGTATTTGAGGAGTTTCTCCCATTCTTCTCTGCAGATCCTCTCAAGCTCTGTCAGGTTGGATGGGTAGCGTTGCTGTTCGATCGGGTTCAGGGTTCCGGACTCTGGCAGGAGGACAATAAGACTTGTCCCGAAGCCACTCCTGCGTTGTCTTGGCTGTGTGCTTAGGGTCGTTGTCCTGTTGGAAGGTGAACCTTCGCACCAGTCAGAGGTCCTGAGCGCTCTGGAGCAGGTTTTCATCAAGGATCTCTCTGTTCTTTGCTACATTAATAGTCCCTGATGCAGAAAAACACCCCCACAGCATGATGCTGCCACCACCATGCTTCACCATAGGGATGGTGGCAGGTTTCCTCCAGACGTGATACTTGGAATTCAGACCAAAGAGTTGAATCTTGGTTTCATCAGACCAGAGAATCTTGTTTCTCATGGTCTGAGAGTCTTTAGGTGCCTTTTGGCAATAAAGCGGCCTGTCATGTGTCTTTTATTGAGGAGTGACTTCCATCTGGCCACTCTACCATAAAGGCCTGATTGGTAGAGTGCTGCAGAGATGGTTGTCCTTCTGGAAAGTTCTCCTATCTCCACAGAGGAACTCTGGAGCTCTGTCAGCAGTAGATATCTCAGATAGGGGGGAGTGAGACCATTCACATCCACTGATGACCGCCTTTCCCACGGAGGAGTTCAGCAGAATTCCAGAAAATGTCTCAGGTTTTTCAGAAATCCCATTTTGAGGCTGCTTATTCTCTTCTGGTTAAGGAATCCTCCTACTGGTATTTCTGAAAAATGTTCCCAAAGTTCCCAGTTTTTTCTCTCAGAAATACCAGTTGGAGAATTCCGGAAGGTAATAAGCAGGGAGGGAATCTCAAAATGGGATTTCTGAAAAACCTGGGATATTTGGGAAAGGTTCAGGAAAAAATGGTCAACTCTACGGAAGAGTAAGAAGTGGGAAGCTGTGTGAACTGAAAACGGAGGTGAAAGAGGACATTTATGAGCAGGGTCTTCTCATAGTCAGCTGGGAGAGAGACCGCGTCTGTCTGTTCGTTGGGAGAGAGATTTAGGTGTCTGTGCGTGATGTTTCGGCTCTCCTTATTAATTGCTTTTATAACACTACAGCTGTCGTACATGTCAAGCTCCGACACATGTCTGAGTGTTGAAAGCTAAGAAAACGGGGTGGGGGGATTACACACGCTATACACAGGGACACTGCCAAGAAGCTTCCCCTCCTCTCCTCCTCCACCCACTCCACCCACATCAGACCAGCAGGAGAAACCCAAACAGCGGAGGAATGTTGTCATTGCGTTGAATTTAGCATTCTCCTTATTTTTCTTAATCTCAGACTCCAATAAGGCCGAGTGTGTTTTTTATTGTGTGTGTTGCGTGTACTTTCGTGTGTGTGTGCGCGTTGCGTGTATGTGCGTACGTACATACGTGTGTGTGTGTGTGTGTGTGTGTGTGTGTGTGTGTGTGTGTGTGTGTGTGTGTGTGTGTGTGTGTGTGTGTGTGTGTGTGTGTGACTGTGGGGATGATTGGTGGTTTAAATTCCTCCCGTGGTGGAGGAGGGAGTTGTGGGGAAGCTGAAGTGAAGAAGGCTTTCTCTTGTGTCCTCTGGCTGGCAGACAGGCAGGCAGGAGGGAAGAATCCTGCTAGCTGAAGTCCTCTGGCCTCGCTACAGTTGCAACTCAACTCGTTTTAGGAATGCTCTTTACTACACTCAGGTCTAACAATGGGGGCTGACTGGGGTTGTGTTGGAGATGTTATCACTTAACAGTAGTTTAGCCAGCTAGCTTTCCTATCCTTGCTGCAAACCCATTGTAATGAGTGTTATCTGTGCTGCCGTGCGGCTATGCCACGTTGAGCTGAAAGATCCCAGCTGTGTGTGTCTCAGGGGTCACTACCTTCATGTCCTAGGTCACTTCCTGTCCGCCTTCCTTTCTCTTCCTCTTCTCCTCTGACTCTATGGCCGTGTTTCATTCCACAAAGATGCTCACTTCCCTTCTGCCCTCGTTCACTCCCCTTTCCTGATCTAACAGGAGTGGGTCATGTTCAGTAGGGAGAAAACGTTCTGGAACTGAGTGGATTTATTTCCCATGGTTTGCCCTATTGAACATTACAGGAAAGATGTAATTAATATGGTGGATGGAAACTTTCTCTCCTCAAACTCTCCTTCTCTCCCATGCTTTCCTGTAGGTTGCTGTGGTTAAGGTGAAGAATGCAGACAAGGTGTTTGCCATGAAGATCCTCAATAAGTGGGAGATGCTGAAGAGAGCTGAGGTGAGTTCTGGCTAGTAACAACAACCGCCATAGCATTACAGCAGCGCTAAATGCTAACAACCGCCGTAGCATTACAGCAGGGCTAAATGCAAACAACTGCCATAGCATTTCAGCAGAGCTAAATGCTAACAACCGCCATAACATTACAGCAGGGCTAAATGCTAACAACTGCCATAATGTTACAGCAGTGCTAAATGCTAACAATCGCGATAGCATTAGAGCAGGTCTAAATGCTAACAGCAATAGTATTATAGCATTTGCTACTCTGGGCTAAATACTAACAACAGCCATAGCATTACAGCACTACTCAGGGCTGGATACTAAGTTGAGTTAGCGTTATGTAACTCCTTGGCTTTTCCAGAAACATTGCATTAAACATTCAATGCAAAATGTTCATATAATTGTCAGTTACATGTGCATGTCTCAAGTTTAGAATATTAAATGTGAATTTGAGTACATAACTTAATTAAACTTTAGAACCTATTTGCAGTATGAGAGAGCAATCGTGTTCAGTGTATTTACATTTGAGTCATTTAGCAGACGCTCTTATCCAGAGAGACTTACAGCAGCAAGTAGTGTTAAGTGCTTTGCTCAAGGGCACATCGACAGATTTTTCACCTAGTTGGCTTGGGGATTCGACCACTGAACTCAGTATATCTGTTGCTGCTGTGCTTTTCTTTTAATTGGCAGCTGTTCACAGTGGTCTGTGTGTGTGTCTGTGTAGCTGTTCACAGTGGTCTCCTGGGCTTGCAGTTTTCATACCTCGGGCTCATAGAACCGAACTCCCCACTGTGTTTGGCTGTCTCTGGACATGGGAAACTGTCTGCAATATAAACGCTACTCTCAAACCCATGTCCTCATTAATGTACCTCATGACATAGTCTAGCTATAGGTTGTTCATACAGATGGAAATATATGAATTTGACTATTTTATAAGTTTGTTAGAAAGTGTAATTGAATTGAAAATACTTAATTGACCCCTAAAGGATCTGAAACGATGTTTCCCACATAAAGATAGAAATAGAATCTATTAATTCTATGGTTGTCCACCACTAGCAGACACAGGAATTCAGTACACACACAGGTTGGACCGAAGTGTGATGGACCGAAGTGTGTGCCAATGAGAGTAGCTACAGTACATTCCATTCATTCTGTTTATATAATGGTTACCCTTTGACCTCTCCCTCAGACGGCGTGTTTCCGGGAGGAGCGCGACGTGCTGGTGAACGGGGACAGCCAGTGGATCACCACCCTGCACTACGCCTTCCAGGACGACAACTTCCTGGTAAGATCTCCACTAACTTCCCCTCTATTCATATGGGTTTCAATATATGGTATGTCTGCATCCCAAATCGTAACCTATTGCCAATAGGACTCTGGTCTAAAGTATGACCATTGATTTTAAGGGGTGTAAAGGGTTGCTTCCAAATGGCATAGGGCCCTGGCCAAAAGTAGTGCAATATATAGGGAAGAGGGTTCCATTTGGGATGTACACAAGCTGTGAAGAGGCCGGAATGAAATTAATAATATGATGATGGTAAAGGAGGGATGGATGGTTGACGGTAAAGGAGGGATGGATGGATGACGGTAAAGGAGGGATGGATGGGTGACGGTAAAGGAGGGATGGATGGGTGACGGTAAAGGAGGGATGGATGGGTGACGGTAAAGGAGGGATGGATGGGTGACGGTAAAGGAGGGATGGATGGTTGACGGTAAAGGAGGGATGGGTGGTTGACGGTAAAGGAGGGATGGGTGGTTGACGGTAAAGGAGGGATGGGTGGTTGACGGTAAAGGAGGGATGGGTGGTTGACGGTAAAGGAGGGATGGATGGTTGACGGTAAAGGAGGGATGGATGGTTGACGGTAAAGGAGGGATGGATGGTTGACGGTAAAGGAGGGATGGATGGTTGACGGTAAAGGAGGGATGGGTGGTTGACGGTAAAGGAGGGATGGGTGGTTGACGGTAAAGGAGGGATGGGTGGTTGACGGTAAAGGAGGGATGGATGGGTGACGGTAAAGGAGGGATGGGTGGTTGACGGTAAAGGAGGGATGGATGGTTGACGGTAAAGGAGGGATGGATGGTTGACGGTAAAGGAGGGATGGATGGTTGACGGTAAAGGAGGGATGGATGGTTGACGGTAAAGGAGGGATGGATGGTTGACGGTAAAGGAGGGATGGATGGTTGACGGTAAAGGAGGGATGGATGGTTGACGGTAAAGGAGGGATGGATGGTTGACGGTAAAGGAGGGATGGGTGGTTGACGGTAAAGGAGGGATGGGTGGTTGACGGTAAAGGAGGGATGGGTGGTTGACGGTAAAGGAGGGATGGGTGGTTGACGGTAAAGGAGGGATGGGTGGTTGACGGTAAAGGAGGGATGGGTGGTTGACGGTAAAGGAGGGATGGGTGGTTGACGGTAAAGGAGGGATGGATGGGTGACGGTAAAGGAGGGATGGATGGGTGACGGTAAAGGAGGGATGGGTGGTTGACGGTAAAGGAGGGATGGGTGGTTGACGGTAAAGGAGGGATGGGTGGTTGACGGTAAAGGAGGGATGGGTGGTTGACGGTAAAGGAGGGATGGGTGGTTGACGGTAAAGGAGGGATGGGTGGTTGACGGTAAAGGAGGGATGGGTGGTTAACGGTAAAGGAGGGATGGGTGGTTGACGGTAAAGGAGGGATGGGTGGTTGACGGTAAAGGAGGGATGGGTGGTTGACGGTAAAGGAGGGATGGGTGGTTGACGGTAAAGGAGGGATGGATGGGTGACGGTAAAGGAGGGATGGATGGGTGACGGTAAAGGAGGGATGGATGGGTGACGGTAAAGGAGGGATGGGTGGTTGACGGTAAAGGAGGGATGGGTGGTTGACGGTAAAGGAGGGATGGGTGGTTGATGGTAAAGGAGGGATGGGTGGTTGACGGTAAAGGAGGGATGGGTGGTTGACGGTAAAGGAGGGATGGGTGGTTGACGGTAAAGGAGGGATGGGTGGTTGACGGTAAAGGAGGGATGGATTGGTGACGGTAAAGGAGGGATGGGTGGTTGACGGTAAAGGAGGGATGGGTGGTTGACGGTAAAGGAGGGATGGGTGGTTGACGGTAAAGGAGGGATGGGTGGTTGACGGTAAAGGAGGGATGGGTGGTTGACGGTAAAGGAGGGATGGGTGGTTGACGGTAAAGGAGGGATGGGTGGTTGACGGTAAAGGAGGGATGGATGGTTGACGGTAAAGGAGGGATGGATGGTTGACGGTAAAGGAGGGATGGATGGTTGACGGTAAAGGAGGGATGGATGGTTGACGGTAAAGGAGGGATGGATGGTTGACGGTAAAGGAGGGATGGATGGTTGACGGTAAAGGAGGGATGGATGGTTGACGGTAAAGGAGGGATGGATGGATGGTTGACTGTAAAGGAGGGATGGATGGATGGTTGACTGTAAAGGAGGGATGGATGGATGGATGACGGTAAAGGAGGGAGGGATGGATGGTTGACGGTAAAGGAGGGATGGATGGTTGGTTGACTGTAAAGGATGGATGGATGGGTGGTTGACGGTAAAGGAGGGAGGGATGGGTGGGTGGTTGACGGTAAAGGAGGGAGGGATGGGTGGGTGGTTGACGGTAAAGGAGGGAGGGATGGGTGGGTGGTTGACGGTAAAGGAGGGAGGGATGGGTGGTTGACAAAAAAGACTAAGGAGAAAGAGGGAGGCCTGAAGAAAGTAAAGTTGGAAGATGGAGGGAGGAAGTGGGGGAACACTAGAGGAATACAGAGAATGTTACTTGTACACTATTACTACTACTACTACTACTACTACTACTACTACTACTGAGAGATTTATTCTCTCCTCCCCTCCTCTCTCCGCAGTACCTGGTGATGGATTATTATGTGGGTGGGGACCTTCTCACCCTGCTTAGTAAGTTTGAAGACAGGTTGCCGGAGGACATGGCAAGATTCTACCTGGCTGAGATGGTGCTGGCCATCGACTCAGTGCACCAACTGCATTACGTCCACAGGTGAGTCTCACACACACACACACCCACACACACACACCCACACACACACACACACACACACACACACACACACACACACACACACACACACACACACACACACACACACACACACACACACACACACGTGTTTGTTAACGAGTATTATATTAATGACTCATGAAGACTCATTAGTCCAAGCCACCTGTATGACCACTGAAATAGTTGGTTCCTTTGTGGCTCTAAATAAAAGTATTCCAAATATTGATTCCTTAATGAAGCAGAGAGAACTGTCCCTCCTAAATGAAGCAGAGAGAATTGTCCCTCCTTAATGAAGCAGAGAGAATTGTCCCTCCTTATTAATGAAGCAGAGAGAACTGTCCCTCCTTAATGAAGCAGAGAATTTTTTACCTTTTATTTAACTAGGCAAGTCAGTTGAGAACAAATTCTTATTTACAATGACGGCCTACCCCGGCCAAACCCGGATGACGCTGGGCCAATTGTGCGCCGCCCTTTGGGACTCCCAATCACGGCCGGTTGTGATACAGTCTGGAATCAAACAAGGGTCTATAGTGACGCCTCTAGCACTGAGATGCATTGCCTCAGACGGCTGCACCACTCGGGAGCCCATAACCTTACATACACTACTGGTTAAAGGTTTTAGAACACCTACTCATTCAAGGGTTTTTCTTTATTTTTACTTTTTTGTACATTGTAGAATAATAGTGAAGACATCAAAACTATGAAATAACACACATATGGAATCATGTAGTAACCCAAAAAGTGTTAAATCAAAATATATCTTATATTTGAGATTCTTCAAGCCACCCTTTGCCTTGATGACAGCTTTGCACACTCTTGGCATTCTCTCAACCAGCTTCACCTGGAATGCTTTTCCTACTGTCTTGAAGGAGTTCCCACATATGCTGAGCACTTGTCTGCTTTTCCTTCATTCTGCTGTCCGACTCATCCCAAACCATCTCAATTTGGTTGAGGTCAGGTGATTGTGGAGGCCAGGTCATCTAATGCAGCACTCCATCACTCTCCTTCTTAGTCAAATAGCCCTTACACAGCCTGGAGGTGTGTTGGGTCATTGTCCTGTTGAAAAACAAATGATAGTCCCACTAAGCCCAAACCAGATGGGATGGCGTATCGCTGCAGAATGCTGGGGTACCCATGCTGGTTAAGTGGGCTTTGAATTCTAAATAAATCGCTGACACACCACACCATAACACCACCTCCTCCATGCTTTACGGTGGGAAATACACGTGCGGAGATGATCCGTTCACCCACATGCTTCTCATAAAGACACGGAGGTTGGGATCAAAAATCTCCAATTTGGACTCCAGACTAAAGGACACATTTCCACCGGTCTAATGTCCATTGCTTGTGTTTCTTGGCCCAAACAAGTCTCTTCTTATCATTGGTGTCCTTTAGTAGTGGTTTCTTTGCAGCAATTCCACCATGAAGGCCTGATTCACACAGTCTCCTCTGAACAGTTGATGTTGAGATGTCTGTTACCTGAACTCTGTGAAGTATCTATTTGGGCTGCAATTTCTGAGGCTGGTAACTCTAATGAACTTATCCTCTGCAGCAGAGGTAACTCTGAGTCTTCCTTTCCTGTGGTGGTCCTCATGAGACCCAGTTTCATCATAGCACTTGATGGTTTTTGCGATTACACATGAAGAAACTTTCAAAGTTCTTGACATTTTACAGATTGACTGACCTTGATGTCTTAAAGTAATGATGGACTGTCGTTTCTCTTTGCTTATTTGATCTGTTCTTGCCATAATATGGACTTGGTCTTTTACCATATAGGGCTATCTTCTGTATACCTCCCTACCTTGTCACAACACAACTGATTGGCTCAAATGCATTAAGAAGGGAAGAAATTCTACAAATTAACTTTTAAGAAGGCACATCTGTTAATTGAAATGCATTCCAGGTGACTACCTCATGAAGCTAGTTGAGAGAATGCCAAGAGTGTGCAAAGCTGTCATCAAGGCAAAGGGTGGCTAGTTTGAAGAATCTCAAATATAAAATATATTTTGATTTGTTTAACACTTTTTTGGTTACTAAACGATTCCATATGTGTGTTATTTCATAGTTTTGATGTCTTCACTATTATTCTACAATGTAGAAAATAGTCAAAATAAAGAAAAACCCTTGAATGAGTAGATGTTCTAAAACTTTTAGTGTATGTAAGGTCACATTCACTGGATTGTATGAAAGAAAATAACTCTAAAAATAGATGTTTTGTGGTGGTCCCCTGACTGACGCCCTGGCTGTGGGGGAGTTTTGTCATAAGGGACGCGACAGCCAATAGGAGAAGCCCTCTGCCTCAAAGACTGTGTGGTAGGAACCACTCTTCCCTCTGACACACAGGAAGTGGTCACCAGGCCTCATCTACATAATGACAGTGTTGACGCTGAAGAAGCCTCAGATGAACGATTTGAGAGAGAGAGCCCAGGGGCTAGGGTGTGCCGTGCTGGCCCTATAGTAACATTGATTGTCCCATAGCACAGCAGCAGTATAGACTCAGTGTTGAGATGGGGACCCACTAATTGTATGGTGTTTTACGTGAAGTCGGGGCGGGGGGGCGGCGGTGGTCGTCTCGTTCCCCTTTGAGGCCCTCTGAGACATTTTGGGCTGGTAATGACAGGGTGTATGTATGGGGGTTGTGGTGGGTTCCCCCTCTCGGGAGAGATTGGCTCGCTTGGTTTGTGGAGGGTGGAGACATTAACAGAAGGTCCCCTGAGAAGGGTGTGTTCTCTGTGTGGGTGTGACTGAAAGGACAATGCATTAACCCTGTAATTTCTCCAACATAAGGCCAATTAGAATAGCTTGAATCAGTGCATATAGGCCACATTTGTGAAGTAAGGATGGCTTAGTTATAGAAATGGTCTCTGTCAGTCAAGAGGTTCAGTCGTGGACATGCTTGTGCCGCTGTAAGCATAATGCCTTGTCAGTACCACAAACATAGCTCACTGTTTTATGTTGAAGACAATACCTTGCCAAGGAGAATTAAAGGTTCAATTAACTAAGAAAATAGTTTAGTGGCTGCCCCCTCCTCATTCGTGTGTGTGTGTGTGGTGGACTGTGTGTGAAGCTGATCAGGGTCAGTGATCTGCATGGCCTCCCCAGAGACTAACAGACCAACTCAGCATGGCCCAGCTCTCTGTTAGCAGGGCCCTCATCTGGCCTGTGTGTGTCTCATTGTGTGTGTGTGTTGACATCTATTGATCAGGGCCATATGTGTGTGTTATTACTGATCAGAACCATGTGGGCTCCACAGCCCTGTTTCCACCTCCTGATCTAAGAGCCCAATCTCTTTCATCAGACCGACCACTGGCCACAGACATCTCATTACCTGTTAATGTCATCTATCAAAGACCCTGCAGCCACCATGTTAACAGTGGCAGGAACAATGCCCTGTTGTAGAAAGGGTCATGAATGGTACATGAATTAGCAGCGGCCAATGGTGAGTATACACGGTATCTGTATGCGCGTGCGTCCAAACAGTGGTGATGAGGTCCCATAGAGCCCTGTGTGTGTGTGTCCTTAACTCGGTCCCTGTCTCTCTGAGGAGACAGTGTGTGTGTGTCCTTAACTCGGTCCCTGTCTCTCTGAGGAGACACAGTGTGTGTGTGTCCTTAACTCGGTCCCTGTCTCTCTGAGGAGACACAGTGTGTGTGTGTGTGTCCTTAACTCGGTCCCTGTCTCTCTGAGGAGACACAGTGTGTGTGTGTCCTTAACTCGGTCCCTGTCTCTCTGAGGAGACACAGTGTGTGTGTGTGTTGTCTTGGCGGCCAGATGGCCCTTACAGATGGATGCTGGTGAGGTCTTAAAGAAGATTACCTCCCTCTATTCTCAGCCTTAAGACTTCAGGAGCCCTGCCCTGCCTGGGACAGAGCAGACCAATTAGCCACGCCCCCAACAGTCACGTCACCGCAGCCCTACTGGAAGGGAGGGAGGAAGAGAGAGAGAGAGAGAGAGAGAGAGGGTGGGAGAGACAGGGAGGGTAGGAGAGGAAGGGTATGTCCATCAGAGCAGTAAGATGTGACATGTTGTCACAAGAAAAGGGCAACAAGTGAAGAACAAACACCATTGTAAATACATCCCATATTTTTGTACTTTAACTATTTGCACCTTGTTACAACACCTTATTAGCCATAATATGACATTTGAAATGTCTCTATTCCTTTGGAACTTTAGTGAGTATGTTTACTGTTCCACTTGTATTATTTATTTCACTTTGGTTGATCTATTTCACTTGCTTTGGCAGTGTAAACAAATGTTTCCCAATAAAGTCCTTTGAATTGAACATGGGTTGGGGGGGGTGGATAAAGACACGGGTGACAGAGGGAGGTAGAGATGAGGCAAGAGAAAGAGACAGCGGGAGGGGGAAGAGAGGTGGTAGCCATGTTGTTTGATCTCTGCTCAGGTTTTCACTGGGTTTATCTGGAGGAGGAACTCATGACGGGATGCTGGATGACAAGACCCGCACGCACGCACGCACGCACGCTAGGGCCAGGTCTGAGCCTATCAGGAAAGTGAGAGGTTAAAAGACACCCACAGAGGTGTTAAGTAGAGGTTAGCGCAGGTGCACACTGGGAAAAGAGTTTGTTCTGAAGAGAATGCATGTCAGTTTTGAGTCAAATCAAATGTTATTGGTCACATACACATATTTAGCAGATGTTATTGCGGGTGTATATTCCTAGTCACCTTGCCATGGTTAAATACAGCGTTTCGCGCTTTACGTTTTGTGCATATGCTGCCGTCTATTCATGGTTTCTGGTTTGGGTAGGTTTTAATAGTCAGTGGGAACACACATGGTTGGTGGAGAAGGAACAAAACAGAAATGACTTCATTGTATCATTTTAGCCAGACTTGAGCCGCCTGTTAGTAGGTCTACTTTGTAGGGGGGTGTCCCGTTGGTCTACCTTTTATCCCATTGACTTGATTCAACATGAAAGGAAAAGCTCCTTCTCTCTTTGTCTCTCGGGTCAAGTCCCAAATGCCACCAGGCGCTATTCCCTATTTAGTGCACTACTTTTGACCAGGCCCTATTGGGCTCTGGTCAAAAGTAGAGCAGTATGTAGGGAATAGTGTGTCATTTGGGCCGCTACCTCATTATCCTGCTGTCCAGAGAGAAGCCTTTGTTCTTTGGGTCCAGGGAACCTCCCCTCTCTCCCTTTTCCCCTCCAAATCCTCATGCAGCCAGAGCTTCTGTTTAACTGTGGCTGCTTATCAGCAGGAGGTACACCCCTATACCCCATCCCTCCCAAGGCAGGGTGTACCCCCATACTCCCCGCTACACCCCATCCCTCCCAAGGCAGTGTGTACCCCCATACTCGCCCCTACGCCACTCCCTCCCAAGGCAGGGTGTACCCCCATACTCCCCGCTACACCCCATCCCTCCCAAGGCAGTGTGTACCCCCATACTCCCCCCTACACCCCATCCCTCCCAAGGCAGGGTGTACCCCCATACTCCGCCCTACACCCCATCCCTCCCAATTCAGGGTGTACCCCCATATTCCCCCCTACACCCCATCCCTCCCAAGGCAGGGTGTACCCCCATACTCCCACCTACACCCCATCCCTCCCAAGGCAGTGTGTACCTCCATACTCCCCGCTACACCCCATCCCTCCCAAGGCAGGGTGTACCCCCATACTCTCCCCTACACCCCTCCCTCCCAAGGCAGGGTGTACCCCCATACTCACCCCTACACTCCTCCCTCCCAACTAGTCCCCTCACCACTCCCATCAGGCACTGCTCTGACTCCCCCATGCTTCTAAACCAGACCCTTATAAATGGGAAAGATGGGCAGTCTAAAAATATAACTTTAATAGGAAGCTGATTCAGAGGTAAATATGATCATCAGGCACTGTCTAAATGTGTAACTTTAATAGGAAGCTGATTCAGTTAGAAGCTGCTATAAAGTAGGAGCAGGCCCTTCATGTGATGTTGACTGTTAACAGTTGAGGAAGGACCTGTCAGTAGCTTCTACAGTGCTTTTATGTGCTGCTCTGTACTGAAGATTAACATTCATAGAACATGTGGAGTCATTTCAGTTTGTTAGAGATGCTGGGTATCAGAGAATGTCTGTCTGTGTGTATGGTCTTGGGCGGCAGGTAGCCTAGTGGTTAGAGCGTTGGGCCAGTAACTGAAAGGTTGCTGGATCGAATCCCCGAGCTGACAAGGTAAAAATCTGTCGTTCTGCCCCTGAACAAAGCAGTTAACCCACTGTTCCTCGGTAGGCCGTCATTGTAAATAAGAATTTGTTCTTAACTGACTTGCCTAAGGGTAAAAAAATATATACAGGGACAAGAAAAAGTATGTGAACCCTTTGGAATTACCTGGATTTTTCATAAATTGGTCATCAAATTTGATCTAATCTTCATCTAAGTCACAACAATAGACAAACAGTGTGATTAAACTATATTGAATACATAATTTAAACATTCACAGTGTAGGTTGGAAAATGTATGTGAAGCCCTAGGCTAATGACTTCTTCAAATGCTAATTGGGTCAGGAGTCAGCTAACCTGGATTCCAACCAATGAGACGAGATTGGAGATGTTGGTTAGAGCTGCCTTGCCCTATAAAAAACACTCACAAAATTTG
The DNA here is from genome assembly GCF_016432855.1 of Salvelinus namaycush. Classification (NCBI taxonomy): domain Eukaryota; kingdom Metazoa; phylum Chordata; class Actinopteri; order Salmoniformes; family Salmonidae; genus Salvelinus; species Salvelinus namaycush. The sequence continues at coordinate 27,832,128 of NC_052330.1, forward strand.
AGTTTGCTACTCACAAGAAGCATTGCCTGATGTGAACCATGCCTCGAACAAGAGAGATCTCAGAAGACCTAAGATGAAAAGTTGTTGACTTGCATAAAGCTGGAAAGGGTTACAAAAGTCATCAGTCCACGGTAAGACAAATTGTCTATAAATGGAGAAAGTTCAGCACTGCTGCTACTCTCCCTAGGAGTGGCCGTCCTGCAAAGATGACTGCAAGAGCACAGCACATAATGCTCAATGAGGTTAAGAAGAATCCTGGAGTGTCAGCTAAAGACTTACAGAAATCTCTGGAACATGCTAGCATCTCTGTTGACGAGTCTACAATATGTAAAACACTAAACAAGAATGGTGTTCATGGGAGGACATCACAGAAGAAGCCACTGCTGTCCAAAAAAAACAAATTCTCCACGTTTGAAGTTTTCAAAAGTGCACCTGGATGTTCCACAACGCTACTGGCAAAATATTCTGTGAACAGATTAAACTAGAGTTGAGTTGCTTGGCAGGAACACACCACAGTGTGGAGAAAAAAAGGCCCAGCACACCAACATCAAAACCTCATCCCAACTGTAAAGTATGGTGGAGGGAGCATCATGGTTTGCGGCTGCTTTGCTGCCTCAGGGCCTGGACAGCTTGCGATCATCGACAGAAAAATGAATTCCCAAGTTTATCAAGACATTTTGCAGGAGAATGTTAGGCTATCTGTCCGTCAATTGAAGCTCAACAGAAGTTGGGTGATGCAACAGGACAACGACCCAAAACACAGAAGTAAATCAACAACAGAATGCCTTCAACAGAAGAAAATATGCCTTCTGGAGTGGCCCAGTCAGAGTCCTGACCTCAACCCGATTGAGATGCTGTGGCATGACCTCGAGAGCAGTTCACACCAGACATCCCAAGAATACTGCTGAACTGAAAGAGTTTTGTAAAGAGGAATGGTCCAAAATTCCTCCCGACCGTTGTGCAGGTCTGATCCACAACTACAGAAAACGTTTGTTTGAGGCTAATGGACATCAACACGTAGGTTTCTACTTCCATTTTATACAGTACACACTATATACATTTTACGGACACAATGTATTTTACAATAGTTATCTTTTGTTTGTTTTTAATCCCATCCTTCCGCTGCCATGTAATGTCAAGTGTATAATATATTGTTGTGTATTGATGTATTATTACTATACTGTTAGTGTATTGATGATGTATTGTTACTATACTGTTAGTGTATTGATGATGTATTGTTACTATACTGTTAGTGTATTGATGCTGTATTGTTACTATACTGTTAGTGTATTGATGATGTATTATTACTATACTGTTAGTGTATTGATGATGTATTGTTACTATACTGTTAGTGTATTGATGATGTATTGTTACTATACTGTTAGTGTATTGATGATGTATTGTTACTGTACTGTTAGTGTATTGTTGATGTATTATTACTATACTGTTAGTGTATTGATGATGTATTATTACTATACTGTTAGTGTATTGATGATGTATTATTACTATACTGTTAGTGTATTGATGATGTATTGTTACTATACTGTTAGTGTATTGTTGATGTATTATTACTATACTGTTAGTGTATTGATGATGTATTATTACTATACTGTTAGTGTATTGATGATGTATTATTACTATACTGTTAGTGTATTGATGATGTATTGTTACTATACTGTTAGTGTATTGATGATGTATTATTACTATACTGTTAGTGTGTTACTATACTGTTAGTGTATTGATGATGTATTATTACTATACTGTTAGTGTATTGATGCTGTATTATTACTATACTGTTAGTGTATTGATGATGTATTATTACTATACTGTTAGTGTATTGATGATGTATTATTACTATACTGTTAGTGTGTTACTATACTGTTAGTGTATTGATGATGTATTATTACTATACTGTTAGTGTGTTACTATACTGTTAGTGTATTGATGCTGTATTATTACTATACTGTTAGTGTATTGAGGATGTATTGTTACTATACTGTTAGTGTATTGATGATGTATTGTTACTATACTGTTAGTGTATTGATGATGTATTGTTAATATACTGTTAGTGTATTGATGATGTATTGTTACTATACTGTTAGTGTATTGATGCTGTATTATTACTATACTGTTAGTGTATTGATGATGTATTATTACTATACTGTTAGTGTATTGATGATGTATTATTACTATACTGTTAGTGTATTGATGATGTATTGTTACTATACTGTTAGTGTATTGATGATGTATTATTACTATACTGTTAGTGTATTGATGATGTATTGTTACTATACTGTTAGTGTGTTACTATACTGTTAGTGTATTGATGATGTATTATTACTATACTGTTAGTGTGTTACTATACTGTTAGTGTATTGATGCTGTATTATTACTATACTGTTAGTGTATTGAGGATGTATTGTTACTATACTGTTAGTGTATTGATGATGTATTGTTACTATACTGTTAGTGTATTGATGATGTATTGTTAATATACTGTTAGTGTATTGATGTATTGTTACTATACTGTTAGTGTATTGATGCTGTATTATTACTATACTGTTAGTGTATTGATGATGTATTATTACTATACTGTTAGTGTGTTACTATACTGTTAGTGTATTGATGCTGTATTATTACTATACTGTTAGTGTATTGATGATGTATTATTACTATACTGTTAGTGTATTGATGATGTATTATTACTATACTGTTAGTGTATTGATGATGTATTGTTACTATACTGTTAGTGTATTGATGATGTATTATTACTATACTGTTAGTGTATTGAGGATGTATTGTTACTATACTGTTAGTGTATTGATGATGTATTATTACTATACTGTTAGTGTGTTACTATACTGTTAGTGTATTGATGCTGTATTATTACTATACTGTTAGTGTATTGATGCTGTATTATTACTATACTGTTAGTGTGTTACTATACTGTTAGTGTATTGATGCTGTATTATTACTATACTGTTAGTGTATTGATGATGTATTATTACTATACTGTTAGTGTATTGATGATGTATTATTACTATACTGTTAGTGTATTGATGATGTATTGTTACTATACTGTTAGTGTATTGATGATGTATTGTTACTGTACTGTTAGTGTATTGATGATGTATTATTACTATACTGTTAGTGTATTGATGATGTATTGTTACTGTACTGTTAGTGTATTGATGATGTATTATTACTATACTGTTAGTGTATTGATGATGTATTATTACTATACTGTTAGTGTGTTACTATACTGTTAGTGTATTGATGATGTATTGTTACTGTACTGGGGCGGCAGGGAGCCTAGTGGTTAGTGCTTTGGGCCAGTAACTGAAAGGTTGCTGGATCGAATCCCCGGTAGACCGTCATTGTAAATAAGAATTTGTTCTTAACTGACTTGCCTAGTTAAATAAAGGTTATACTGTTAGTGTATTAATGATGAATTGTTGCTCTACTGTTAGTGTATTGTTAGTGTATTGATGATGTATTGTTACTGTACTGTTAGTGTGCTGATGTATTGTTAATGTACTGTTAGTGTATTGATTATGTATTGCTACTATTAGTGTATTGTTACTGTACTGTACTGTCAGTATAGTGTTACTATACTGTACTGTGTGTCAATGGTGTATAGATAAGGAGACTAGTGAAGACAAGGGCTTGACATTGTCTGCATTAAGTGGGATGTAATATCAGAATAGTGGTCAGGACTGGGACAGGGTGTTCTGGTCGGGGCAGGGTGTTCTGGTCGGGACAGGGTGTTCTGGTCGGGGCAGGATAACCAAGCCTCTGTCTGCCTTGTGGGGGGTAACCTTGTGAGGGGTCTGCCCTATTGGCAGTAGATGCTGCAAGGGCAATGAACTGCCCAAATAAACACAAGACTTAATGATGGGAGACTAAAGGCATCCAGGAGCAAACAAACTTTCTCTCTCTCTACAGAAGCCAAATCTACTTTTCTCTCTCTCTCACCAAACACTCACTAGTGTTGCTTTAAAGTTGTTTTTGCTCTTTTTCATTCTCTCTCCCTCCCTGTCTCCCCCTCTGAGATATTTGTGTTTCTCATTTTATTCCACTCCCTCTCTTCCTCCATTCCTAGTTCTCTTTCTCAGAGTCATCGGTATATTTACTTTGGTCTCTCTGTCTTCTGTCACCTTCAGGGACATCAAGCCAGACAACATCTTGATGGACATGAACGGTCACATTCGCCTGGCTGACTTCGGTTCCTGCCTCAAACTCATGGAGGACGGCACGGTGAGTAGGCCGACATATACCAGTCAAAAGTTTGGACACCTACTCATTCAAGGGTTTTTCTTTATTTTTACTATTTTCTACATTGTATAATAATAGTGACGACATCAAAACTATGAAACAACACACATGGAATCATGTAGTAACCAAAAAGTGTTAAACAAATAAAAATATATTTAATATTCAAAGTAGCCACCCTTTGCCTTGATTACAGCTTTGTACACTCTTGGAATTTTCTCAACCAGCGTCATGAGGTAGTCATCTGGAATGCTTTTCCAACAGTCTTGGAGTTCCCACATATGCTGAGCACTTGTTGGCTGCTTTTCCTTCACTCTGCCATCCAACTCATCCCAAACCATCTCAATTGGGTTGAGGTCGGGTGATTGTGGAGGTCAGGTCATCTGATGCAGCACTCCATCACTCTCCTTCTTGGTCAAAAAGCCCTAACACAGCCTGGAGGTGTGTTTTGGGTCATTGTCCTGTTGAAAAACAAACAATAGTCCCACTAAGAGCAAACCAGATGGGATGGTGTAACCCTACATAATGATGTGGTAGCTATGCTGGTTAAGTGTGCCTTGAATTATAAATAAATCACCAACCATGTCACCAGCAAAGCACCATCACACCTCCTCCGTGCTTCACGGTGGGAACCACACATCAAATAAAATTGTATTGGTCACATGCACATGTTTAGCAGATGTTATTGCGGGTGTAGCGAAATGCGTGTGTTTCTACCTCCAACAGTGCAGTAATATATAACAAGTAATATCTAACAATTTCACAAAAATACACACATCTAAAGGAATGCAATTAAGAATGTATAAATATTTAATGACTATGTTGGAGCGGCATAGACTAAAATACAGTAGAATAGAATACAGTATATACATACAGTTGAAGTCGGAAGTTTACATACATCTTAGCCAAATACATTTAAACAATTCCTGACATTTAATCGTAGTAAAAATTCCCTGTCTTAGGTCAGTTAGGATCACCACTTTATTTTAAGAATGTGAAATGTCAGAATAATAGTTGAGAGAATTATTTATTTCCGCTTTTATTTCTTTCACCATTTTCCCAGTGGGTCAGAAGTTTACATGCACTCAATTAGTATTTGGTAGCATTGCCTTTAAATTGTTTAATTTGGGTCAAACGTTTCGGGTAGCCTTCCACAAGCTTCCTCCAATAAGTTGGGTGAATTTTGGCCCCATTCCTCCTGACAGAGCTGGTGTAACTGAGTCAGGTTTGTAGGCCTCCTTGCTCACACACGCTTTTTCAGTTCTGCCCACACATTTTCTATAGGATTGAGGTCAGGGCTTTGTGATGGCCACTCCAATACCTTGACTTTGTTGTCCTTAAGCCATTTTGTCAAAACTTTGGAAGTATGCTTGGGGTCATTGTCCATTTGGAAGACCCATTTGCGACCAAGCTTTAACTTCCTGACTGATGTCTTGAGATGTTGCTTCAATATATCCACATCATTTTCCTCCCTCATGATGCCATCTATTTTGTGAAGTGCACCAGTCCCTCCTGCAGCAAAGCACCCATACAACATGATGCTGCCACCCCCGTGCTTCACGGTTGGGATGGTGTTCTTCGGCTTGCAAGCCTCCCCGTTTTTCCTCCAAACATAACGATGGTCATTATGGCCAAACAATTCTATTTTTGTTTCATCAGACCAATGGACATTTCTCCAAAAAGTATGATCTTTGTCCCCATGTGCAGTTGCAAACCGTAGTCTGGCTTTTTTATGGCGGTTTTGGAGCAGTGGCTTCCTTGCTGAGCGGCCTTTCAGGTTATGTTGATATAGGACTTGTTTTACTGTAGATATAGATAATTTTTGTACATGTTTCCTCCAGCATCTTCACAAGGTCCGTTGCTGTTGTTCTGGGATTGATTTGCATTCTTCAAACCAAAGTACGTTCATCTCTGCGACAGATCTTCTTCCTGAGTGGTTTGACGGCTGTGTGGTCCCATGGTGTTTATACTTGCGTACTATTGTTTGTACAGATGAACGTGGTACCTTCAGGCGTTTGGAAATTGCTCCAAAGGATGAACCAGACTTGTGGAGGTCTACAATTTCTTTTGAGGTCTTGACTGATTTATTTAGATTTTCCCGTGATGTCAAGCAAAGAGGCACTGAGTTTGAAGGTAGGCTTTGAAATACATCCACAGTTACACCTCCAGTTGACTCAAATGATGTCAATTAGCCTATCAGAAGCTTCTAAAGCCATGACATAATTTTCTGGAATTTTCCAAGCTGTTTAAAGGCACAGTCAACTTAGTGTATGTAAACGTCTGACCCACTGGAATTGTGATATAGTGAATTTTAAGTGAAATAATCTGTCAATTGTTGGAAAAATGACTTGTGTCATGCACAAAGTAGATGTCCTAACCGACTTGCCAAAACTATAGTTTGTTAACAAGACATTTCTGGAGTGGTTGAAAAACAAGTTTTAATGACTCCAACCTAAGTGTATGTAAACTTCCGACATCAACTGTATGAGATGAGTAATGCAAAATATGTAAACATTATTAAAGTTACCAGTGATTTTAAGTCTATGTATATAGGGCAACAGCCTCTAAGGTGCTAGTGATGGTTATTTAACAGTCTGATGGCCTTGAGATAGAAGCTGTTTTTCAGTTGATGTTGAGATGTCTGTTACTTGAACACATGCGGAGGTCATCCGTTCAGCTACTCTGTGTCTCACAAAGACACGGCGGTTGGAACCAAAAATCTTACATTTGGACTCATCAGACCAAAGGACAGATTTCCACCGGTCTAATTTTATGGCGGTTGCTCGTGTCCTTTGCTCGTGTTTCTTTGCCCAATCAAGTCTCTTCTTCTTATTGGTGTCCTTTAGTAGTGGTTTCTTTACAGCAATTCGACCATGAATGCCTGATTCATACAGCAGAGGTAACTCTGGGTCTTCCTTTCCTGTGGCGGTCCTCATGAGAGCCAATTTCATCATAGCATTTGATGGTTTCTGTGACTGCATTTGAAGGAACTTCAAAGTTCTTTTCCAGATTGACTGACCTTCATGTCTTCAAGTAATGATGGACTGTCGTTTCTCTTTGCTTATTTGAGCTGTTCTTGCCATAATATGGACTTGGTCTTTTACTAAATAGGGCTGTCTTCTGTATACCCCGCCTACCTTGTCGCAAGACAGCTGATTGGCTCAAATGCATTAAGAAAGAAATTCCACAAATTAACTTTTAACAAGGCACACCTGTTAATTGAAATGCATTCCAGGTGACTACCCCATGAAGCTGGTTGAGAGAATGCCAAGAGTGTGCAAAGCTGTCATCAAGGCAAAGGGTAGCTAGTTTGAATAATCTCAAATAAAAATACATGTTTTTATTTGTTTTAACACTTCTTTGGTTACTACATGATTCCATGTGTTATTTCATAGTTTTGATGTCTTCACTATTATTCTACAATGTAGAAAATGGTAAAAATAAAGAAAAACTCTGGAATGAGTAGTTGTGCCCAAACTATATATATATATGCACACAACCCAAACACCTCCAAAAACCACCAACCACCGCCCCATCAAACCCTGGGCCCCTCTAGGCCTCCCCTGTGGCTGAAGCCCCTCTAGGCCTCCCCTGTGGCTGAAGCCCCTCTAGGCCTCCCCTGTGGCTGAAGCCCCTCTAGGCCTCCCCTGTGGCTGAAGCCCCTCTAGGCCTCCCCTGTGGCTGAAGCCCTTTAGGCCTTCTCTGTGTCTGATTTCATGGCTGTGCCTGTGGTTAAGACTCTTCCGCTAATTAAGCTGCTCCGAGGTGGTTGGCTATGTGGCTTTGATGAATACATTGAGACCTTAGAGGATCCGCCTCTCTAAAGCTGCGGTGACTGGTGCTTCTTTGGCCTAGTCTCAAGGATGTTATTTAGTATGTACTCTATGGCATGGCCTTGTTTTGGTGTGGTGGACATATTTGACTCCAAACACACTGTAGACGCGCAATTAACAACACCAGATTATTTCTCTAACATTAAAGGGATTTGTGCAGTTTGAAGGAAGTTAGAGGTAGATTCACGAGCCAATGCTATGAGTATGCTGCCATACCTGTAGACTTCCAGTCATTGCACTAATGCTAGTTAGCATTGGCTCGCGAAAGACTTCCTTCATACTGCACGCAGAGACATAAAAATGGTATTCACAAGTTCGTCTGACACTGGGCAAGTGGAAAATTGGCTTAGGCTTAACTGCTAGAATCACACAGTATCCCTTTAATAATGTATGATATTATTTCTATGGTTTGTCCCCCATGCCATCCATCGCTGCGTCTATGCCTCTATCCATCCACTCACTAATCCATTCATCTCCTGTGCCTGGTCTCCCTCAGGTCCAGTCGTCAGTTGCCGTGGGGACCCCGGACTACATCTCTCCGGAGATCCTGCAGGCGATGGAGGATGGGAAGGGGAAGTACGGTCCAGAGTGTGACTGGTGGTCCCTGGGGGTCTGCATGTACGAGATGCTGTACGGGGAAACCCCCTTCTACGCCGAGTCACTAGTGGAGACCTACGGCAAGATCATGAACCACAAGGTGAGAGGGGGGGTGATAAGACTGGACAGAGGAGGCTGACTGTAGCTACCCTTGGGTTTATCATTTGATTTATTTGATCATTCAAAACCACAGCTCTACCACACGTGTAGCCTATACATTGCATTGAAAATTCTAGAGGACCACCCAAAAAGTTGTACAGCCTATTTCCATTGTGGTCCTCTTTTTTGATGCTGTCAGGCAGGTTAAGGCTTACCGGTAGTGACATTGTACTTACTGTACTAAAACCCGTCTTGACTAAGACAAATTTTTTATTCAATGGTTCAAGACGAGCGTGATTGTTTAGGTGTTGTTGGGCTCTTTGGTGTTAGGCTGAAGTACTTTCTGTACATAGTTAGGTTTATTCTTTCTGACTCCTCCTCTACCCTGTTTCTTCTTGTTCCTTTCCATCGACCGACAGGAGGAGTTAGGTGCTGCTGTGAGTGTTTCTTTTTGGAGTCTGATTGCCCAGTCCCAAATGGACCCCTATTCCCTACCACCTATGCACTAGTAGATTCCTCTTAGATCTCCACAAGTGCATAGGAAGTAGGGGCTAGGGGTTGATTTGGTACTGGGTCTGAGTGTTAGTTGTTAAAGTTTGAGTATGTTCTGTTCAAGGGCTGAATGTATCAAGCTTTTTAGAGTAGGAGTGCTGATCTAGGATCAGTTTAGCTTTTTAGATCATATAATTAAGATTAAATGGACCTGATCCTAGATCAGCACTGCTAAGAGGAATACTCTGAGACAATTGATACATACAGTGCATTCGGAAAGTATTCATACCCCTTGACTTTTTCAACATTTTATCACGTTACTGCAATATTATGAAGTCTGTTAAGTAAAACATGTCAATCTACACACAATACCACATAATGACAAAGTGAAACGTTTTTTTGAAATTTGAGCAGTTTTTATTGAAAATAACAAACAGAAATACCTAATTTACATACGTATTCAGACCCTTTGCTATGAGACTCGAAATTGAGCTCAGATCTGGGGAAGGGTACCAAAAAAAGTCTGCTGCATTGAAAGTCCTTAAGAACACAGTGGACTCCATCATTCTTAAATGAAAGAAGTTGAAAACCGCCCGGCCAAACTGAGCAATCAGGGGAGAAGGGCCTTGGTCAGGGAGGTGACCAGGAAGCCGATGGTCACTCTGACAGAGCTCCAGAGTTCCTCTGTGGAGATGGGAGAACCTTCCAGAAGGACACCCATCTCTGCAGCACTCCACCAATCAGGCCTTTATGGTAGGGTGGCCAGACGGAAGCCACTCCTCAGTAAAAGGCATGTGACAGCCCGCTTGGAGTTTGCCGACAGGCACCTAAATGACTCTCAGACCGTGAGAAACAAGATTCTCTGGTCTGATGAAACCAAGATTGAACTCTTTGGCCTGAATACCAAGCGTCATATCTGGACGAAACCTATCACCATACCTACAGTGAAGCATGGTGGTGGCAGTATCATGTTGTGGGGATGTTTTTCAGCAGCAGGGACTGGGAGACTAGTCAGGATCGAGACAAAGATGAACGAAACAAAGTACAGAGATTCTTGACGGAAACCTGCTCCAGAGTGCTAAGCACCTCAGACTGGGGTTCAGACTGGGGTGAAGGTTCACCTTCCAACAGGACAATGACCCTAAGCACACAGCCATGACAATGATGGAGTGGCTTCGGGACACGTCTCTGAATGTCCTTGAGTGGCCCGGCTAGAGGCCGGACTTGAACCCGATCTAACATCTCTGGAGAGACCTGAAAATAGCTGTGCGGCGACGCTCCTCATCTAACCTGACAGAGCTTGAGAGGATCTGCAGAGAATAATGGGAGAAACTCCCCAAATATAGGTGTGCCAAGCTTGTAGCGTCATACCCAAGAAGACTCAATGCTGTAATCGCTGCCAAAGGTGCTTTAACAAAGTACTGAGTAAAGGATCTGAATACTTATGTAAATGTGATATTTCAGTTTATATTATAATTAATTAGCAAAAATTGCTAAAAACCTATTTTTGCTTTGTCATTATGGGATATTGTGTGTAGATTGAGAGAAAACAACTATTTAATCAATTTTAGAACAAGGCTGTAACTTAACAAAATGTGGAAAAGGTCAAGGGGTCTGAATACTTTCCGAATGAACTGTACAACCCCAGGTCTGTTCATACTTCAGCCCATCCTGACTCCAAACCACACCGTTCTACCTTCATAACTCCCTCCCTTCCCATCACCCTTCAACTATACCATCTAGTTCACCCAGCCATATTGACTGAACAAATGCCTTATGTGTGCACATTAAACCATTAAATGTTGGCTTGAACTATACTGCTTTCTACTGCAACAGGATGAACATGCATGGGCCATATACCATTTTCATTTATTTGTACATTTCTTTGTCAGGGGCCATGTACACAAATAAATACATGAAATGTGAAAAAATGTGTACAAAGATAATTCTGCAAACCGTATAGAACTATTCCGCTGTCGACTGCAACAGGGGAATGTTGCGTTACCAGTAAAAATACATTTGAAATACAAATATTTGACCAAACTGGACGCAAACAGTATATCTAGGCTGCATCCCAAATGGTCAAAAGTAGTGCAGTAAATAAGGAATAGGGAACCATTTGGGACGTAGGGTATCTTCATTATTCAGACTCCTTTCCCTCTCCTCTTACCCTCCGCCGGGTGCCCAGGAGCGTTTCCAGTTCCCCCTGCAGATGACAGACGTGTCCGAAGACGCCAAGGACCTCATCCAACGCCTCATCTGCAGCCGGGAGCACCGTCTGGGCCAGAACGGCATCGACGACTTCAAATCTCACCCCTTCTTCTCTGGTAGGGCCTGATGTTTTAAACAGTGTGTGCGTGCTAGGGTTTGTCTGTCAATTATTCTCTGGTGCCATTTCCAGGAGTTGATATAGATAACCTCTTATCTTGTTAATTGGTGTTGAAGTTAGGCTGGACAGTAGACGATGATATGATAATCGTTACAATAACAAACCATGATCACAGTTTGCCAGTCATATCATGTTTAATGTCATTCCTTTCAGGCATTGACTGGGACAACATCCGTACGTGCGAGGCCCCCTACATCCCAGAGGTCAGCAGCCCCACAGACACCTCTAACTTTGACGTGGACGACGACTGTCTCAAGAACTCAGTAAGTCTCTCTTTCTCTATGGGACTACATCAAGACTTAGACTCTCTTACACTCATCTTTCAGTCTCTCTCTGTTTCCATCTTTTATCTGTCCATCTCTTTCATCTGTCTGTAATGTTGTCAAGGTTGACGTGTTCTGAAATAAGTTTTGTGTTATTTCAGGAGACGATGCCCCCTCCCTCACACACTGCCTTCTCTGGACACCACCTGCCCTTCGTAGGTTTCACCTACACCAGTAAATGGTGAGTGGTCGCTAAGCGACAACCCCTGTTTAGTTTCCAAACGAACTTCCACATCTTCGTCAATACATACAGCATACAGAAAAATACATCTTAGACTGGTCCCAGATCTGTTTTTACTGTCTTGCCAACTCCTATGGTCATTGTCATGTTTGGCATAACAATGAGGATAGGCTATACAGCACAATCAGATCTGGGACCAGTCTACTTCACTCCTACTTCTCTATTGTCTGATCTAACCTCAGCCACACTTCCACTAGCACTCAGTTTCCACTGTTGAGAAAGCATTGAATGGTCTGATTGTTTATCTTAGCCTGAAGGCTAATGGTGGTTGCACTCTCTCTCTCTCTCTCTCTCTCTCTCTCTCTCTCTCTCTCTCTCTCTCTCTTTCTCTTTCTCTCTGTCTCTGTCTCTGTCTCTGTCTCTGTCTCTGTCTCTGTCTCTGTCTCTGTCTCTGTCTCTGTCTCTCTCTCTCTCTCTCTCTCTCTCTCTCTAAGTTCAATTTCAATATAAGGGGCTTTTTTTGGCATGGGAAACATGTTTATTTGTATTTATTTATTTCACCTTTATTTAAGCAGGTAGGCCAGTTGAGAACAAGTTCTCATTTACAACTGCGACCAGGCCAAGATAAACATTGCCAAAGCAAGTGAAATAGATAATAAACAAAAGTTGCCTGGTTGCCCTTTTCTTGTGGCAACAGGCCACAAATCTTGCTGCCAATAGATATGGGAGTTTTTCAAAATTGGATTTGTTTTCGAATTCTTTGGGGGTCTGTCTATTCTGAGGTAAATATGTGTCTCTAATATGGTATGCATCTCTTTCTCTTCCCTATCTCTCCCTTCCCTTCCCTATCTCTCCCTCCTCTTCCATATCTCTCCCTCCTCTTCCATATCTCTCCCTCCTCTTCCCCATCTCTCTCTCCCTCCTCTTCCCCATATCTCTCCCTCATCTTTCCCCATCTCTCCCTCCTCTTTCCCCATCTCTCCCTCTTTCCCCATCTCTCCCTCCTCTTTCCCCATCTCTCCCTCCTCTTTCCCCATCTCTTCCTCCTCTTTCCCCATCTCTTCCTCCTCTTTCCCCATCTCTCCCTCCTCTTTCCCCATCTCTCCCTCCTCTTTCCCCTCTAGTACCCTGTCTGACCGGGGCTGTCTGAGGGAGGCAGGCGGTAGCAGTCAGACACAGATGGATGTATGTCTCCAGCGCAGTCTGGAGGAGAGTCTGGCCACCGAGGCCTACGAGAGGAGGATACGACGCCTAGAGCAGGAGAAGACTGAGCTCAGCCGCAAGCTACAAGGTACACACACTCACACCTCTCCTTTCCTCTCCTCCTCCCCCTCTCCTTCTCATCCTCTCCCTGTGTGTTGTGTTCCAGAGTCCACCCAGACAGTCCAGGCCCTGCAGCATGTATCAGGAGAAGGACCTGCACCCGTCCCCTCTAACAAGGAGGTGGAGATCAGGAGTCTGAAGACTGAGATTGACATCCTCAAGAAAAAGATAGCAGGTAAACATTCAACATTTTACTGTAAAGTTTTACTGCTGGGTAGTAGAACACAAACGTTCTACTGTAAAGGTTTACTGCTGGGTAGTAGAACACAAACATTTTACTGTAAAGGTTTACTGCTGGGTAGCAGAACACAAACGTTCTACTGTAAAGGTTTACTGCTGGGTAGCAGAACACAAACACATTCCAGCCAGGTCAGCATTTACCATACATGGATAGCCAAGTGTATGATAGAGTAGAGATGAAATACATTGAGAGATGAACAGAGATGCTATTCATAATCCACACAGTAATCTGTACCAGGGTTATGGGTTGGATTCCCACGGGGGACCAGTACAAAAGCATGAAAATGTATGTTCTTATCCAGAGTACATTTAGCGTCTGCTAAATGACTACAATTTGAAATGTACACTAATGGACCATACATCATAGTGAAATGTAATTTATGTTGGCCAAAGTGGTTTAACAACACTGACCCTCTGTAACGTGTCTTAGACTCAGGTCAACAGGAACATGAGTTGGAAGAAGCTTCGTCAGTCCGTAGAGAAATGGAGGATTCATCTAAACACATCAGGAACCTGGAGAAACAGATGAAGAGTCTCAACCTGGAGAAGGACGACCTGCACAAGGTGTGTTTCCCTGTATATAGCACCACCTGGGTGTGTTTCCCTGTATATATAGCACCACCTGGGTGTGTGTTCCTGTGTATATAGCACCACCTGGGTGTGTTTCCCTGTGTATATAGCACCACCTGGGTGTGTTTCCCTGTGTATATAGCACCACCTGGGTGTGTTTCCCTGTGTATATAGCACCACCTGGGTGTGTGTTTCCCTGTGTATATAGCACCACCTGGGTGTGTGTTTCCCTGTGTATATAGCACCACCTGGGTGTGTGTTTCCCTGTGTATATAGCACCACCTGGGTGTGTGTTTCCCTGTGTATATAGCACCACCTGGGTGTGTGTTTCCCTGTGTATATAGCACCACCTGGGTGTGTGTTTCCCTGTGTATATAGCACCACCTGGGTGTGTGTTTCCCTGTGTATATAGCACCACCCGGGTGTGTGTTTCCCTGTGTATATAGCACCACCCGGGTGTGTGTTTCCCTGTGTATATAGCACCACCTGGGTGTGTGTTTCCCTGTGTATATAGCACCACCTGGGTGTGTGTTTCCCTGTGTATATAGCACCACCTGGGTGTGTGTTTCCCTGTGTATATAGCACCACCTGGGTGTGTGTTTCCCTGTGTATATAGCACCACCTGGGTGTGTGTTTCCCTGTGTATATAGCACCACCTGGGTGTGTGTTTCCCTGTGTATATAGCACCACCTGGGTGTGTGTTTCCCTGTGTATATAGCACCACCTGGGTGTGTGTTTCCCTGTGTATATAGCACCACCTGGGTGTGTGTTTCCCTGTGTATATAGCACCACCTGGGTGTGTGTTTCCCTGTGTATATAGCACCACCTGGGTGTGTGTTTCCCTGTGTATATAGCACCACCTGGGTGTGTGTTTCCCTGTGTATATAGCACCACCTGGGTGTGTGTTTCCCTGTGTATATAGCACCACCTGGGTGTGTGTTTCCCTGTGTATATAGCACCACCTGGGTGTGTGTTTCCCTGTGTATATAGCACCACCTGGGTGTGTGTTTCCCTGTGTATATAGCACCACCTGGGTGTGTGTTTCCCTGTGTATATAGCACCACCTGGGTGTGTGTTTCCCTGTGTATATAGCACCACCTGGGTGTGTGTTTCCCTGTGTATATAGCACCACCTGGGTGTGTGTTTCCCTGTGTATATAGCAGCAACGGGGGGTGACTTCAGTGTGTTAACTCATAGTCACTCCCAATATTATCCCATTTTCACACTATCGAGCTGATCTGTACTGGCTTGGATATATTTTATTTTCACATGGTCCTTCACATCATGGCTCCAGCAAATGTGTTATATGCATATTATGCGTCAAGGTGGACAACCCTGGCGTTTCAAGTGCCATTCTCTACTAGCTGAGCGCCATTGGAACGACGGTCACCCAGTCTGACCAATCAATCTGTACACGTCTTCCCTTCAGGACTTCATGGAGGCCAGTGGCAAGATGAAGAGTCAGTCTAAGGAGTTGAAAGAGGCCCACAGCCAGAGGAAGCTGGCCATGCAGGAGTTCTCCGAGCTCAACGAGCGTCTGACTGACCTCCGATCAGCCAAGCAGCGCCTGGGCCGTCAGCTCCGGGACAAGGAGGAGGAGATGGAGGGTTGGTCCCAGAAGGTGGAGGCTCTACGGCTGGAGGTGCGCAAGGCCGAGCGGGCCAAGAAGGAGGTAGAGTAGTCACGTGGTTCCTGTGGTTCTTAGAGGTATTTGTGTGTGTGTGTGTGTGGGTCTCTACTTTGTGTGTGTGTGTGTGGGTCTCTACTTTGTGTGTGTGTGTGTGTGGGTCTCTACTTTGTGTGTGTGTGTGTCTGGGTCTCTACTTTGTGTGTGTGTCTGGGTCTCTACTTTGTGTCTCTCTCGTGTGTGTGTGTGTGTGTGTGTGTGTGTGTGTGTGTGTGTGTGTGTGTGTGTGTGTGTGTGTGTGTGTGTGTGTGTGTGTGTGTGTGTGTGTGTGTGTGTGTGTGTGTGTGTGTGTGTGTGTGTGTGCGTGTGTGCATTAACCCCTTGCTGTCTCTCAGATGGAGTCCCAGTCTGAGGAGCAGACAGCTGATGCTCAGAAGGAGAGGAAACTGAGAGAACGCTCCGAGCAGTACAGCAGACTGTTAGAGGAGGAGCTGGACGGACTCAAGGTAACACACACTTACACACACACTTACACACACATTTTTTATATTTCCTTCTCTCACACACACGCACACTTTTTTAAATATTTCCTTCATACACACACACACACACACACACACACACACACACACACACACACACACACACACACACACACACACACACACACACACACACTACGTCTCCGATTTTAGAGACTTGTAGTCAGAGATGCTTATTTAAGCCATGTGAAATGGCTAGCTAGTTAGCATTGTGCTAGTACCGTTGGATCGGTGACGTCACTCGCTCTGCGGCCCAGGTGTTTTGTGGCCTGACTGATAACGCTACTTCATGGCTGACACTGGTAGATGTGTTCAGAGGGTCCCCGGTTCGAACCCAGTCCGGGACAGCGGCGGAAGCAATGCTCTTACACACACACAAGACACGCACACCTGGGGTGTATTCTCTAGGAACCAACGTGAAGCAAACGGGCCGAAATGGGGAGGGACTATCCTGAATTTGTCCAATAAGAAACGTACACTTTCGTTACAAAACGCTTTCCATTGCAAAATATTTTTATTGCGGCGTTCACTAACTAATACACTCCTGTAATTTCTCTGTTTTTGTGTATGTGGCCAACTCCTCTCTTCCTCTGAACCAGAAGCAGATGGGGCCGTCAGCCTCGGTGGTGGGCTCGGACCAGAGCCAGGAGGTGGGGAAGCTGCGGGCCGACCTGGAGAAGAAGACTGGGTTCTACGAGGAGGAGTTGAGCAGGAGGGAAGCGCAGCACGCCAACGAACTCAAGGTCCTCCGCAAGGAGCTCCGCGACGCTGAGGGACAGCAGCTCACCTTGCAGAAGGAGATCCTGGTCCTCAAAGACAAACTGGAGAAGACGCGCAGGGAGAGGTGTGTCTACATGTTTATGTCTTTGTGTGTGTAATGGGTTATGTGCGGTAGGGCCTTCCTAGGTTTGGATGTCCACAACACTAGAAAGCATTCATAAAGACATATAGGACAGTTGATCCAGAGACTTAGACATGGCATTCAGGCGTGCTTCTGGTCTTTGTAGTAGCTATATAGAGCCTGTCCTCTTCCTCCTCTTCCCAGCGAGGGTTATACAAGGTCAACATGGTTACCGTTACTTCACAATGGCCTCTACTGTGCTGTACTCGCTGTGTGTTTTGATCTTAGATAACTGCTGATACTACGATAGCTGATTTTTTTCCCCACAGCAAACAAGGAAAACCCAAACTAAACTCTTTCCTCCTCTAAGAACCTTCTTGATGTCAGACATTGTCCGCTATAGCTTGGGAAATAAACAATGTGACAAAATAAGACCGTTTAGTTTCCCTAAAGACATTTTCTGTTTCATGTTCCTTGCCAAGATTCTTCTGAGTATCACGGTACTGGTGACAACCCTACCTTCTATTTTAACCTTTCTCCTGAGAAGACCCTTATTCATCTCCTCGAGTTCCTTAGCTCTAACTGCCGTGTTTGGTCTGTTTACTTGAATATTGTCATTCAAATAGATTTTTAGTCCAGGAATAGAAACCGGTCTATAGAGTTGACATATTCAGTAGGACAGTTACTCTCTCTTCCTGTAATATTATAAAGATACCTAACTGTCCTCTTCCTCTTCTTCCCAGCGAGGGTTATACGAGGTAAACATGGTTATAGTTATTTCACCCTGGCCTCTACCTTGTTGTACTCAGTGAGGTTTAACTTGAGTTACCTTCTCTCCCCTGACCTAGCTCCCGAGAAGACCCTCGTTCCTGTGTTAGTCCCTTCGATCTAACTGGTGTTATCCCCCTCTGCCTCTGTCCAGGTCGAAGAAGCAACATTGCTCTAACGATCTCTCATACAGTCTGGAAGCTATCAGGATGTGCTTTTCTACCCTCTAGCTTAGCATCCCTGGCTAGCCTCGTTCATACAGACATTTGGATACTCTCTCTGAATAGCAGGTTCAGTGTGTTATTGGTGTGTGTGTGTGTGTGTGTGTGTGTGTGTGTGTGTGTGTGTGTGTGTGTGTGTGTGTGTGTGTGTGTGTGTGTGTGTGTGTGTGTGTGTGTGTGTGTGTGTGATGCTGGATCATATCTGTGTGTGTGAGACAGCCAAAGCGAGCGGGAGGAGTTTGAGATGGAGTACAAGCAGAAGTATGAGCGGGAGAGAGTCATTCTGACCGAGGAGAACAGGAAACTCTCCAATGAACTGGACAAGGTGAGATGTTATACGCGCACACACACACCCTGACCTGAGGTAACCCCCTCTCTCTCACACACACACACACACACACACACACACATACACACACACACACACACACACACATACACACACACACACACACACACACACACACACACACACACACACACACACACACACACACACACACACACACACACACACACACACACACACCCTGACCTGAGGTAACTGCCGCCACCAACCTTCTCTCCTGGTAAAGCCAATATAATCACTGTTCAATATCCACCTTCAAAACAGACCACGGTATCCTAAACAGGCAAATGCAACGTCCCGTTGGATCCCAAACTATTGACTTTGGAAGCGGGAAATATGGGAATGAGAAATGGAATTTCCCAAGCAAAATATTTTTGTAGGAGTTGTGATATATTGGACTAAAAGTGCTGTTTGTTTTTGTGGTATTTCCTATTAAATATGAAGAAAAGACTGAGTGCCTTGAAGTTGATAGCATCCATGGAAAACAGGGAGCATTCCCTTTCCTGAACACAACCTGCCAGGGAGGGGTAGTGAGAAGAACATTCCCCAAGCCTTCCTGAACACAACCTGCCAGGGAGGGGTAGTGAGAAGAACATTCCCCAAGCCTTCCTGAACACAACCTGCCAGGGAGGGGTAGTGAGAAGAACATTCCCCAAGCCTTCCTGAACACAACCTGCCAGGGAGGGGTAGTGAGAAGAACATTCCCCAAGCCTTCCTGAACACAACCTGCCAGGGAGGGGTAGTGAGAAGAACATTCCCCAAGCCTTCCTGAACACAACCTGCCAGGGAGGGGTAGTGAGAAGAACATTCCCCAAGCCTTCCTGAACACAACCTGCCAGGGAGGGGTAGTGAGAAGAACATTCCCCAAGCCTTCCTGAACACAACCTGCCAGGGAGGGGTAGTGAGAAGAACATTCCCCAAGCCTTCCTGAACACAACCTGCCAGGGAGGGGTAGTGAGAGAACATTCCCCAAGCCTTCCTGAACACAACCTGCCAGGGAGGGGTAGTGAGAGAACATTCCCCAAGCCTTCCTGAACACAACCTGCCAGGGAGGGGTAGTGAGAAGAACATTCCCCAAGCCTTCCTGAACACAACCTGCCAGGGAGGGGTAGTGAGAAGAACATTCCCCAAGCCTTCCTGAACACAACCTGCCAGGGAGGGGTAGTGAGAGAACATTCCCCAAGCCTTCCTGAACACAACCTGCCAGGGAGGGGTAGTGAGAAGAACATTCCCCAAGCCTTCCTGAACACAACCTGCCAGGGAGGGGTAGTGAGAAGAACATTCCCCAAGCCTTCCTGAACACAACCTGCCAGGGAGGGGTAGTGAGAAGAACATCTGGTATGCAGACAAATTGGCACCCTATTTACTTCTTCTCAACAGGGCCCATAAGGGTCTGTTCAAAAGTAGTGCACTATATAGGGAATGGGGTGCCATTTGGGACACTGACCCATTTGATTCTGTTGTTTCACATACAGTACCTTCAGTATGAAAGCCAGAATACAAGGATCAGATGATTTACGGTTGTATAACCTTCTAAAGGTAGCTGTTTCCATTTGGAGAGAGATCCTATAAATGTGAGGTTAAAAAATGGAATCTTACCTTGCAAATATTATGTTTAGCCTGTTTAAATTATCCTTCAAACTGTTTTACAACCAACAACCATCTTGCCACTTATCTGATAGTAGCAATATGAACCGGAATGAATTTCTTACTGTCAAACCATTACAGGAAAACACACTCCCTCTGCAACTGTCAAGGAGCTTTCCTCTCCCCCTCCCCTCCTCCCTCTCTCGCTCCCTCTGCCCTCCCCTCCTCCCTCTCTCGCTCCCTCTGCCCTCCCCTCCTCCCCCACTCTTGCTCCCTCTGCCCTCCCCTCCTCCCCCACTCTTCCTCTTCCCTACCTTTCCTTACCCTGTCATCAATCAATCAATCAATCAAATGTATTTTATAAAGCCCTTTCAGCAGTTGTCACAAAGTGCTTCACAGATACCCAGCCTCAAACCCCAAAGACCAAGCAATGCAGAGGCAGAAGCACAGTGGGTAGGAAAAACTCCCTAGAAAGGCAGGAATGTAGGAAGAATCCTAGAGGAACCAGGCTCTGAGGGGTGGCCAGTCCTCTTCTGACTGTGCTGGGTGGAGATTATAATAGTACATGGCCATTTAGGCCAGATCGTTCTTCAATATGTTCAAATATTCATAGATGACCAGCAGGGTCAAATAATAACCACAGTGGTTATAGAGGGAGCAGCAGGTCAGCACCTCAGGTATAAATGTCAGTTGGCTTTTCATAGCCGAGCATTCAGAGGTTGAGACAGCATTTCCGGGAGAGACATAATTAGTAGTTCCGGGACCAAGTAGCATGTCCGGTGAAACAAGTCAGGGTTCCATAACTACAGCAGAACTAGATTAGCAGCACTACTGGTTTGACTGGGGACAGGGACAGCCAGGTGTCGTCAGGCCGGATAGTCTTGAGGCATGATCCTAGGGCTCAGGTCCTCCGGGAGGAGAGACATAGAGAGGGAGGGAGGGGGAGGAGAACTTGATGGATCACTCAGGACACCAGATAGGACAGACTGACCTTAGCCCCTAGGCACATAGACTATTGCAGCATAAATATTGGGGACTGAGACTGGGGGGGGGGGTCGGGGTACATTGGCACCATCCAAAGTTACCCCCTGGGCCAAACTACACTCAATCCTAAGACTTTCTGATGAGACTGAGTCTGTCTCACATGGATCGGCAGACCATTCTATAATAGAGGAGCTCTATAAGATGCCCTTGAAACATCGCTGCAAATTACCACACTCTGTATAATATCTATGGCTCTGATTGACTCTGTCCTCTCCCTCCTCTCCTCTGTCCTCTCCTCTGTCCTCTCCCTCCTCTCCTCTGTCCTCTCCTCTGTCCTCTCCTTCCTCTCCTCTGTCCTCTCCCTCCTCTCCTCTGTCCTCTCCTCTGTCCTCTCCTCTCCCTCTAGCTGACGCCTATGTTTGAGAAGCTGAGCAGTAGCAACAGACAGCTGGAGGAGGAGATGAGGGAGCTGGCTGACAAGAAGGAGAGTGCTGCTCACTGGGAGGCCCAGATCACTGAGATTATCCAGTGGTGAGTGACAGAGACATGTATACAGGACATACATTCACTCTCAAACACACGTGCGCGCAGGCTTGCTTACACACACGTACTATACTTACATACATACATACATACATACATACATACATACATACATACATGCACGCACGCACGCACGCACGTACGCACGCACGCACGCACGCACGCACGCACGCACATTTTGAATACTTTATTTGGATCCACAATCCAGCAAAGAGGTGCAAAGGTCCCCAAATATTTCAAAGGTCATACAGATGATTTATTGGTCTTTACAATCTCTTCTCCATTCAGAGAAGCTGTCTACAACAGCTGATAGAGAGTGACAGAAAGAAAGAAAGAGAGAGAGGAGACCAAGAGCAATACCTAGCTACTGCTGCTTGGCTCTCTTGCCTGACAGGCAATTTGCACATATCACACATACATGCACACTGTACCAGTGAACTGAAGCAGCGATGAATGGTGCCCCCTGCCTGCCACTCCAGGCCACTGCAGTAGGAGAAACAGGACGAGTGTGTCTCAGAGCTCCTTTATGGACCAATAGGAGGAGACCTAGTCAGTACAACTGAATGCATTCAACTGAAATGTGTCTTCCGCATTTAACTCAACCCCTCTGAATCTGTTCAGGGGCAGAACAACAGATTTTTACCTTGTCAGCTCAGGGATTCGATCCAGCAACCTTTCGGTGACTGGGCCAATGCTCCTACCCGCCAGCCCAATAGGAGGTGCTTATATTTGACCTGTTTCACTGCAAGTACAAGTGGGTAAACTGTACAAGTGAGAGGTGTGAAATGGAAATGTACACACTCCCCCTGAGACTCCCTCTGAGAGTGGGGTCATGGACAGGGATCTGAGACTCTCTCTGAGAGTGGGGTCATGGACAGGGATCTGAGACTCCCTCTGAGAGTGGGGTCATGGACAGGGATCTGAGACTCCCTCTGAGAGTGGGGTCATGGACAGGGATCTGAGACTTCCTCTGAGAGTGGGGTCATGGACAGGAATCTGAGACTTCCTCTGAGAGTGGGGTCATGGACAGGGATCTGAGACTCCCTCTGAGAGTGGGGTCATGGACAGGGATCTGAGACTCCCTCTGAGAGTGGGGTCATGGACAGGGATCTGAGACTCCCTCTGAGAGTGGGGTCATGGACAGGGATCTGAGACTTCCTCTGAGAGTGGGGTCATGGACAGGGATCTGAGACTCCCTCTGAGAGTGGGGTCATGGACAGGGATCTGAGACTCCCTCTGAGAGTGGGGTCATGGACAGGGATCTGAGACTTCCTCTGAGAGTGGGGTCATGGACAGGGATCTGAGACTCCCTCTGAGAGTGGGGCCATGGACAGGGATCTGAGACTCCCTCTGAGAGTGGGGTCATGGACAGGGATCTGAGACTCCCTCTGAGAGTGGGGTCATGGACAGGGATCTGAGACTTCCTCTGAGAGTGGGGTCATGGACAGGGATCTGAGACTCCCTCTGAGAGTGGGGTCATGGACAGGGATCTGAGACTCCCTCTGAGAGTGGGGTCATGGACAGGGATCTGAGACTCCCTCTGAGAGTGGGGTCATGGACAGGGATCTGAGACTTCCTCTGAGAGTGGGGTCATGGACAGGGATCTGAGACTCCCTCTGAGAGTGGGGTCATGGACAGGGATCTGAGACTCCCTCTGAGAGTGGGGTCATGGACAGGGATCTGAGACTTCCTCTGAGAGTGGGGTCATGGACAGGGATCTGAGACTCCCTCTGAGAGTGGGGCCATGGACAGGGATCTGAGACTCCCTCTGAGAGTGGGGCCATGGACAGGGATCTGAGACTCCCTCTGAGAGTGGGGTCATGGACAGGGATCTGAGACTCCCTCTGAGAGTGGGGTCATGGACAGGGATCTGAGACTTCCTCTGAGAGTGGGGTCATGGACAGGGATCTGAGACTTCCTCTGAGAGTGGGGTCATGGACAGGGATCTGAGACTCCCTCTGAGAGTGGGGTCATAGACAGGGACTCAACCCTTCTGAATCTGCCCAGGGTCAGAACAACAGATTTTTCTCCTTGTTGGCTCGGGGATTCGAACTTGCAAGAATTCGGTTACTGGCCCAACTTTCTAACCGCAAGGCTACCTGCCGGACCACAGGGACCTCTAGTGGGGGAAATGTGTATGTACAGACCAGGGAGGTTGTGACTGGGACTGGAGGAAGCCTATTCACAACCCGGCATGTATTTACACATAGAAGCTGTACCAAATGGCACCATATTGCCTATTCAGGTCACTACTTTTGATCAGAGCCCAAACCCATAGAATCTCTCTGTATTTATTGACTGTGTGACAGGGTCAACCTGAGTTCATGTATAAGGTCTGGTACATGGAGTGATAAGTGTGATGCCTAGGACTAACTAGGGTGTGTGTGCGCCAAACAGGATTGTGAGTGTTTGTATAATGATGTGAGTGTATGTTATGGTTTGTTTGTGCATAATGTGGATTGTGTGTGTGTGTGTGTGTGTGTGTGTGTGTGTGTGTGTGTGTGTGTGTGTGTGTGTGTGTGTGTGTGTGTGTGTGTGTGTGTGTGTGTGTGTGTGTGTGTGTGTGTGTGTGTGTGTGTGTGTGTGTGTTCCAGGGTGAGCGATGAGAAGGATACACGAGGCTATCTCCAGGCTCTGGCCAGTAAGATGACTGAAGAACTGGAGGGCCTGAGGAACACCAGCCTGGGAGCCAGGGCTACGGTGAGACGTATACTTATATATACGTACACAGTGCCTTCGTAAAGTATTCAGACCCCTTGACTTTCTACATTTTGTTAGGTTACAGCCTTATTCTAAAAACATGAATTCTTCAATCTACACACAATACCCCATAATGACAATGCACAAACAGGTTGGCACACCTGTATTTGGGGAGTTTCTCCCATTATTTTCTGTAGATCCTCTCACGCTCTGACAAGTTGGTTGGGGAGCGTTGCTGGACAGCTATTTTCATGTCTCCAAAGATGTTAGATTGGGTTCAAGTCCAGGCTCTGGCTGGGCCACTCAAGGACATTCAGAGACTTGTCACGAAGCCACTCCTGCGTTGTCTTGGCTGTGTGCTTAGGGTCGTTGTCCTGTTGGAAGGTGAATCTTCGCCCCAGTCTGAGGTCCTGAGCGCTCTGGAGCAGGTTTTCATCAAGAATCTCTCTGTACTTTGCTCCGTTCATCTTTGCCTCGACCCTGCCGCTGAAAAACATCCCCGCAGCATGATGCTGCCCCCACCATGCTTCACCGAAGGGATGGTGCCTGGTTTCCTACAGAGGTGACGCTTGGCATTCAGGCCAAAGATTTCAATATTGGTGTCATCATACCAGAGAATCTTGTTTCTCGTGGTCTGAGAGTCTTTAGGTGCATTTTTGGCAAACTCCATGTGCCTTTTACTGAGGAATGGCTTACGTCTGGCCATTCTACCATAAAGGCCTGATTGGTGGAGGGCTGCAAAGATGGTTGTCCTTCTGGAAGGTTCTCCCATCTCCACAGAGTAACTCTAGAGCTCTGTCAGAGTGACCTTTGGGTTCTTGGTCACCTCCCTGACCAAGGCCCTTCTCCTCCGATTGCTCAGTTTGGTTGGGTGGCTCTCTTGGTAGTTCCAAACTTCTTCCATTTAAGAATTTTTGAGGCCACTGTGTTTTTGGGGACCTTCAACCATTATCCAGATCCTGTCTTTGAGCTCTACGGACAATTCCTTTGACCTCATGGCTTGGTTTTTGCTCTGACATGCACTGTCAACTGTGGGGCCTTATATAGACAGGTGTGTGCCTTTCCAAATCATGTCCAATCAATTGAATTTACCACAGGTGGACTCCAATCAAGATCAATGGAAACAGGATGCACCTGAGTTCAATTTCGAGTCTCATTGCAAAGGGTCTGAATGCTTACGTAAATAAGATATTTCAGTTTTTTATTTTTAATACATTTGCAAAAATGTCTATCATTATATGTAGATTGATAAGGATATTTTTTTTGAATATGGCTGTAACGTAACAAAATGTGGAAAAAGTCAAGGGGTCTGAATACTTTACGAACGCACTGTACACACACACACACACACACACACACACACCTCACATCTGCATTGAACTTTCCCTTCTTTCTTTACCTCTGTCTCGCGCTCTCTCTCGCTCTCTCCCTTCCCCCTACAGCAGGACATGCCGTGGAAGGTGCGGAGGTTTGCTAAGCTGGACATGTCGGCCCGTCTGGAGCTGCAGTCTGCCCTGGACGCTGAGATCAGAGCCAAACAGACCATCCAGGACGAACTGAACAAAGTCAAGGCCTCCAACATCTCCACTGAGTGGTGCGTCCACTGCTGCTCTTACTTACTTCTACTTTTAAGCTCTTACTTAGTCTGAGAACTACACTGAGAATACACTGAATCTTTATTTTTGCAAAGGGAACATGGGTCTGAACCACCATTGCTCTGTTACGCTTGCATGATCTGATTTGACCTTGTTGACATTCTCTTGTTCCTCCATCCTCCTCTCTCCTCAGTAAACTGCAGGAGTCGGAGACTAAGAACCAGGACCTGCTGGCTGAGATGGAGAGGCTGAAGAAGGATACAGAGGAGTTCCGCCTGCGTAGAGGTGAGACTGGAACCATCACCTCTGACCTGTGTTACTCCTCTCCACTCCATGTATTCTATTTGAGTGACAACCTTTTAGTTTTTCTATGGAATAACTGGACCAACTAAGAAATGGGAGAGCGGGAGCCGAGAGAGCGCCACAGTTTTCCATTTTCTCTGTGCTAAAGCCACTTCACCGTACAGCATGCTGATGTGATGGTTGTCTGGTGTGGTTGTCTTCTGTAGGTGTGAAACACCAGGACTCCCAGAACTCTTTCCTTGCCTTCCTCAACGCCCCCACCTCAGCCCTGGACCAGTTCGATGTAAGTAACCTAAATAATCTGTTCTGAATTCCATTGTCTCTGAATCATTTAAATATTAGATTCATTCTTTAATCAACCTTATTTGTATACATTTTTTTGTGAGTGGCTGTTCCTTCCTTCACTTAAAAAACATTGATTTTGTTCACAACATTCATTTTCTTTTATTGATTTATTTTAATTTGTATGAATATTTCACATCTTGTTTTAATTTGCTTCTCCATGCTTCCATGTTCTGCTACATCAGGACTCTTTCTCCTCATCCTCATCCTCTTTAATTGAGTTTTGGGAAGACGTAAGGTTCTGTTGGGCAGTGGGCGACGTGTGTGTGTGTGTGGAGCTTTAGACTGTAGATAGACTATAAGCTAACTAGCTGCCTCGTAAAGAGTGGTGATGTCATTTGATCCAGTGTTTGTGTGAGTTCGTGACCCATACCCGTCTGTGTGCGTGTCTGTGAGCATCATTTGAGAAGGTGTGCAAGTGCACACTTCAGGAAAAGGGTGGATAATTGTGACGTAGCCATTGAGTGAGGGTTTGGGCTCCTTGGCTTTTAGCTAAGACTTAAAGTGGAACTGACACCGTGTCATATATGAAACGAACCGATATCATATTATGATATATCAGTCAAAAAGATCAAGTTCCCAGTTTATGCTACAAAACCAACTTTATAAGAGGTTTTAAAAGTAGGTTCTATTTGACTCAACATTCCATGACGTAGAGTTTTTATTTATTTAACTGGAGAGTAAGGCATAGTTGGCCGAATATATGGATACAGTTTAATGCATGATCAATGTACTGTAATTCAGCAATACATTTCTTGGTAGTCCAACAAATATTGCTATCAGGTTCTAAATCTCAGCTTGCCTGGTACATTATTTGCTGCCTCCAGCCATTCGGGATTCAGTTTTAATGACAAAATATTTTTAACAAAAACGGACGGGTGTAACCAAGGCTGAGAATGTTAATACAATGAAACTAGCAAGGGCAATGATCACAACGTGGCTAATAGGCTAGCTTATCTATTTATGTAGAAATTTATTTAGCAAGCTTAAAACATGCAGCCTAACGTTAGCTAGCTTCTGGGAGGATGACGTGTCATTGGGTGAGTGGGTGAGAGACCGACTTTTCCCCCTCATATCTTTGTCTGTGGCTACAGCTAGAGTTCTAGGTGTCATTTGGTTAGCTAGTAAGAAATGTGAATCACTTTGCTAGCTAGCGATTCTGAACTTGAATGATTGTTATCCACAGTTAGCATATCTCTTAGTTGTCAATCAAATGTATTTGGCATCGATCAAATAGGCAGGGAAGCAGGCAAGTTCCCATTCAATTATTACAAGTGGGTTGGGACAAGCAGGCAAGCTGCAGAAGGGCAAGCCAGCTACTCTTTCCCCATTGTTTATCAGTGCAATTTTGGTGAAAAAGTTTGAGAGGGTTTATCTACTATTCCCTCATTAGATTTGAGCTCATCTGGTTCTGGCTAACATTAGTTGTTGATCTTGTTGATGTGCATAGGCAACTGAGGGAGAGCGAGCCAACCTTTTCATGCTTGTTTGACTGTAAAGTTCCCAAATGTAACAGAACTCCTGTGGTATTTTACATATTTGCAGAAATCCATTCAGTTGTATTTTGTGGCTTTTTGGCAAATGCTGCCTAAAGATCTAATGGCATGCTGTTGCTACAGCCTTTAAACACACAGTCAAAGTGAATGATGGCAGGCCCTTGTGACAAATGGCTTATTTGCATATAGGCCTACTGTAGCTCTGATTGGCTATTGCGCACCGGTCTGTGTAGAGTCCGGTCCTGGGCAAGACAGATGTTTGTTAGGTTTTATTTACTGCAGTGTCTATTGATTGTCAAAAAGCACGGCTGCCTTCCCCCTCTATATTGCTATAGAATTTTCACAAATACCTTACTCTATGTCGTTCCCAAACATTCTATGATGGTATGAACACTTAGATATGGTAATTTTCAAGTTGTCGCATGTCAGAGAAAACGAAAATTTAAATTCAATTATTCATACCCCTTGACTTATTCCACATATTCCACAATGTATTGAAAATTAAATACAGAAATGTTTTATTTACATAAGTATTCACACTCTTGAGTCCATACTTTGTAGAAGTGATTACAGCTGTGAGTCTTTATGGGTAAGTCTCTAAGAGCTTTGCAAACCTGGATTGTATGTATTTGCACATTATTATTTGGTTTATTCTTCAAGCTCTGTCAAGTTGTTTGTTGATCATTGCTAGACAGCCATTTTCAAGTCTTGCCTTAGATTTTCAAGATTTAAGTCAAAACTGTAACTAGGCCACTCAGCAACATTCAATGTCATCTTGGTAAGCAACTCCAGTGTATATCTGGCCTTGTATATTTACCGTATCATATGGAGACAGAAACATAAAACTTTTACCTTATCAAATCAAACTTGATATGTCACATGCGCCGAATAGAACAGGTGTAGACCTTAGTGAAATGCTTACTTACAAGCCCTTAACCAACAATGCAGTTTTAAGAAAATACCAAAAAGAAAAGTAAGATATAAGAAAAAGAAATAATTAAAGAGCAGCAATAAATAACAATAGCAGGGTTATATACAAGGGGTACCGGTACAGAGTCGATGGTGCGGGGGCACCGGTATTGAGGTAATTATGTACATGCAGGTAGGGTTGTTAAAGTGGCTATGCATAGATAATAGCAGAGAGTTGCAGCAGCATATGTGTGGGGGGTACAAATAGTCTGGGTAGCTATTTGATTAGCTGTTCAGGAGTCTTGTGGCTTGGGGGTAGAAGCTGTTTAGAAGCCTCTTGGACCTAGACTTGGTGCTCTGGTACTGATTGCCGTGATGTAGCAGAGAGAACGGTCTATGACTAGGGTGGCTGGAGTCTTTGACAATTTTTAGGGCCTTCCTCTGACACCGCCTGGTATAGAGGTCCTGGATGGCAGTAAGCTTGGCCCCGGTGATGTACTGGGCCATACGCACTCTGTAGTGCCTTGCGGTCGGAGGCCGAGTAGTTGCCATACCAGGCAGTGATGCAACCCGTCAGGATGCTCTCGATGGTGCAGCTGAGGACCCATGCCACATATTTTCAGTCTCCTGTGTGGGAATAGGTTTTGTCGTGCCCTCTTCACGACTGTCATAGTGTGCTTGGACCATGTTAGTTTGTTGGTGATGTGGACGCCAAGGAACTTGAAGCTCTCAACCTGCTCCACTACAGCTCCGCCGATGAGAATGGGGGCGTGCTCGGTCCTCCTTTTCCTGTAGTCCACAATCATCTCCTTTAGTCTTGATCACGTTGAGGGAGAGGTTGTTCTCCTTGCACCACACGGTCAGGCCTATGACCTCCTCCCTATAGGCTGTCTCATTGTTGTTTGTGATCAGGCCTACCGCTGTTGTGTCATCGGCAAACCTAATGATGGTGTTGGAGCTGTGCCTGGCCGTGCAGTCATGAGTGAACAGGGAGTACAGGAGGGGACAATGATATAGTAACTTGTTGACTTAACTCTAGAATGCCTACTTCAAGTGTTTTAGTACTAGTCTGTAATCTCAGGACTTAACCTACGGGGGCCCCCGTGTTGAGAATCAGCGTGGGGGATGTGTTACCTACCCATACCACCTGGGGGCGGCCCATCAGGAAGTCTAGGATCCAGTTGCAGAGAGAGGTATTTAGTCCCAGGGTCCTTAGCTTAGTGATGAGCTTTGAGGGCACTATGGTGTTGAACACTGAGCTGTAGTCAATGAATAGCATTCTCACATAGTTGTTCCTTTTGTCCAGGTGGGAAAGGGCAGTGTGGAGTGCAATAGAGATTGCATCATCTATGGATCTGTTGGTGCGGTATGTAAATTGGAGTGGGTCTAGGGTTTCTGGCATAATGGTGTTGATGTGAGTCATGACCATCATTTCAAAGCATTTCATGGCTACAGACGTGAGTGCTACGGGTCGGTAGTCAATTAGGCAGGTTACCTTAGTGTTCTTGGGCACAGGGACTATGGTGGTCTGCTTGAAACATGTTGGTATTACAGACTCAGACAGGGAGAGGTTGAAAATGTCAGTGAAGACACTTGCCAGTTGGTCAGCGCATGCTCGGGGTGCACATCCTGGTAATCTGTCTGGCCCAGCAACCTTGTAAATGTTGAACTGTTTAAAGATCTTACTCACATCGGCTGCGGAGAGCGTGATCACACTGTCATCCGTAACAGCTGATGCTCTCATGCATGTTTCAGTGTTACTTGCCTCGAAGCGAGCATAGAAGTTATTTAGCTCGCCTGGTAGGCTCGTGTCACTGGGCAGCTCCCGACTGTGCTTCACTTTGTAGTCTGTAATAGTTTGCAAGCCTTACCACATCTGATGAGCGTCGGAGCCGGTGTAGTACGATTCAATCTTAGTCCTGTATTGATGCTTTGCCTGTTTGATGGTTCATTGGAGGGCATAGCGTTAGAAAGCGGCAGCTCTATCCTTTAGCTCAGTGCGAGTGTTGCCTGTAAACCATGGCTTCTGGTTGGGGTATGTACGTACAGTCACTGTGGGGACGACGTCCTCGATGCACTTATTGATAAAGCCAGTAACTGATATGGTGTACTCCTCAATGCCATCGGAAGAATCACGGAACATATACCAGTCTGTGCTAGCAAAACAGTCCTGTAGTTTAGCATCTGCTTCATCTGACCACTTTTTTATAGACCAAGTCACTGGTGCTTCCTGCTTGAATTTTAGCTTGTAAGCAGGAATCAGGAGGATAGAGTTATGGTCAGATTTGCCAAATGGAGGGCGAGGGAGAGCTTTGTACGTGTCTCTGTGTGGTGTCTCTGTGTGTGGAGTAAAGGTGGTCTATAATTTTTTTCCCTCTGGATGCACATTTAACATGCTGATAGAAATTCGGTAAAACTGATTTAAGTTTCCCTGCATTAAATTCCCCGGCCACTAGGAGCGCCGCCTCTGGATGAGCGTTTTCCTGTTTGCTTATGGCGGTATACAGCTCATTGAGTGTGGTTTTAGTGCCAACTTCACTCTGTGGTGGTATGTAGACAGCTACGAAAAATACAGATAAAAAGTCTCTTGGTAGATAGTGTGGTCTACAGCTTATCAAGAGATACTCTACCTCAGGCGAGCAAGACTTTGAGACTTCCTTAGATATCGTGCACCAGCTGTTGTTTACATAAATGCATAAGCCCCCGCCTCGTGTCTTACCAGAGGCTGCTGTTCTGTTTGCCGATTGAGTGTATAACCCGCCAGCTGTATGTTCTTGACGTTGTCGTTCAGCCACGACACGGTGAAAAATAACATTTTACAGTTTTCAATGTCCCGTTGTTAGAATATACGTGCTTTCAGTTCGTCCTATTTATTTTCCAGAGATTGAACGTTAGCTAGCGGAACGGAAGTCAAGGGCAGATTAGCCACTTGTCACCTGATCCCTGCAAGGCACCCTGATCTTTTGCCTCATTCTCAGTTTCCTTCTCCTGGTTTGGTGTCTGCAGTATATCCTGCACGTCTGACTCATTGAAGAAGAACTCCTCGTCCAATTTGAGGTGAATAATCCCAGTTCTGATGTCCAGAAGCTCTTTTCGGTCATAAGAGACAGTAGCAGCAACATTATGTACAAAACAAGTTACGAACAACGCGAAAAAACAAACAAAATAGCATGATTGGTTGAGAGCCGATAAGCCGGCAGCCCTACCCTCCGGCGCCATCATTAGTTCATATGTAGACATAATTGAAAATTATTTTTAAAACTATTTAGTTACGAAATTTATTTTAATTAAATGAGTTGACTCTTCACATGGGCCGATTTCACTGAACAACAAAAGAAAGGGAATATTGAATGATCCCCAATGATCCATCACATCTCCCAAAAACGTTTTCAACATACATCTGTAAAATGATAGTCTAGAAACTAAAGCTTTGGTTGTGTTCCTCTCAGGCTTCCATGTCTTCTCCCTGGACCTCCTCAATGTCCACCTCTTGAACATCAGACTCTGAGGCCTCATCTTCACTGTCACTTTCCAACCTTGAGGATGGCTCGTTATCAGGCTTAAAAAGCCTCAAATTTGCACGGATGGCCACCAATTTTTCAACCCTTGTATTGGTCAGCCTGTTGCGTGCTTTGGTGTGTGTGTGTGTTCCCAAACAAGGACCAGTTGCGCTCCGAGGCGTCTGAGGTTGGTGGGATTTGGAGGATGATGGAGGCAACAGGGGAAAGAGCCTCAGATCCACAAAGTCCCTTCCACCAGTTGACTGATGAGATGTTGGCACGACTGCCATATTACATCTCCATCCCAAAGCGCTTGCTTGGAAGTGTACTTCGCCAGACTGCCAAGAACCTTGCCCTCAACCAGGCCAAGGTGGCGAGACACGGTAGTGATGACACCATAGGCGTTGTTGATCTCTGCACCAGACAGGATGCTCTTGCCAGCATACTTGGAGTCAAACATGTACGCTGCGGCATGTATGGGCTTCAGAAGTCTTCACGCTTTTTGATGTATTTCAGAACTGCAGTTTCCTCTGATTGGAGCAACAGTGAAGTGGGCAGGGCAGTACGGATTTCTTCTCTTACATCTGCAAGTGGAGTCTGAACATCAGACAGGATGGCATTGTCTCCCTCAATCCATGCAATGGCTACTGCTATAGGTTTCAGGAGTTTCAGGCTGCTTACCACTCTCTCCCAAAATACATCATCCAGGAGAATACTCTTGATGGGGCTGTCCATATCGGCAGACTGTGAAATGGCAATTTCTTGGAGAGACTCCTTCCCCTCCAGGAGACTGTCAAACATGATGACAACACCACCCCAACGGGTGTTGCTGGGCAGCTTCTATGTGGTGCTCTTATTCTTCTCACTTTGCTTGGTGAGGCAGATTGCTACTATAACGTGATGACCCTTCACATACCTGACCATTTCATTGTCTCTCTTGTGGAGTGTATCCATTGTTTTCAGTGCCAAGATATCCTTGAGGAGCAGATTCAATGCATGAGCAGCACAGCCAGTGGGTGTGATATGAGGGTAGGACTCCTCCACTTTAGACCAAACAGACTTCATGTTCACAGCATTGTCTGTCACCAGTGCAAATACCTTCTGTGGTACAAGGTCATTGATGACTGCCTTCAGCTCATCTGCAATGTAGAGACCGGTGTGTCTGTTGTCCCTTGTGTCTGTGCTCTTGTAGAATACTGGTTGAGGGGTGGAGATGATGTAGTTAATTATTCTTTGCCCACAAACATTCGACCACCCATCAGAGATGATTGCAATAGTCTGCTTTCTCTATGATTTGCTTGACCTTCACTTGAACTCTGTTGAACTCTGCATCCAGCAAATGAGTAGATCAAGCATGTCTGGTTGGGGGGGTGTATGCTGGGCGAATAACATTCAGTAATCTCTTCCAATACACATTGCCTGTGAGCATCAGAGGTGAACCAGTTGCATACACAGCTCGAGCAAGACATTCATCAGCATTTCTCTGTTCCTCCATTAAGTCAAAAAAACTTCTGATTCCAGGAGGACCATGAGCTGTTGCTATCGAGAAGTTGTCTGATTCATCATTTTCACCTCGAATAGAGGTAGAGGGACTTTTGTCAGAGGTTGCTTGTTGTGAGCGCTGAGGGAACTTTATGCACATGGCCAGATGATTCTGCATCATTGTTGCATTCTTCACACATGATTTGGCACAGTATTTGCAAATGTACACAGCTTTTCCTTCTACATTAGCTGCAGTGAAATGTCTCCACACATCCGATAGTGCCCGTGGCATTTTCCTGTAAAGATTAGTAAAAAATGAGTAAAAAAACAACAAATACAATTCCATGTACAGATAAATAGTTAAGCAGTTAGATTAAACAACTCCTTTGTAAGATACATGTTTTAAAATGAAACGTGTGTTAACAGGTGAATTAACACTCAGTTAGCAGGCTCAAGCAAGCTAAAAACCCACATGGTAGCAAAAACTAACTAGCAGAAATTAAGTTAGAAATTATTTAAACACACTTTGCTGTAGGCTACTATTTACTAGTTAACAAAAAATCATGTATGTCATAAAATATATTCACCCCACTCAGTATTGTAATCAAAACCTACCAGAAAGCATGTAGTCCTTGGCTCAGACAGTGTAGTAGTGTGGGCTCAATTTCATCTCATTCGTGTGCAAGATCTTGAGAATCAGCTGTACATGTGATGGAAGAATGCACTGTGCATGCAGAAGGTTGCAATTCCATTGAATTGGGGATAGTTTAACCAAAATATACCACAAGACCTAGAATTGCCTTATGTGTATCTCACAAAAAAAGGTTCTTTGATGAATTTAAGCAAAATTCCAGGGCTTAACTTCCCATGGAACATTTCTGGTAAATGTCAGGAAATGTATCGGAAAGTGTCTACCCTTTGCAACTGTAACCACTATTATTGAAGACGGAATGAGTCCATGCAACTTATTATGCGATTTGTTAAGCACATTTTTACTCCTGAACTTATCTAGGCTTGCCATAACAAAGAGGCTGAATACTTGTTGACTCAAGACATTTCAGCTTTAAATGTTTTATTAATTTAAAAAATGTTCTCCAAACAAAATTCCAATTTGACATTATGGGGTATTGTGTGTGTGGGGCTGTTGCGGTGACCGTATTACCGCCACACCGGCAGTCATGACCGCAGTAAAATTCCACGTGACCTTTGAGTGACGGTAATTTCCTGTTATGTACTCTGGACATGCTTTAGTAGTACCGAACTTGCTAACGACCATCAGGTACTAATGGCCTGATACTCAGGGCTCTATTGTCCCTCTAACCACTCTGACAGCAATACAAATGCAATAGAAAATCACATCAAACACTTTTCATCAAAACATTATCATGCTTTTAAAACTCACCTCACTGTGATTGATCAATTTGAAAAAAGAAGTTCAACAGCAAGTTCAAACTGAGTGTAAAACATGGTCATTGTGGATGTTCAATTATATTCTTCTTACTATAAAATCATATAAAATAATGGCATGGTACTTATAAGCATATCTTGTCAGCTAATTAACTAGCCTATTAGGATAATTAACTGTCAGTTACCGTGACACCGGCTGTCTTTTGCATAACCGCCACAGCCCTAATTGTGTGTACATTTTGAATTCACGCTATAACACAACAAAATGTGTTAAAAGTAATGGGGTGTGAATACTTTCTGAAGGCGCTGTATATGAACATATTTTAATAATAATAGACTGAGAGGATTCCTTCCATTTTGTATTGTATTTATTAAGGATCCCCATTAGTTCCTGCTAAGACAGCAGCTACTCTTCCTGGGGTCCAGCAGAAATTATGGCAGTAATATACTTTCTAATACAAAAAAAAATCTCATTAAAATACATTTTACAACAGATTTCACAATTCATTAAATGTGTGCACTTCGGCCACTACTCTACTACAACACACATTCCAGGTGTACATGTGTATAGTGTGTTTGTACCTGTGTGTGTGACTCTTCACAGTCCTCGCTGTTCCATAAGGTGTATTTTTATTTGTATTTTTAAAATCTGATTCTACTGCTTGGGTCAGTTACTTGATGTAGAATAGAGTTCCATGTAGACATTCACTATACGGACATTCTTTAAAGTCATACATGGCTACTTGACTTTGAGTCCAGACACTACAGAACATACCTCTGTTTAATACCCTGTAGCGAGCTTCCCTTCCACACGGTAGTACCATCACGAGTTCCCAGATTAGACCTAGAGTATACGTCCCAAAACAGCACCCTATTCCCCACAGTGCACTGGGGCTCTGGTGAAAAATCGTGCACTGTGTAGGCAAGAGGATAGCATTTTGGGACATTGCCAGAGATTTCCCAACCCAGTCCTTCAGTGCAATGTGGACATCTTCAACAAATAGATAGGACACAAAAAAGGAATGGTAGCCTATTTAATGTTTACATCTCTCCATTTCTCCATCCCTCTCTGTCTCTCTCTCCCCCCACTGAAGCGCTCTCCATCAGTTGGGCCAACTAGCAAAGGCAGACGTGTAAGCTAAGCAGCAGCTCTGTGCTTGTTATTTTGTCTGTGCCCAATCATCCTCTGAATCTCAATCCGGTCTTTTGCATGAATGGGAACACATTGTCTGTGTTGTGTTGATTGTGTGCATGGGGGAAAAGCAACCTTGGACTTTCAAATAAGTTATATCAAATGCTTCCTTGTAAGGAGCCTGTTACTGCACTGGCCTGCACTGTAGTCCTCCAATTAGCTACAGTAGCCTAGCCTATATGTTGTCCTCCAAGATTTCCCCAAACCAAAACATGGTGTATGGTGGTGCTGTTCTCTCTCGTGGTACGGTCAGCATGGTCAATGGGTTATGTGTAGCGCTCGTGTCCTGTTCATGGGTTATGTGTAGCGCTCGTGTTCTGTGCATGGTTCATGGGTTATGTGTAGCGCTCGTGTCCTGTGCATGGTCAATGGGTTATGTGTAGCGCTCGTGTCCTGTGCATGGTCAATGGGTTATGTGTAGCGATCGTGTTCTGTGCATGGTTCATGGGTTATGTGTAGCGATCGTGTTCTGTGCATAGTTCATGGGTTATGTGTAGCGCTCGTGTCCTGTGCATAGTTCATGGGTTATGTGTAGCGCTCGTGTCCTGTGCATAGTTCATGGGTTATGTGTTGCGCTCGTGTCCTGTGCATGGTTCATGGGTTATGTGTAGCGCTCGTGTTCTGTGCATGGTCAATGGGTTATGTGTAGCGCTCGTGTCCTGTGCATGGTTCATGGGTTATGTGTAGCGCTCGTGTTCTGTGCATGGTCAATGGGTTATGTGTAGCGCTCGTGTCCTGTGCATGGTCAATGGGTTATGTGTAGCGCTCGTGTCCTGTGCATGGTTCATGGGTTATGTGTAGCGCTCGTGTCCTGTGCATGGTTCATGGGTTATGTGTAGCGCTCGTGTCCTGTGCATGGTTCATGGGTTATGTGTAGCGCTCGTGTCCTGTGCATGGTTCATGGGTTATGTGTAGCGCTCGTGTTCTGTGCATGGTCAATGGGTTATGTGTTGCGCTCGTGTCCTGTGCATGGTTCATGGGTTATGTGTAGCGCTCGTGTTCTGTGCATGGTCAATGGGTTATGTGTAGCGCTCGTGTCCTGTGCATGGTCAATGGGTTATGTGTAGCGCTCGTGTCCTGTGCATGGTCAATGGGTTATGTGTAGCGCTCGTGTCCTGTGCATGGTCAATGGGTTATGTGTAGCGCTCGTGTCCTGTGCATGGTCAATGGGTTATGTGTAGCGGTCGTGTCCTGTGCATGGTTCATGGGTTATGTGTAGCGCTCGTGTCCTGTTCATGGGTTATGTGTAGCGCTCGTGTCCTGTTCATGGGTTATGTGTAGCGCTCGTGTCCTGTGCATGGTTCATGGGTTATGTGTAGCGGTCGTGTCCTGTTCATGGGTTATGTGTAGCGCTCGTGTCCTGTGCATGGTTCATGGGTTATGTGTAGCGGTCGTGTCCTGTGCATGGTCAATGGGTTATGTGTAGCGCTCGTGTCCTGTGCATGGTCAATGGGTTATGTGTAGCGCTCGTGTCCTGTGCATGGTCAATGGGTTATGTGTAGCGCTCGTGTCCTGTGCATGGTTCATGGGTTATGTGTAGCGCTCGTGTCCTGTGCATGGTTCATGGGTTATGTGTAGCGCTCGTGTCCTGTGCATAGTTCATGGGTTATGTGTTGCGCTCGTGTCCTGTGCATGGTTCATGGGTTATGTGTAGCGCTCGTGTCCTGTGCATGGTTCATGGGTTATGTGTAGCGCTCGTGTCCTGTGCATGGTCAATGGGTTATGTGTAGCGCTCGTGTCCTGTGCATGGTTCATGGGTTATGTGTAGCGCTCGTGTCCTGTGCATGGTCAATGGGTTATGTGTAGCGCTCGTGTCCTGTGCATGGTTCATGGGTTATGTGTAGCGCTCGTGTCCTGTGCATGGTTCATGGGTTATGTGTAGCGCTCGTGTCCTGTGCATGGTCAATGGGTTATGTGTAGCGCTCGTGTCCTGTGCATGGTTCATGGGTTATGTGTAGCGCTCGTGTCCTGTGCATGGTCAATGGGTTATGTGTAGCGCTCGTGTCCTGTGCATGGTCAATGGGTTATGTGTAGCGCTCGTGTCCTGTGCATGGTCAATGGGTTATGTGTAGCGCTCGTGTCCTGTGCATGGTTCATGGGTTATGTGTAGCGCTCGTGTCCTGTGCATGGTTCATGGGTTATGTGTAGCGCTCGTGTCCTGTGCATGGTTCATGGGTTATGTGTAGCGCTCGTGTCCTGTGCATGGTTCATGGGTTATGTGTAGCGCTCGTGTCCTGTGCATGGTTCATGGGTTATGTGTAGCGCTCGTGTCCTGTGCATGGTTCATGGGTTATGTGTAGCGCTCGTGTCCTGTGCATGGTTCATGGGTTATGTGTAGCGCTCGTGTCCTGTGCATGGTTCATGGGTTATGTGTAGCGCTCGTGTCCTGTGCATGGTTCATGGGTTATGTGTAGCGCTCGTGTCCTGCGCATGGTTCATGGGTTATGTGTAGCGCTCGTGTCCTGTGCATGGTTCATGGGTTATGTGTAGCGCTCGTGTCCTGTGCATGGTTCATGGGTTATGTGTAGCGCTCGTGTCCTGTGCATGGTTCATGGGTTATGTGTAGCGCTCGTGTCCTGTGCATGGTTCATGGGTTATGTGTAGCGCTCGTGTCCTGTGCATGGTTCATGGGTTATGTGTAGCGCTCGTGTCCTGTGCATGGTTCATGGGTTATGTGTAGCGCTCGTGTCCTGTGCATGGTTCATGGGTTATGTGTAGCGCTCGTGTCCTGTGCATGGTTCATGGGTTATGTGTAGCGCTCGTGTCCTGTGCATGGTTCATGGGTTATGTGTAGCGCTCGTGTCCTGTGCATGGTTCATGGGTTATGTGTAGCGCTCGTGTCCTGTGCATGGTTCATGGGTTATGTGTAGCGCTCGTGTCCTGCGCATGGTTCATGGGTTATGTGTAGCGCTCGTGTCCTGTGCATGGTTCATGGGTTATGTGTAGCGCTCGTGTCCTGTGCATGGTTCATGGGTTATGTGTAGCGCTCGTGTCCTGTGCATGGTTCATGGGTTATGTGTAGCGATCGTGTCCTGTGCATGGTTCATGGGTTATGTGTAGCGCTCGTGTCCTGTGCATGGTTCATGGGTTATGTGTAGCGATCGTGTCCTGCGCATGGTTCATGGGTTATGTGTAGCGCTCGTGTCCTGTGCATGGTTCATGGGTTATGTGTAGCGCTCGTGTCCTGTGCATGGTTCATGGGTTATGTGTAGCGCTCGTGTCCTGTGCATGGTTCATGGGTTATGTGTAGCGATCGTGTCCTGCGCATGGTTCATGGGTTTGTGGTCCAACCTCCAGGCTTCCTAATGACCATTGACCAATGGGATGGTCAGTCCTATATCTACTATGACCACAATCCCCATTTGCCTTTTTAATACTGTGCATCTACCTGGTTCAATGGATTTCTTGCTTTTCCCTCTAAGCATGGATGGGGCTTTTTGGTCCCTCTTGGTTTCCTTACTTTCTACCAACTCCCGAACACCATGGCTGCATTCCAAACACTTAACAGACACACCCTCTCCCCTCAGACCTCAAATTAAGTGGACACTTCTGATTACGTATCATGACGTCTGACGAGTTTACAGGGAGGAAGGAATTCATTTTAAATGGACCACCCTTGCCCGGAAATTCGTCACTCGTTTGTCCCACGACAATTGTGTTTTCAGCCACCGGTAGCTTGTGGGTGCTTTATATGAGCTACAGTCAATTATGATTGCATGTCTACTTATATTAACTATATTATTATTAATATACGCTTACTGTATGATAGCTAGAAAATTAATTAGCTAACTAACGTTAGCCTGCCTAGCTGGAACTTCTGAAGAAGGAAAATGTTTTATTTCTACAATTTCCAAAAGATAACCAAACAAAAACATCCTTACTTTTACGAGACGTGTTTGTGCCATCATGTGCATTAGTAGCACCATTTCTAACTTATTTACATTCGTTTTTACTTACACTTGTATGTTGATTCCATATTGACGTTGAGGTTTTATGTTTTGGCGGACTTTTCTTAGCGGATGTACAATCGTCGCAAATTGAATTATGGGGCCCAGAAGTGAACATAATTGTACACTTGCAAACCCCATTAAAAACGAGGGCTGAGTGGCTTACATTGCAAACTTCCCTTGCTTGGCTAATCATTTGGACCGACGATAAATATGGCCGCGGGGCTTTCCCCCAAGGGCACAAGGCGAGGGTAAGTGGAGGAGGGTGTCTGAGTTTGAAATGCAGCCCATGTCTTCCATGTCCTGTAACTCCTTTTATTCTTTCTTTCTACCTCTCTTTTCTCCAGGTGGACTCTGTGGATAACTTCACTCCCTCCAACACCCCATCCAGGGACGAGGACTCCAAAAAGTCTCGCTCACGGTCGCCCTCCATGGCCAGCGACGTAGAGCCTATTGAGGTGAACGCTAACCTCTGAACTTTGACCACTACGCTGGTTTCCCGGCCATATATTAAATACAAGGTATATATTTTGCTGTACTCAAATCTATCTCTCTTCTCCCACACTCCAGTTGATAGACCACCCCCCACGCACAGTCCAGACCCCCACCATGCGACCAGGAGGCTATGGTAGTATCGGCCGCTCATCACCCAAGGTAAGACCTGACATCCTTCTTGTTCTACTGTTTTAACCACAGTCAATACTTTGTAATGTCAATCCCATGGACCTGACGAAGACCAAGCTAAGATGAAAAGGCTTACAGTTTCTGTACTTAAATAAAATGTCACTTTAATATGTGTGTGTGTGTATGCACAATCTTTCTGTATTTGTCCTATGTGTTTTGACCTGCCGTCTGTTCTCCTCTGTCCCCTGCAGCCCAAAGCCCACCAGTTTGTGGTGAAGTCCTTCAGTGCTCCCACCAAGTGTAACCAGTGCACCTCTCTGATGGTGGGACTCATTCGCCAGGGCTGCACCTGTGAAGGTAGAACAGGGGATAAGGGGAGTGATAAACGTGGGGAGGAGGAGAAGAGAAGGAGGAAGACAGATAGGAGAATGAGGAGAGAGGGGGATAAAGGGAGGAAGACTGGGATTTGAGAAAAGGGAGTGAAGGAAAACTAAATGAAATGGAAGGCAGGATGCTAGGATGGAAGAGGGAAGTGGGACAAGACCGAGGTGGCAGTACATTCTCTTTTAATGCTTGATGTGGCTATAAATGGATAAAACCCCTCATTCTCTCCTGTCTGGTCCTGTAGTGTGTAACTTCTCGTGCCACGTGACGTGTGCTGACAAGGCTCCAGCGGTGTGCCCCGTGCCACACGACCAGACCAGGGGGCCGCTGGGCATCGACCCTCAGAGGGGTATTGGCACCGCCTACGAAGGACACGTCAGAGTACGTAAGACACAGAATATTGTTTTTGTTTATGCACTCTTTCAACAACTTTTGGTTGATATTTCCTGCTGGAATAACTCCCTACATGTGAATTAAAGTGGACATTTAAAAACGTCTATCTTACCTTGTATGTATAGCGTCTCTATCAGGGGCTGACCTGTGTGTGTTTGTGAGGTTTGCCTGTTAACAGTGTGTGTGTGTAATAAAATATGTCTCTGTCTGTAGTACTGGGATGGAAAAAAAACCTGCACAACCAATAGCTCCCCAAAAAAAGGGTTGGGTCTATGTGGGAGACTAAAGTGTTTGTCTGTCCCTGTGTGTGTTCCCAGGTGCCCAAGCCCACCGGGGTGAAGAGGGGTTGGCAGCGGGCGGTGGCCGTGGTCTGTGATTTCAAGCTGTTCCTGTACGAGCTGGGAGAGGCCAAGACCACAACGCCCAGTGTGGTCGTCAGTCAGGTCATAGACATGAGGTAAGGACTACAACCTGAGCGCTGTCTGAACTACAACTCCCATTGATGGGAGAGAGATGGCTGCTTATTAGAATTACCTCTGGGTTTAGTTCTTTAGTTCACTGTCTCTCCTTTTTTGTTTTCAAGGGATGAGGAGTTTTCAGTCAGCTCTGTTCTGGCGTCGGACGTCATTCACGCCAGTCGCAAGGACATCCCATGTATATTCAGGGTTAGCCTTTTATTCATGAATACATGCATTTATACATTCATACGTTTACTCAGGGATTACTCCCCCACCTTGTTCCACAGTCTTCAGATTTCTCAGATTTTAACAATACTTCTGCTTTTGTTGTGGGAGGCCTGAAAGCTGTCTCCTCTCTTAGTACCTCTGACCTCTTACCCCTCCAGGTGACGGCATCCCAGCTCTCCCCCTCCTCC
The DNA here is from genome assembly GCF_016432855.1 of Salvelinus namaycush. Classification (NCBI taxonomy): domain Eukaryota; kingdom Metazoa; phylum Chordata; class Actinopteri; order Salmoniformes; family Salmonidae; genus Salvelinus; species Salvelinus namaycush. The sequence continues at coordinate 27,875,057 of NC_052330.1, forward strand.
AGTCACAAGCCTTCCATCCTGATCCTGGCCGACAGCGACCACGAGAGGAACAAGTGGGTGGGGCTTCTCAACGAGCTGCAGCGCATCCTCAAGAAGAACAAGCTGAAGGAGCGCTTCGTCTACGTGCCCAAAGAGGCCTACGACAGCACGCTACCGCTCATCAAGACCACGCAGTCTGCCGCTATTATAGGTTGGTGGAGAACACACACACACAGCCTCTTTATTTTGGCCATGTAGTACTGCAGTCAATATAGGAACATGAACAAAACTCTATCTGACTTTAGTTTGTAGTGTAGAGCCATTACATGTTGAGCTGCAGTCTCCCTCTGTCATTACCATGGTTCTAATGACTGCAGTACAGATGCACCTTCGGCCGTGCAGTAGACTCTGAATCAAATGTCCTCTTGTTGTTTTCTCTTCAGATCACGAGCGTGTTGCCTTGGGCAACGAGGAAGGCCTTTATGTCATCCATGTCACCAAAGATGGTAAGACTTTAGTACCCGCCTGGAGATGGTGAGACTTTAGTACCCACCTGGAGATGGTAAGACTTTAGGACCCACCTGGAAATGGTGAGACTTTAGTACCCGCCTGGAGATGGTGAGACTTTAGTACCCACCTGGAGATGGTAAGACTTTAGGACCCACCTGGAAATGGTGAGACTTTAGTACCCACCTGGAGATGGTGAGACTTTAGGACCCACCTGGAGATGGTGAGACTTTAGGACCCACCTGGAGATGGTGAGACTTTAGGACCCACCTGGAGATGGTGAGACTTTAGGACCCACCTGGAGATGGTGAGACTTTAGGACCCACCTGGAGATGGTGAGACTTTAGGACCCACCTGGAGATGGTGAGACTTTAGTACCCACCTGGAGATGGTGAGACTTTAGTACCCACCTGGAGATGGTGAGACTTTAGTACCCACCTGGAGATGGTGAGACTTTAGTACCCACCTGGAGATGGTGAGACTTTAGTACCCACCTGGAAATGGTGAGACTTTAGGACCCACCTGGAAATGGTGAGACTTTAGGACCCACCTGGAGATGGTGAGACTTTAGGACCCACCTGGAGATGGTGAGACTTTAGGACCCACCTGGAGATGGTGAGACTTTAGGACCCACCTGGAGATGGTGAGACTTTAGGACCCACCTGGAGATGGTGAGACTTTAGTACCCGCCTGGAGATGGTGAGACTTTAGTACCCGCCTGGAGATGGTGAGACTTTAGTACCCGCCTGGAGATGGTGAGACTTTAGGACCCGCCTGGAGATGGTGAGACTTTAGGACCCACCTGGAGATGGTGAGACTTTAGTACCCACCTGGAGATGGTGAGACTTTAGGACCCACCTGGAGATGGTGAGACTTTAGTACCCACCTGGAGATGGTGAGACTTTAGTACCCACCTGGAGATGGTGATGCACTTCACCCATTATGCAGTTGAATTCTCACCACATGTTAGCTATCACAGTGGAGAAGTTTTTGACAACTCTCTCTGCCTCCCGTCTCCTCTCTTCCCCTTCTCTCCCACCTCCTGACTCTCTCCCTCTCCTCTCCCTCCTCCTCTCCTCCTCTCTTCCCCCTTTCTCCCTCTCCTCTCCCCCTCCTCTTTTCCCCTTCTCTCCCCCCTCCTGACTGTCTCCCTCTCCTCTCCCCCTCCTCTTTCCCCCTCCTCTTTCCCCCTTCTCTCCCCCTCCTCTCCCCCTCCTGACTGTCTCCCTCCCCTCTCCTCCCTCCTCTTTCCCCTTCTCTCCCACCTCCTGACTCTCTCCCTCTCCTCTCCCCCTCCTCTTTTCCCCTTCTCTCCCCCCTCCTGACTGTCTCCCTCTCCTCTCCCCCTCCTCTTTTCCCCTTCTCTCCCCCCTCTTTTCCCCTTCTCTCCCCCCTCCTGACTGTCTCCCTCTCCTCTCCACCCTCCTCTTTTCCCCTTCTCTCCACCCTCCTTTTTCCCCGTCCTCTTTCCCTCCCTCCTCTCTCCACTCCTCTCACCTCCTGACCTAACAGAGATCATCCGTGTTGGGGACAATAAGAAGGTCCACCACATTGACCTGGTCCCCCAGGAGCAGCTCCTAGCGGTCATCTCCGGCCGTAACCGTCACGTCCGTCTCTTCCCCATGGCCGCGCTGGACGGACGGGAGATGGACTCCTACAAGCTGGCCGAGACCAAGGGCTGCACGGCGCTGGTGTCCGGCTCCGTCCGAAATAACTCCTTCACCTGTCTGTGTGTGGCCATGAAGAGACAGGTCATCTGTTACGAGGTGGGTGGTGTGTGCAGGAAGGATGGGGTTGGTGGGACTTTTACAAGCCGTTTTACTCTTTCGTGTGTTACAAATTATGTAATATAACTTTGCTCATAAAATATATTTTAAACAAATATATAGGCTCTATTTATGGGATTATGAAGGGTCGATTAAGCCTAAAAATATTAAAGAATTAACTCCCAAAATCACAACATGATGGTTCTGTGTCTCCCAGGTGAACAAGAGCAAGGCACGTCACCGCCGGCTGCAGGAGCTCCAAACCCCAGGTCCTGTCCAGTGGATGGGTCTCCTGAGCGAGCGGCTGTGTGTGGGCTACCAGGCTGGCTTCACACGCTACAGCATCCACGGGGACTGTGCCCCGGTCAGCCTGTTGCACCCCGAGGACCACACCCTAGCCTTCATATCCCAGCAGGCCCTGGACGCGCTGTGTGCCGTGGAGATCTCCTCCAAGGAACTGCTGCTCTGCTTCTCAGCCATAGGCGTCTACGTGGACTCGCAGGGCCGCCGCTCGCGCCAGCAGGAGTTGATGTGGCCCGCCGTGCCCAACTCCGCCTGTAAGTTCTGAACCAGCACAACTGTGTTAAAGCCCAATTCTGCCACTTTCAACCTCATATTCACTATCTAGCACCATACCAGTGTCTTCATGTGTGAAACAGAGCGTTTTTCTGATCTGTGGTTAAAAAGAGAAGAAGAAAGGTCCTAAAAAATGCTTCTCTGACATCACAGGGTAGGATTAAAAGATTGAAAAAACGTTGATATTCAAAACCTGCAGTGAGTTTCTAGCTCAAGGGAAGGTATTGTCTTGCTCACCACCTCACCGCACATTTCATAGTGTTTGAAAATCACTTTTTCAAATGTTTCAACTTTTGATGATGTAATCGGGTAGAACTTTGTAACTATGTTGATACTGGGTTTGTGCTGGAGATAATCAAAATGAGGTTGAAAAGTGGTGGAGTTGCCTTTTAACCTTTTTAATAAACCAAGTGTTTTATATAAGGTTTTATTTCTCCACTGTTTACAAACAACAGGAACAAAATCAAACAATGCATATTGCCTCTGAATATGTTGAAAACTATGGTGTGGATATGATGGACTGTCAGTCCTTGCTTCTAGGGTGTCTGTCAGTGAATTTGTGAGGGGTTACAATTCCCTTGCTCCATCCCAAAGCACCCTGGGGTCTGCCGTTTTGCTGAAAAACCAATCCCAGAATGCACACTACCGTTCAAAAGTTTGGGGTCACTTAGAAATGTCCTTGTTTTTGAAAGAAAAGCACGTTTTTTTGTCTATTTAAAACAACATCAAATTGATCAGAAATACAGTGTAGACATTGTTAACAATACAGCTGATTTTTAATGGAATATCTACATAGGCTTACAGAGGCTCATTATCAGCAACCATCACTCCTGTGTTCCAATGGTACATTGTGTTAGCTAATCCAAGTTTATCATTTTAAAAGGCTAATTAATCATTAGAAAACCCTTTTGCAATTATGTTAGCACAGCTGAAAACTATTGTGCTGATTTAAAGAAGCAATAAAACTGTCCTTCTTTAGACTAGTTGAGTATCTGGAGCATCAGCATTTGTGGGTTCGATTACAGGCTCAAAATGGCCAGAAACAAAGACCTTTCTTCTGAAACTCGTCAGTCTATTCTTGTTCTGAGAAATTAAGGCTATTCCATGCGAGAAATTGCCAAGAAACTGAAGATCTCGTACAATGCTGTGTACTACTCCCGTCATAGAACAGCGCAAACTGTCTCTAACCAGAATAGAAAGAGGAGTTGGAGGCCCCAGTGCACAACTGAGCAAGAGGACAACTACATTAGTGTCTAGTTTGAGAAACAGACGCCTCACAAGTCCTCAACTGGCAGCTTCATTAGATAGTACCCGCAAAACACCAGTCTCAACGTCAACAGTGAAGAGGCGACTCAGGGATGCTGGCAAAGAAAAAGGCATATCTCAGACTGGCCAATAAAAATAAAATATTAAGATGGGCAAAAGAACACAGACACTGGACAGAGGAAGATTGGAAAAAAGTGTTATGGACAGATGAATTTCAGTTTGAGGTGTTCAGATCACAAAGAAGAACATTGGTGAGACGCAGAACAAATGAGAAGATGCTGGAGGGATGCTTGACTCCCTCTGTCAAGCATGGTGGAGGCAATGTGATGGTCTGGTGGTGGTAAAATGGGAGATTTGTACAGGGTAAAAGGGATCTTGAAGATGGAAGGCTATCACTCCATTTTGCAACGCCATGCCATACCCTGTGGACGGCGCTTAATTGGAACCAATTTCCTCCTACAACAGGACAATGACCCAAAGCACAGCTCCAAACTATGCAATAACTATTTAAGGAAGAAGCAGTCAGCTGGTATTCTGTCTGTAATGGAGTGGCCAGCACAGTCACCGGATCTTAACCCCATTGAGCTGTTGTGGGAGCAGCTTGACTGTATGGTATGTAAGAAGTGCCCATCAAGCCAATCCAACTTGTCGGAGGTGTTTCAGGAAGCATGGGGGGAAATCTCTTCAGATTACCTCAACATATTGACAACTAGAATGGCAAAGGTCTGCAAGGCTGTAATTGCTGCAAATTGAGGATTCTTTGAGGAAAGCAAAGTTTGAAGGACACAATTATTATTTCAATTAAAAATCATTATTTATAACCTTGTCAACGTCTTTACTATATTTCCTATTCATTTTGCAACTCATTTCATGGATGTTTTCATGGAAAACGAGGACATTTCTAAGTGACCCCAAACTTTTGAACGGTAGTGTAGCTTTAAGCCTGAAGCTGACGTTGGCCTTCTTTCTCCTCACCAGGTTACAACGCCCCCTACCTGTCAGTGTACAGTGAGAATGCTGTGGATGTTTTTGATGTCAACACCATGGAGTGGATTCAGACCATACCATTGAAGAAGGTGAGAGTATAGGACTGCAGATGTAGCGGAGGACCGTTAGTCGAATTGGTGTGTGTGCATGGTAGGTTTAACCTTTGACCCCGTTGTATCTTCCTGAAGGTGCGACCTCTGAACCCTGATGGATCCCTGAACCTCCTGGGTCTTGAGACTGTGAGGCTCATCTACTTCAGAAACAAGACTGCAGGTCAGTGACACACAGGATAGGCATCTAGACTGCAGGTCAGTGACACACAGGATAGGCATCTAGACTGCAGGTCAGTTAGGAGAGGTACACATCTCAATGATTGTTATTCTGAGTGTAATTCTCATTCTAATGGTCTTATTCCACAATAGGATTGTCGTGATTTTTTTGCTGTTGTTTTTGATGGGGTCCATGTTGTTAATATTCCAGAGGGTGACGAGTTGGTGGTTCCTGAGACGTCAGACAACAGCAGGAAGCAGATGGTTCGCAGCATGAACAACAAGAGACACTTCTCCTTCAGAGTCCCTGAGGAGGAGAGGATGCAGCAGAGGAGGTACACTACATACTACATATGTATGGCCCTGAACGAACTTCATTTGACTCTATTTAAACTGGAAACCACATATCCTGAGGCTGCATTTATTGTAGCTGGGGATTTTAGCAAGGCTAATCTGAAAACAAGGCTCCCTAAATTCTATCAGCATATCAATTGCGCAACCAGGGCTGGCAAAACTTCCGCTACGCATATAAGGCCCTCCCCCGCCCTCGTTTCGGAAAAGCTGACCACGACTCCATTTTGTTGCTTCCAGCCTATAGACAGAAACTAAAACAGGAAGCTCCCACGCTCAGGTCTGTTCAACGCTGGTCCCACCAATCGGATTCCACGCTTCAAGATTGCTTCGATCACGAGGACTGGGATATGTTCCGCATTGCGGCGAACAACAACATTGATGAATACGCTGATTCGGTGAGCGGGTTTACTAGCAAGTGCATCGGCGACGTCGTACCCACAGCGTCTATTAAAACATTCCCAAACCAGAAACCGTGGATTGATGGCAGCATTCGCGCAAAACTGAAAGCGCGAACCACTGCTTTTAATCAGGGCAAGGTGACCGGAAACATGACCGACTACAAACAGTGTAGCTATTCCCTCTGCAAGGCAATCAAACAAGCTAAGCATCAGTATAGAGACAAAGTAGAGTCGCAATTCAACGGCTCAGACACGAGAGGTATGTGGCAGGGTCTACAGTCAATCACGGACTATAAAAGGAAAACCAGCCCCGTCGCGGACCAGGATGTCTTGCTCCAAGACAGACTAAACAACTTCTTTGCTCGCTTTGAGGACAACACAGTGTCACCGACACGGCCCGCTACCAAAACTTGCGGGCTCTCCTTCACTGCAGCCGACGTGAGCAAAACATTTAAAAATGTCTACCCGCGCAAGGCTGCAGGCCCAGACGGCAACCCCAGCCGCGTCCTCAGAGCAGGCGCAGACCAGCTGGCTGGTGTGTTTACGGACATAATCAATCAATCCTTATCCCAGTCTGCTGTCCCCACATGCTTCACGAGGGCCACCATTGCTCCTGTTCCCAAGAAAGCTAAGGTAACTGAGCTAAATGACTACCGCCCCGTAGTGCTTTGAGAGACTAGTCAAGGACCATATCACCTCCACCCTACCTGACACCCTAGACCCACTCCAATAGGTCCACAGACGACGCAATCGCAATCACACTGCACACTGCCCTAACCCTTCTGGACAACAGGAATACCTATGTGAGAATGCTGCTCATCAACTACAGCTCAGCATTTAACACCATAGTACCCTCCAAACTCGTCATCAAGCTCAAGACCCTGGGTCTCGACCCTGCCCTGTGCAACTAGGTCCTGGACTTCCTGACGGGCCGCCCCCAGGTGGTGAGGGTAGGGAACAACATCTCCACCCCGCTGATCCTCAACACTGGGGCCACACAAGGGTGCGTTCTCAGCCCTCTCCTGTACTCCCTGTTCACCCACGACTGCGTGGCCATGCACGCCTCCAACTCAATCATCAAGTTTGCAGACGACACTACAGTGGTAGGCTTGATTACCATCAATAACGAGACGGCCTACAGGGAGGAGGTGAGGGCCCTCGGAGTGTGGTGTCAGGAAAATAACCTCACACTCAACGTCAACAAAACATAGGAGATGATCGTGGACTTCAGGAAACAGCAGAGGGAGCACCCCCCCTATCCACATCGACGGGACAGTAGTGGAGACGGTAGAAAGTTTTAAGTTCCTCGGCGTACACATCACGCAGCAGCACCTCTTCAACCTCAGGAGGCTGAAGAAATGTGGCTTGTCACCAAAAACACTCACAAACTTTTACAGATGCACAATCGAGAGCATCCTGTCGGGCTGTATCACCGCCTGGTACGGCAACTGCTCCGCCCACAACCGCAAGGCTCTCCGGAGGGTAGTGAGGTCTGCACAACGCATCACCGGGGGCAAACTACCTGCCCTCCAGGACACCTACACCACCCGATGTCAATGGAAGGCCAAAAAGATCATCAAGGACAACAACCACCCGAGCCACTGCCTGTTCACCCCGCTATCATCCAGAAGGTGAGGTTAGTACAGGTGCATCAAAGCAGGGACCGAGAGACAGAAGCTGTTTTTCAATCTCAAGGCCATCAGACTGTTAAACAGCCATCACTAACATCGAGTGGCTGCTGCCAACATACTGACTCAACTCCAGCCACTTTAATAATGGAAAGATTGATGTAATAAATGTATCACTAGCCACTTTAAACAATGCCACTTCATATAATGTTTACATACCCTACATTACTCATCTCATATGTATATCCTGTACTCTATACCATCTACTGCATCTTGCCTATGCCGTTCTATACCATCACTCATTCATATATTTTTTTATGTACATATTCTTATCCATTCCTTTACACTTGTGTGTATAAGGTAATTGTTGTGAAATTGTTAGGTTAGATTACTCGTTGGATATTACTGCATTGTCGGAACTAGAAGCACAAGCATTTCGCTACACTCGCATTAACATCTGCTAACCATGTGTATGTGACAAATATCATTTGATTTAAAGACTCTCAGACCATGAGAAACAAAGATTCTCTGGTCTGATGAAACCAAGATTGAACTCTTTGGCCTGAATGCAAAGCGTCACATCTGGAAGAAACCTGGCACCATGCCTATGGTGAAGCATGGTGGTGGCAGCATCATGCTGTGGGGGTGTTTTTCAGCGGCAGGGACTGGAAGACTAGTCAGGATCGAGGGAAAGATGAACGGAGCAAAGTACAGTAAGATCCTTGATGAAAACCTGCTCCAGAGCTGGGGACCTCAGACTGGGGTGAAGGTTCACCTTCCAACAGGACAACGACCCTAAGCACACAGCCAAGACAATGCAGGAATGGCTTTGTGACAAGTCTCTGAATGTCCTTGAGTGGCCCAGCCAGAGCCTGAACCCGATCGAATATCTCTGGAGAGATCTGAAAATAGCTGTGCAGCAACGCTCCCCATCCAACATGACAGAGCTTGAAAGTATTTGCAGAGAGGAATGTGAGAAACTCCCCAAATACAGGTGTGAGTCATACCCAAGAAGACTCAAGGTTGTAATCGCTGCCAAGGGTGCTTCAACGAAGTTCTGAGTAAAGGGTCTGAATACTTATGCAAATGTGATATTTCATAATTTTTTTTGTGTGTCTAAAAACCTGTTTTTGTTTTGTCATTATGGGGTATTGTGTGTAGATTGATGAGAGGAGGGAAAAACAATTTCATCCATTTTAGAATAAGACTAACGTAACAGAATGTGGAAAAAGTCAAGGGGGTCTGAATATTTTCTGAATGCACTATAGTAAACACTACATAGTACACACTGCACACTACATAGTAGACACTGCATAGTACACACTACATAGTACACACTATAGATGCTTCTTATTCAGAGACTCCGAGAATGAGAGACAGCAGCAGAGGATGTACACTACTACACCCTACGTAGTACACTATAGACGCTTCTCCTTCACTCTCCACAGGGGCATTCAGGGAGCTGATCTGTGTGTGTGTCCCTTGTGTAGGGAGATGCTGAGAGACCCAGAGATGAGGAACAAGCTGATCTCCAACCCCATCAACTTCAATCACGTGGCCCACATGGGACCTGGGGACGGCATCCAGATCCTCAAAGACCTGCCCATGGTAAGACCACTACAGTCCATATCAGTCTGCTTTAGTCTATACCAGATCCTCAGTAAAGACCTGCCCATGGTAAGACCACTACAGTCCATATCAGTCTGCTTTGTAAAGACCTGCCCGTGGTAAGACAGACCTCTTCAGTGTGTCCATAGATTTCTGCTCTGTATTTGTTCCTGCTTTATCTGTGTTTGTATGTTTCTGTTTGTTGTCGTTTGTAATTTAATGTTAATGTGTTTACGCATGTGCATATGTGTTGTCATCATGTCTATATAAATTGTTGAATGTATGCATATGTGTTCATATTGGTATCATTATGTGAATGTGTGTATTCATCTCCATAATCTATATATCTATATATCTATATATCCTCATCTGTCTCTGCCTCTCTGTGCTCGTCTGTCTCTGTCCTCATCTGACTCTGTCCTCGTCTGTCTCTGTCTCTCTGTCCTCGTCTGTCTCTGTGCTCATCTGTCTCTGTCCTCATCTGTCTCTGCCTCTCTGTCCTCGTCTGTCTCTGCCTCTCTGTCCTCATCTGTCTCTGCCTCTCTGTCCTCATCTGTCTCTGCCTCTCTGTCCTCATCTGTCTCTGCCTCTCTGTCCTCATCTGTCTCTGTCCTCATCTGTCTCTGTCCTCGTCTGTCTCTGTCCTCGTCTGTCTCTGCCTCTCTGTCCTCATCTGTCTCTGCCTCTCTGTCCTCATCTGTCTCTGCCTCTCTGTCCTCATCTGTCTCTGCCTCTCTGTCCTCATCTGTCTCTGTCCTCATCTGTCTCTGTGCTCGTCTGTCTCTGTGCTCGTCTGTCTCTGTCCTCGTTTGTCTCTGTGCTCGTCTGTCTCTGTCCTCGTTTGTCTCTGTCTCTGTCCTCATCTGTCTCTGTCCTCATCTGCCTCTGTCTGTCTCTGTCCTCATCTGCCTCTGTCCTCATCCGTCCCCGTCTGTCTCTGTCCTCATCTGCCTCTGTCCTCATCCGTCCCCATCTGTCTCTGTGTTCATCTGTCTCTGTGCTCATCTGTCTCTGTCCTCGTCTGCCTCTGTCCTCATCCGTCCCCGTTTGTCTCTGTCCTCATCCGTCCCCGTTTGTCTCTGTCCTCATCCGTCACTGTCATCATCCGTTCCCGTCTCTCTGTCCTCATCCGTTCCCGTCTCTCTGTCCTCATCCGTTCCCGTCTCTCTGTCCTCATCCGTCCCTGTCGGTCTCTGTCCTCATCCGTCCCCGTCGGTCTCTGTCCTCATCCGTCCCCGTCGGTCTCTGTCCTCATCCGTCCCCGTCGGTCTCTGTCCTCATCCGTCCCCGTCGGTCTCTGTCCTCATCCGTCCCCGTCGGTCTCTGTCCTCATCCGTCCCCGTCGGTCTCTGTCCTCATCCGTCCCCGTCGGTCTCTGTCCTCATCCGTCCCCGTCGGTCTCTGTCCTCATCCGTCCCCGTCGGTCTCTGTCCTCATCCGTCCCCGTCGGTCTCTGTCCTCATCTGTCCCCGTCGGTCTCTGTCCTCTCCTGTCTTAACGCAGAACGTGCGTGTTCAGGAGAGTCGTGCTGCAGGCTTCAGTGGCTCCGTGTCCATCCCCTCCATCACTAAGAACAGAGCCGAGCCGGGACGGTCCATGAGCGCCAGCAGTGGACTGGGCATCCGTAAGTACCACACTACCAAATACACTAGGCTAGTAGGCTTGATAAATAAAGAAATATTGTATAATAAAAAGGGGATTAAAAAAGTTGTTATAAATATAGGCCTGGGTAGTGAAATGGAAGTGCTTGTTACTAATGCAACATGGAAAGTAGATTTAAATGCATTTGTATTGTATTGACTGATACAAATGATTATCTTCCATTCCTACCTCCCCCTCTCCCCTTCTCTGTCCCTCTCTCTCCCCATTCCTCTCTTTCTTCCCCATCCCTTTTTATTTTTCTCTCTCCAGGTTCGTCATCTCAGAACGGCAGTGCGTTGAGGAGAGAGCTGTCTGGGGGTAGCTACAGCTCTAAGCGCCAGACCATGACCTCTCCCTCCGAGAGCTCCTTGTCCTCCGGAGGGGGTATGGACGGCTGCAGCGACGCACCCCTCTCCCAATTCGACAGAGAGGTACGTGACCAGCCTAGCGTACTCTCTCCCTAGGGTGCCTGGGTGAAGTGCACTTGATTAAGGCTAATAAAACTCAACTACTAACAATTGGGTAGAATTGTGTTGAATCGGCTGAGTGTCTCAGATGATATACCATTAGGATTTGAAGTTGTTCTGATCAGTCATATCTCGTAGTGTTCTGAGTTGTATTTTGGTTGTGATAGTTAAATGGATGGGTCTGAAACCACGTTTAATGAATCATTTGAGCACAGTTGCTCTAAATATGACAAGGATCACTCAGGTGAGAAATCGTGCCATATCAATACATAGAGAGTAAGAATACTCTAGCTGGTGTCCAATGACGTGGAAGCATGTACACATGTACATATCAAAGTGTTCCCCATAACTCTGCCACCACCACCCAGCCTCCGTGTTCTCGTGCCTCTCGCCCTTCGCCCCATCCCTTCCTCAATCACCAGCATGCTAGCCCCTCACAGGGAACTCAATCGGCCCCCTACCCAACCCTGACCCCAGCCACCCCTATGGTTATCTGCACATGGCCTCCCCTCTCCCACCCGCAGCCTCAACCACCCACCCAGCCAGATGTATCTACAATTCACCCTTAACTACTGATTCAGGGTCAGATAGTTCTTCATCCCCCTAATGGTTCAGGTTAGATTTGGGGTATAATAATCTGGTCCTAGATCTGTGATTAAGAGCAATTTTTACCTCAAGCGTCTAGCCATCCTCCAACAGTGATTCTAGCCTTAGCTAGCCATCCTGCCTTTGGCTCCCTCTTCTGGCCTGGCTGTCTACCATACCAACCCCCTCCCTCAGACCTGGCTGACTGTCTACCGTACCAACCCCCTCCCTCAGACCTGGCTGACTGTCTACCGTACCAACCCCCTCCCTCAGACCTGGCTGACTGTCTACCGTACCAACCCCCTCCCTCAGACCTGGCTGACTGTCTACCGTACCCCCCCTCCCTCAGACCTGGCTGACTGTCTACCATACCCCCCCTCCCTCAGACCTGACTGACTGTCTACCGTACCCCCCCTCCCTCAGACCTGGCTGACTGTCTACCGTACCCCCCCTCCCTCAGACCTGGCTGACTGTCTACCGTACCCCCCCTCCCTCAGACCTGGCTGACTGTCTACCGTACCCCCCCCTCCCTCAGACCTGGCTGACTGTCTACCGTACCAGCCCTCCCTCAGACCTGGCTGACTGTCTACCGTACCCCCCCTCCCTCAGACCTGGCTGACTGTCTACCGTACCCCCCCTCCCTCAGACCTGGCTGACTGTCTACCGTACCCCCCCTCCCTCAGACCTGGCTGACTGTCTACCGTACCCCCCCTCCCTCAGACCTGGCTGACTGTCTACCGTACCCCCCCTCCCTCAGACCTGGCTGACTGTCTACCGTACCAGCCCTCCCTCAGACCTGGCTGACTGTCTACCGTACCCCCAGCCCTCCCTCAGACCTGGCTGACTGTCTACCGTACCCCCCCTCCTCAGACCTGGCTGACTGTCTACCGTACCACCCTCCCTCAGACCTGGCTGACTGTCTACCGTACCCCCCCTCCCTCAGACCTGGCTGGCTCCATCGTGATTTGTGCCTGGCCCCATCTCACTCCCACCCCAGCCCTCTCCTCTACGCTCCCCCAGCCCCAGCATGTTGTTCTCTGGGCTGGGCCGCTGAGTCTGTAACTCTTACCTCTCCAGTGGCAGGCGGTCTCGCCATCGGAGAAGACCCCTGATCTGAAAAGGGCTTTAAGGACCCTGCTTAGTAAGATGAAGGTAATGTCAGCACCCACACACATACAACCAACCCAGACACACTGTATCCTCAACCATACACACACACACACACACACACACACACACACACACACACACACACACACACACACACACACACACACACACACACAGTCATGAAGCTTTGCCCCAAAGCCACCATCAGTCCCCCTCCTGTCCACTGCACCATTTCAGCCCTATCAGCATCTGATGGCTATGTCACAGATGCCCTGCCACCCCTTGTCTCTGGCTAGAGGGTTCTTGCTCGTCCCCCTCTCCCCTGGCCTGCTCTAGTGTGGCTCCGCTCTTAGGTTCCTGATTTGGTTTTCAGAATAGTGTGTCACCATCCTCTACCCTGCATGTTTTGTCTGTCTGTTTCCATATTCTCCCCCTGGGACTTAACCCTGTGGCCTTACCCCTAACCCTGTGGCCTAACCCAAACCCTGTGGCCTACCCCTAACCCTGTGGCCTACCCATTACCCTAACCCTGTGGCCTACCCATTACCCTAACCCTGTGGCCTACCCCTTACCCTAACCCTGTGGCCTACCCCTTACCCTAACCCTGTGGCCTACCCATTACCCTAACCCTGTGGCCTACCCATTACCCTAACCCTGTGGCCTACCCATTACCCTAACCCTGTGGCCTACCCCTTACCCTAACCCTGTGGCCTACCCCTTACCCTAACCCTGTGGCCTACCCCTTACCCTAACCCTGTGGCCTACCCCTACCCCTAACCCTGTGGCCTACCCCTACCCCTAACCCTGTGGCCTACCCATTACCCTAACCCTGTGGCCTACCCATTACCCTAACCCTGTGGCCTACCCCTTACCCTAACCCTGTGGCCTACCCCTTACCCTAACCCTGTGGCCTACCCCTAACCCTGTGGCCTACCCATTACCCTAACCCTGTGGCCTACCCATTACCCTAACCCTGTGGCCTACCCATTACCCTAACCCTGTGGCCTACCCCTTACCCTAACCCTGTGGCCTACCCCTTACCCTAACCCTGTGGCCTACCCATTACCCTAACCCTGTGGCCTACCCCTAACCCTAACCCTGTGGCCTACCCCTTACCCTAACCCTGTGGCCTACCCCTTACCCTAACCCTGTGGCCTTACCCTAACCCTGTGGCCTACCCCTTACCCTAACCCTGTGGCCTTACCCTAACCCTGTGGCCTACTCCTTACCCTGTGGCCTACCCCTTACCCTGTGGCCTACCCCTTACCCTAACCCTGTGGCCTTACCCTAACCCTGTGGCCTACCCCTTACCCTAACCCTGTGGCCTTACCCTAACCCTGTGGCCTACCCATTACCCTAACCCTGTGGCCTACCCCTTACCCTAACCCTGTGGCCTACCCCTTACCCTAACCCTGTGGCCTACCCCTTACCCTAACCCTGTGGCCTACCCCTTACCCTAACCCTGTGGCCTACCCCTAACCCTAACCCCGTGGCCTACCCCTAACCCTGTGGCCTACCCCTAACCCTGTGGCCTACCCCTAACCCTGTGGCCTACCCCTTACCCTAACCCTGTGGCCTACCCCTAACCCTGTGGCCTACCCCTTACCCTAACCCTGTGGCCTACCCCTTACCCTAACCCTGTGGCCTAACCCTAACCCTAACCCTGTGGCCTACCCCTTACCCTAACCCTGTGGCCTACCCCTAACCCTGTGGCCTACCCCTAACCCTGTGGCCTACCCATTACCCTAACCCTGTGGCCTACCCCTTACCCTAACCCTGTGGTCTACCCCTAACCCTGTGGCCTACCCCTAACCCTGTGGCCTACCCCTAACCCTAACCCTGTGGCCTACCCCTTACCCTAACCCTGTGGCCTAACCCTAACCCTGTGGCCTACCCCTTACCCTAACCCTGTGGCCTTACCCTAACCCTGTGGCCTACCCATTACCCTAACCCTGTGGCCTACCCCTTACCCTAACCCTGTGGCCTTACCCTAACCCTGTGGCCTAACCCTGTGGCCTACCCCTTACCCTAACCCTGTGGCCTACCCATTACCCTAACCCTGTGGCCTACCCCTTACCCTAACCCTGTGGCCTACCCCTAACCCTAACCCTGTGGCCTTACCCCTTACCCTAACCCTGTGGCCTACCCCTAACCCTAACCCTGTGGCCTACCCCTTACCCTAACCCTGTGGCCTACCCCTTACCCTAACCCTGTGGCCTTACCCTAACCCTGTGGCCTACCCCTTACCCTAACCCTGTGGCCTACCCATTACCCTGTGGCCTACCCCTTACCCTAACCCTGTGGCCTACCCCTTACCCTAACCCTGTGGCCTACCCATTACCCTAACCCTGTGGCCTACCCCTTACCCTAACCCTGTGGCCTACCCCTTACCCTAACCCTGTGGCCTACCCATTACCCTGTGGCCTACCCATTACCCTAACCCTGTGGCCTACCCATTACCCTAACCCTGTGGCCTACCCCTTACCCTAACCCTGTGGCCTACCCCTTACCCTAACCCTGTGGCCTACCCCTAACCCTAACCCTGTGGCCTACCCCTTACCCTAACCCTGTGGCCTACCCCTTACCCTAACCCTGTGGCCTACCCATTACCCTGTGGCCTACCCCTTACCCTAACCCTGTGGCCTACCCCTAACCCTAACCCTGTGGCCTACCCCTTACCCTAACCCTGTGGCCTACCCCTTACCCTAACCCTGTGGCCTTACCCTAACCCTGTGGCCTACCCATTACCCTAACCCTGTGGCCTAACCCTAACCCTGTGGCCTACCCCTTACCCTAACCCTGTGGCCTAACCCTAACCCTGTTGCCTACCCCTTACCCTAACCCTGTGGCCTACCCCTAACCCTGTGGCCTACCCCTAACCCTGTGGCCTACCCCTAACCCTAACCCTGTGGCCTTACCCTAACCCTGTGGCCTACCCCTTACCCTAACCCTGTGGCCTTACCCTAACCCTGTGGCCTACCCATTACCCTAACCCTGTGGCCTACCCCTTACCCTAACCCTGTGGCCTACCCCTTACCCTAACCCTGTGGCCTTACCCCTTACCCTAACCCTGTGGCCTTACCCTAACCCTGTGGCCTTACCCCTTACCCTAACCCTGTGGCCTTACCCCTTACCCTAACCCTGTGGCCTTACCCTAACCCTGTGGCCTACCCATTACCCTAACCCTGTGGCCTACCCCTTACCCTAACCCTGTGGCCTACCCCTAACCCTGTGGCCTAACCCTGTGGCCTTACCCTAACCCTGTGGCCTTACCCTAACTCTGTGGCCTTACCCATTACCCTAACCCTGTGGCCTACCCCTTACCCTAACCCTGTGGCCTTACCCTAACCCTGTGGCCTAACCCTGTGGCCTACCCCTTACCCTAACCCTGTGGCCTACCCATTACCCTAACCCTGTGGCCTACCCCTTACCCTAACCCTGTGGCCTACCCCTAACCCTAACCCTGTGGCCTTACCCCTTACCCTAACCCTGTGGCCTACCCCTAACCCTAACCCTGTGGCCTACCCCTTACCCTAACCCTGTGGCCTACCCCTTACCCTAACCCTGTGGCCTTACCCTAACCCTGTGGCCTACCCCTTACCCTAACCCTGTGGCCTACCCATTACCCTGTGGCCTACCCCTTACCCTAACCCTGTGGCCTACCCCTTACCCTAACCCTGTGGCCTTACCCTAACCCTGTGGCCTTACCCATTACCCTAACCCTGTGGCCTACCCCTTACCCTAACCCTGTGGCCTTACCCTAACCCTGTGGCCTAACCCTGTGGCCTACCCCTTACCCTAACCCTGTGGCCTACCCATTACCCTAACCCTGTGGCCTACCCCTTACCCTAACCCTGTGGCCTACCCCTAACCCTAACCCTGTGGCCTTACCCCTTACCCTAACCCTGTGGCCTACCCCTAACCCTAACCCTGTGGCCTACCCCTTACCCTAACCCTGTGGCCTACCCCTTACCCTAACCCTGTGGCCTTACCCTAACCCTGTGGCCTACCCCTTACCCTAACCCTGTGGCCTACCCCTTACCCTAACCCTGTGGCCTACCCCTTACCCTAACCCTGTGGCCTACCCCTTACCCTAACCCTGTGGCCTACCCCTTACCCTAACCCTGTGGCCTTACCCCTTACCCTAACCCTGTGGCCTTACCCTAACCCTGTGGCCTACCCATTACCCTGTGGCCTACCCATTACCCTAACCCTGTGGCCTACCCCTACCCCTAACCCTGTGGCCTACCCCTTACCCTAACCCTGTGGCCTACCCCTAACCCTAACCCTGTGGCCTACCCCTTACCCTAACCCTGTGGCCTACCCCTTACCCTAACCCTGTGGCCTACCCCTAACCCTAACCCCGTGGCCTACCCCTAACCCTGTGGCCTACCCCTAACCCTGTGGCCTACCCCTAACCCTGTGGCCTACCCCTTACCCTAACCCTGTGGCCTACCCCTTACCCTAACCCTGTGGCCTACCCCTTACCCTAACCCTGTGGCCTACCCATTACCCTAACCCTGTGGCCTACCCATTACCCTAACCCTGTGGCCTACCCCTTACCCTAACCCTGTGGCCTTACCCTAACCCTGTGGCCTTACCCTAACCCTGTGGCCTACCCCTTACCCTAACCCTGTGGCCTTACCCTAACCCTGTGGCCTACCCATTACCCTAACCCTGTGGCCTACCCCTTACCCTAACCCTGTGGCCTACCCATTACCCTAACCCTGTGGCCTACCCCTTACCCTAACCCTGTGGCCTACCCCTAACCCTAACCCTGTGGCCTTACCCCTTACCCTAACCCTGTGGCCTACCCCTAACCCTAACCCTGTGGCCTACCCCTTACCCTAACCATGTGGCCTACCCCTTACCCTAACCCTGTGGCCTTACCCTAACCCTGTGGCCTACCCCTTACCCTAACCCTGTGGCCTACCCATTACCCTGTGGCCTACCCCTTACCCTAACCCTGTGGCCTACCCCTTACCCTAACCCTGTGGCCTACCCATTACCCTAACCCTGTGGCCTACCCCTTACCCTAACCCTGTGGCCTACCCATTACCCTGTGGCCTACCCATTACCCTAACCCTGTGGCCTACCCCTTACCCTAACCCTGTGGCCTACCCCTTACCCTAACCCTGTGGCCTACCCCTTACCCTAACCCTGTGGCCTACCCCTAACCCTAACCCTGTGGCCTACCCCTTACCCTAACCCTGTGGCCTACCCCTTACCCTAACCCTGTGGCCTACCCATTACCCTGTGGCCTACCCCTTACCCTAACCCTGTGGCCTACCCCTTACCCTAACCCTGTGGCCTACCCCTAACCCTAACCCTGTGGCCTACCCCTTACCCTAACCCTGTGGCCTACCCCTTACCCTAACCCTGTGGCCTTACCCTAACCCTGTGGCCTACCCATTACCCTAACCCTGTGGCCTAACCCTAACCCTGTGGCCTACCCCTTACCCTAACCCTGTGGCCTAACCCTAACCCTGTTGCCTACCCCTTACCCTAACCCTGTGGCCTACCCCTAACCCTGTGGCCTACCCCTAACCCTGTGGCCTACCCCTAACCCTAACCCTGTGGCCTTACCCTAACCCTGTGGCCTACCCCTTACCCTAACCCTGTGGCCTTACCCTAACCCTGTGGCCTACCCATTACCCTAACCCTGTGGCCTACCCCTTACCCTAACCCTGTGGCCTACCCCTTACCCTAACCCTGTGGCCTTACCCCTTACCCTAACCCTGTGGCCTTACCCTAACCCTGTGGCCTTACCCTAACCCTGTGGCCTTACCCCTTACCCTAACCCTGTGGCCTTACCCCTTACCCTAACCCTGTGGCCTTACCCTAACCCTGTGGCCTACCCATTACCCTAACCCTGTGGCCTACCCCTTACCCTAACCCTGTGGCCTTACCCATTACCCTAACCCTGTGGCCTACCCCTTACCCTAACCCTGTGGCCTACCCCTTACCCTAACCCTGTGGCCTACCCCTTACCCTAACCCTGTGGCCTTACCCCTTACCCTAACCCTGTGGCCTTACCCTAACCCTGTGGCCTACCCATTACCCTGTGGCCTACCCATTACCCTAACCCTGTGGCCTACCCCTAACCCTGTGGCCTTACCCTAACCCTGTGGCCTACCCCTACCCCTGTGGCCTTACCCTAACCCTGTGGCCTACCCCTACCCCTGTGGCCTACCCATTACCCTAACCCTGTGGCCTACCCCTAACCCTGTGGCCTACCCCTTACCCTAACCCTGTGGCCTACCCATTACCCTAACCCTGTGGCCTACCCATTACCCTAACCCTGTGGCCTACCCCTACCCCTAACCCTGTGGCCTACCCCTTACCCTAACCCTGTGGCCTACCCCTACCCCTAACCCTGTGGCCTACCCCTACCCCTAACCCTGTGGCCTACCCCTTACCCTAACCCTGTGGCCTACCCATTACCCTAACCCTGTGGCCTACCCCTTACCCTAACCCTGTGGCCTTACCCTAACCCTGTGGCCTTACCCCTTACCCTAACCCTGTGGCCTACCCCTTACCCTAACCCTGTGGCCTTACCCCTTACCCTAACCCTGTGGCCTACCCCTTACCCTAACCCTGTGGCCTACCCCTTACCCTAACTCTGTGGCCTACCCCTAACCCTGTGGCCTACCCCTTACCCTAACCCTGTGGCCTACCCCTTACCCTAACCCTGTGGCCTACCCCTTACCCTAACCTTGTGGCCTACCCCTTACCCTAACCCTGTGGCCTACCCCTTACCCTAACCCTGTGGCCTACCCCTTACCCTAACCTTGTGGCCTACCCCTTACCCTAACCCTGTGGCCTACCCCTTACCCTAACCCTGTGGCCTACCCCTTACCCTAACCTTGTGGAAACCCAACCCATGTTTCTGATAATAACCATCAGTGTCTGTTCTGACTGATTGATTAATTGAAAGATGATCAGGAATATTTACATTTAACATTTAAGTCATTTAGCAGACGCTCTTATCCAGAGCGACTTACAAATTGGAAAGTTCATACATATTCATCCTGGTCCCCCCGTGGGGAATGAACCCACAACCCTGGCGTTGCAAGCGCCATGCTCTACCAACTGCACCATTTCAGAAAACAATAGGATACTGGATACTGTGGCTCTCCTCTCTCATAGGCCATTATAGTACCTGTACCTCTGTGCCAGCTACAGTAGTGCTGTGGTGTACAGTTGTAGCGCCCACAGCCGAAGCCTACTGTAGAAATAGCCATAGAAGTGAAACATTGTTTGTGAAACATTGTTTTCTTAGTGAGAAACAACTCCCTCACTCTACCTCCCTTAAAGTGTTGAAAAATTCCCTTAACTATCCTAAAATTGCCAGGTTTTCCAGAAATCCTAGTTGGAAGATTCCCGGAATCAGGATGAAATGAGCAGGACATTTCTGGAAAACCTGGCCATTTTGGAAAGTTACTGGAATATTGAAACCCTACTACCTCCCTTCGGTGAATGAGGGCGACGCTCTCAAACCTAGTTTCCCTAACTAGTGTCTCAATGCTGTCCACTACATTGCACTGTACTATAGTAGGCATGGCATATCATTTTGGAGTATCAACAATGTATGCAGGCTTTTGTTCCACCCCAACCCAGCACTAACACACACACACACACACACACACACACACACAATCGTGATAAACTAATTGTGGTATAGCTTCAGACCAATGTACAGTGCCTTCGGAAAGTATTCAGATCCCTTGACTTTGTTACATTAAAGCCAACAGGTTTTTAGAAATGTTTGCAAATTATTAAAATTAAAAAACAAATACCTTATTTACATAAGTATTCAGAACCTTTGCTATGAGACTCGAAATTGAGCTCAGGTGCATCCTGTTTCCATTGATCATCCTTGAGATGTTTCTACAACTTGATTGGAGTCCACCTGTGGTAAATTCAATTGATTGGACGTGATTTGGAAAGGCACACACCTGTCTATATTATGTCCCACAGTTGACAGTGCATGTCAGAGCAAAGCCATGAGGTCGAAGGAATTGTCCGTAGAGCTCCGAGACAGGATTGTGTCGAGGCACAGATCTGGGGAAGGGTACCAAAAAATGTATGCAGCATTGAAGGTGCCCAAGAACAAAGTGGCCTCCATCATTCTTAAATGGAAGAAGTTTGGAACCACCAATACTCTTCCTAGAGCTGGCCGCCCGGCCAAACTGAGCAATCGGGGGAGAAGGGCCTTGGTCAGGGAGGTGACCAAGAACCTGATGGTCACTCTGACAGAGCCTTCCAGAAGGACAACCATCTCTGCAGCACTCCACCAATCAGGCCTTTATGGTAGAGTGGCCAGACGGAAACCACTCCTCAGTAAAAGGCACGTGACAACCTGCTTGGAGTTTGCCAAAAGGAACCTAAAGACTCTCAGACCATGAGAAACAATATTCTCTGGTCTGGTGAAACCAAGATTAAAGTTTTTGGCTTGAATGCCGAGCGTCATATCTGTAGGAAACCTATCACCATACCTACAGTGAAGCATGGTGGTGGCAGCATCATGCTGTGGGGATGTTCTTCAGCGGCAGGGACTGGGAGACTAGTCAGGATCGAGGCAAAGATGAACGGAACAAAGTACAGTGAGATCCTTGACGAAAACCTTCTCCAGACCGCTCAGGACCTCAGACTGGGGCGAAGGTTCATCTTTCAACAGGACAACGACCCTAAGCACACAGCCAAGGCAACACAGGAGTAGCTTCGGGACAAGTCTCAATGTCCTTGAGTGGCCCAGCCAGAGCTGGACTTGAACCCGATCGAACATCTCTGGAGAGACCTGAAAATAGCTGTGCAGCAACGCTCCCCATCCAACCTGACAGCTTGAGAGGATCTGCAGAGAAGAATGGGAGAAACTCCCCAAATACAGATGTGCCAAGCTTGTAGCTTCCCAAGAGAACTCGATGCTGTAAGGCTCCCGTGTGGCGCAGCGTTCTAAGGCACTGCATCTGAGTGCTAGAGGCGTCACTACAGACCCTGGTTTGATCCCGGGCTGTATGCCAACCGACTGTAATCAGGAGTCTCATAGGGCGGCGCACAATTGGCCCAGCGTCATCCGGGTTAGGGGAGGGTTTGGCCAGGGTAGTCCGTCATTGTAAAATAAGAATTTGTTCTTAACTGACTTGCCTAGTTAAATAAACGTTTGATAATAAATTCATTTTTTATTGCTGCCAAAGGTGCTTCAACAAAGTACTGAGTGAAGGGTCTGAATACTTATGTAAATGTGATATTTCAGTTTATTTTTATCTTTAATAAATCAGCAAGAAATTCTAAAATTGTTTTTGCTTTGTCATTTGGGGGTATTGTGTGTAGATTGATGAGGGGAAAAAACTATGTAATACATTTTAGAATAAGGCTGTAACGTAACAAAATGTAGTTAAAGTCAAGGGGTCTGAATACTTTCTGAAGGCACTGTATGTGTTGATTATTTGAACCAGGTGCGTTTTGAGCTGGGCTGGAACATAATGGGTCCACCGCCACTGACTGCTGTAGTAGTAGACAGCAGACCGGACCTCATGTAGGCGCTTTGCTCCAACCAGTCGAGCCAATCGAGCTGCTCTTT
Source organism: Salvelinus namaycush (assembly GCF_016432855.1). Classification (NCBI taxonomy): domain Eukaryota; kingdom Metazoa; phylum Chordata; class Actinopteri; order Salmoniformes; family Salmonidae; genus Salvelinus; species Salvelinus namaycush. The sequence continues at coordinate 27,897,781 of NC_052330.1, forward strand.
GTCTGTTGATGTGGAAGGTTTCCAGCGCTTCATGTGATTGATGGGATATGAAGTGATGTCACCATGTCCACATCAGCAGACACACACACACACACACACACACACACACACACACACACACACACACACACACACACACACACACACACACACACACACACACACGGACCCTGAGGACTTGTTGACCAGCCTCGATCTACTGGAACTCATTGCAGAGATCAGTTGTGTTCCGTATGCATGAATGGGAGAAAACTATTGGCCTTCTTTTTCTCACACAAGTTCAGGTAGTATCCCATTCTGTCACAGCAGCATTGCATGCCTACTGAACGTGACCCTAGCCAGTTCTGTGGTTAGCTGTGAGAAGAGTATGACATCTAAGTGCCTCTCTCTCTCTCTCTCCCTTCCTCCCTTACTGTCTTTCTCCCTGTCCCTCTTCTCCTATTCCCTTTCTCTCTCCAGGACTCTGACTCACCCCGTCACTCGACGGCGTCCAACAGTTCTACGTTCAGCAGTCCCCCCAGCCCGGCCTCACCCCACAAGACCAAGTCCCTCTCTCTGGAGAGCACAGACCGCATGACCGGCTGGGACACATGAGTGACAGACAGCACACCGCTCCAATCCCTGACCCTCACCGAGCCCTGGGCCCCGCCCCCTCCCCTGGCTCCGCCTATCCCCTGCCCACGGAACTGCACCTGCTGCCATAGGCCCCTCCCACTTACTTCACCTTTGACTGGAACTGAGATCTAGAAACAAACACAGGGAAAGGAAGTGTTTGACCAAGAAGGAAATACTAGGAGAAGATATGTTAGTTAATGCGCGGAAGAGTGTGTGCGTGCTTGCAAATGTTTGTGTGGACGCCTGTGTGTGTGTTTTTTTGAGGGGGGCATACAATATAGGAATGAAAATTGACACATCCTTCCATCTGCTTTGTAGCTGATAGCTAGAATAAGCGAAGCGCTAAGTTTAATTGAAAGTACTTTTGATTACAGCACTACTAGCCCCGTGTTGAGTATCTCCCCATGTAATTGGCAACTCCTGTAAAGAGTCACAAACCTCAAGTAGAGACAAGAAGAAGAGGATGGAACAATAACAGATCATTTGATACGTGTACATAGCATCCTTTGGGTTTGGGGGACCACCTTTTATTTATTAATCAGAACAGGGTGTTTCACAGAGGATGTTTCCTCTTTCTTTCGTTTGCTTTCTTCCGGAACGGTAGTTAATATCAGAAGAGGGGGGGGCATTCCATTGACAATACAAGGCTCACAACAACAACAAAAAGCAATGATGTTTATTTTTCTCATGAAAGTGAAATATGTGCAGTGACTTCATTTGTTTGTACCATCAGTGAAAAGCTACAGTAAAGCAGTGCAAAAAATACAACTATGATGAGGGGTATTTTAACTCTAGGTTGACCCCTGACCTTGCGTGCTTCACGTTCTAGAATTCTTAGGGACAGCAGCGTTTAGAAGCAGACCGAACATTCTATGATGACATCACAGCTCCTTCTGCCACTTCCTTATGACATGGCCAGTGACCTCATCCACTGAACTGGGACCATTCTCTGTGTAGTGTAGACCTAGTACCGTAATAGACCAACCACCAACCAATTACAAAAAGCTGATTCCCATCACAATGTACATAAGTTAAAAGTAGAGAATAATATATAAGGGAAATACTATAGAGAAATACGTGATGGGAGAAGATCTGGGATTCCTTTTTATTTTTTGAGAATGATTTGGGGTTATATTCACACGAAAGCCATTTTAAACCACAGTTCTTTTTATGATTGCTTTTAGATTTTTTTTTTTTTTACAAATTTATTTTATTTCATGTATGAGACAAACCGTCGAGTGTTATTTTGATTTGGGTTTGAGGAAACTCTTATGGGTCACATGGACCCGTGCTGTTGAGTGAATATGTGCATTTATTTTAAGCTAGTAGTCACATATGCATTCACACTTAGACACACAGGTGTTTCCCCCTCCACTCTTTCCACTATGATCCAGTTAGATCAGTTGAGGAGGATGTATATTCCCTGTGGTACCAACCTGTGAACCTCAAATATGTTCCTTTGACTTCTAACAGAGATTTTGGAAAGCTTGTTATAACCAAAAAAGAATGACTTGAATCTTGAGTCTTCATTATTTTTCAGAGAGCCTTGCTTATTTTTCAGAATGTTCCGATAGATTAGGGGGAAAAGGAGACACTACAATTGTAAAGAGATGTTGATTTGACTAAACAGACACCGCTGGGCTGAAATGGAGGTTTAAAAATGTAAAAGAATTCTAGGGTGACAAGGCCAACGCGTCATTTCTGTTACAAATTGTCATTGTTATGTTCTTACTATCAACTGGTAATCTGTGTATTGCTGTCTGCTAATGCAATCACTTTCATGTAGACCAAAACTGGGGTCCATTACATTTTAATTCGGTCAACTGAAGTCCCATTCTAATTCTCCTCAATGCTTCTCGGAGACGGAATTTCTGTTTACTTACCTGAATTGAAATGTAATTGACCCCGACCCTAATGCACACCACAATGGTGTGGATCCTATTTATGTCGAACTGAAACAATAGTTGACTTGCTATTGTTTCTGAGCATTGGTCATGTGCTTAGATCAACTGCCTCTTCTCTCTGAAGAGGAGACTCTTATTCTGGAAAATAAATATTTTCATGTCTAATGAGGAATTGTTTCTATGTTACAGACCATTTAATGATTTACTATTGTTACTTACTGCTGAAATGGACCTTCTGTTGAGGTGTACCAAGTAGTATACATGGCAGGTTATCTTCAGCTATCCTATTAAGTGTATAAAAAGATGACACACAAATTCCTGCCATTGGAGTCTTAAATCTTAACCCTAAACCACAATTCTATTCTGTTCCCTTGTAAAATACAGCCATGCATCTCTAGCCTGCTCGTGCCACGTGTTTTTGAAAACCATTTTATAATGAGGTTGAAAAATAAGAATTTCTCTGGAAGAGTCAGTCTCGCTAAGCTGGTTTTACTCAACCGTCTCAACTTAACTTATTCACCTCTCTTAACATTTCCTTTTAAGCTACCAAGTCTCCCTATTCATATCTGCTGGACCTTGTCTGTAGAATGTATTTGCTGAGAAAGAGGACATAGCTTAGTCTGAGTATTTTAGACCAGGCTTTAAATTGTACATCCCACTTCTTTAAAAAAAAACTCAGGAATGTCACGACCAATGATTATTTTCATCCTAACAATGAAAATGAGTGTGACAGAACAGTCTACACTTGGGAAATAAGAGCTGAATTTAGTCGCAGTGTAGTTAGGTGTAAGGGTCGAACAATTCAGCTGGAAGAAAAGAGTACAACAGAAAAAAGGAGGAAGAAATCAGAAGTGTTTTGAATCGAGGATGAGGGGTGAAAGGCCAGATGGAGGGTAGTAGTTTGAGGCTGAGGTGCCACCATATTTTTTTTAAAGAAAAAGCCTTTGCATTTCAGTGAGGTCTTAAGTTCCTTCTATATTATTTACCTCTTTCATATCATATTACACTTTCTTTTTTTATAGGATAGCTTTGTAATAATTTGTACAGTTTTGCATGTTATAGATGTAATCATTTTTTTGTTTTGGATTAGTTTTTAATTTTGACTTGTTCATTTTATTTGAACAGTTTGGGAGTTTTACTGAGGATACCCACTACAGGTGATGTAGATTCTTTTTGCACAGAAATATTTAAGGTGTAAGGTCAAACAAATAATGTATGGAAACTGGCTCATTAAGAAGAGAGCTCATTATATTAACCTGACTCCGATGTATTTCAATAAAACGGAGGGCTGTTACAAATACGGCTTCACTGAGTTTCGTGTCCGGATTTAATTTCTTTCCTTGGGAGGGGACATATAACCTGGATCCATTCTGAATTGCTATTGTTTCACTTTTGAAATTCAGTTTGGCTTCCAGGCTAGGGCACAGATCCACTTACAGATTTCCCAGATGTATTATGAGAAGAGTTTATTAAAAATGTCACAAATGACCCTCCCTCCCCAATTAAAAAAACAAACAAAACAAATGTACATCTATTCACATTGGCATTACTAGAAGAAGTTCTGGCTTACATGTATCTTACACAAGTAGGTATACAATTCATGGAAGGGGAGGAACAATACAACTGATTCTAATTCTGAGGGAAAAGAACACTATCGTATTCTACATATAAGGCTGGAGTTTGTAAGTCCGCTGTTATCCTGTTATACAATACAGCCTTTCACTTCACAACTGCTCATTCATCAATTGATTGACAATGGGACAGTGTCTGTCATCACTAGGACCCTGAGTTTCCCCTGGGCAGGTCACAGTCCGGAAAGACTCCTGGCCCTACTCCTCACATACAGTACCTCTAACTGCCTCCATCAGAAGTGCAATGAAAACAATAGACGTACCTTAATGTATAGTAGTAGAACCGTGGTTTTTGAGACCAGTCTACAATAGTTCTCGTACAGGTAAACAATGTGGTCTATAAGAATAAAGTATTGGCTTTTGAAGAGGAGTGCTTTGGCAGCATTTGCTTGTGTGACCAATAATGGAGCGATCTAGATTCTAAAATCCTTAGATTTATCCCTTTTCACCCCCCCCCCCGAGTAGTGGAACGTGCCGATAGATAATATCTTCCCTGTGAAACTGATCCCTGCGCTCCGTCTTTCACATAGCGCTGACTCCAGAACAGTGTCTTTCACATAGCGCTGACTCCAGAACAGTGTCTTTCACATAGCGCTGACTCCAGAACAGTGTCTTTCACATAGCGCTGACTCCAGAACAGTGTCTTTCACATAGCGCTGACTCCAGAACAGTGTCTTTCACATAGCGCTGACTCCAGAACAGTGTCTTTCACATAGTGCTGACTCCAGAACAGAGAACAAACAGCATTGGAGAGATTACTCTGTATTCAAGAATATTGTTTCTTCTTCCATGTCCGTGTTATTGGTTCAGCTCTCACACCTGCAGGTACAGCTGCAAGTCCCTTGGGGTATGTCTCTATAAGCTTGGCACATCTAGCCACTGGGATTTTTGCCCATTCTTCAAGTTGGATGGGTTCCGCTGGTGTACAGCAATCTTTAAGTCATACCACATATTCTCAATTGGATTGAGGTCTGGGCTTTGTGAGTGAGGGGACATGTTGAGGTATGATTATCAAACAACCATGCAGTGTTTCCAAAGTCTCCTTACTCTCAAACTGTCACACAAAGATCTAGTATGCCCAGTCCCAAATCAACATCCACCTCTAGGCCTAGACACTTGTGTATCTTAAAGGATGGGTTTTAGCTACAGGGTCGTGTTTAGGGGGTAGTTCAGGCAGTGGCTCCATTCTCCTCTAGGACTCTGTGGATTACGTTGCCGGGAGCGCTCTGAATGGCCTGGGTGATGTTGCTAAGGTCCTTGATGCTGCTGTGCTGCGATTTGCTCTCCAGGCGCTGGGTGGAGCCGTGCTTTGATATGCTGTCCAGACGGTTGGTGCTGCAGTGTCTGGACCCTGATTGGTCGTTGAGGTGGAGCATGCTGTCGTAGGGGAGGCGATCCTCGACTCCGCGGAAACTACACGCCGTGTACCTGACAGGAGAGAGACGGTTGGTCAGGTATCTGGGACTATACATAACATAGTGATGCCCCATGCTGTTTTTACTCCCCTTATCCCCGTCCATCCCTACCTGCCGTCTCTGGATCTATAGAGGCTTCCATGGAAGCTGCTCATCTTGCTGCGGACACTGCTTGCCCGACTGGTGCTCCCGCTGGGGGGCTCGTCCAGCATGGCCAGGTAGGTGGAAGACGCGTGGGTGGAGGTGCCCTGTGTGGACGTCCCTCTGGACTTCCTTACGATGGGATCGTGCAGGAGCAGCTGGGCAAAATCTGGCTCCTGGAGCACCTGTCTACTCTCGTTCACCACACTACTGGAGAAGGGAGAGAGGGACGAGACAGAGGTGGAAGGGAGGGTTGGAGGGGAGGGGAGGCCATGCAGAGGAGGGAGGGGAGAGAGAAAGGGAAGGCAGAGCGGTAGATGAGGAAGGAAGAGTGTGTGGAACGGGGTGGGAGAGGGGGTTGAGCACAGAGAAGGGGCCTATCACTACCACTACTATACAGCAGCCACACCACTACACATCACCCGCACCACTACACATCACTCATACCACTACACATCACTCATACCCCTACATATCACTCATACCACTCCACTAACATCAACCACACCACATCACCCACACTACTACACATCACCCATACCACTAACATCAACCACACCACTACACATCACCCATAGCACTATACATCACCCACAGTTGTTCATTTGAATTTTAAATCTCCACTTTACATAAAGCCAGCAGTTATAATACATTCAGGCCATTTACATTTCTATCGCAGAATTGAATAGAGCCCTTTGACTTGTCTTAAACTAAAGAAAAGGTGTAGTGGCTTCATTCCATATACAGCATCTCTCTATTTGATTGAAATCATCTTTGCCAAATGAGTACCACCAGTAATCATGCAAGTCATTAGAAAAACATTGATGTTCATGACAGTTATATAGTGCAAATCTACTTATGTTAGGAAACGTGTTTTAGAGACTTACTCTTTGCGTCTCTGTCCGTGGAAGAAGCTGGCCCATTCGAAGCAGGTCTTCTTGCTGCCCACCCAGAACACTGAAGGGATCCCGACTACCAACATCATCAAGTACTTAATGAGGAACAGAGACAGGTTTGGTCTGTTGGTCTGCTCAATCTAGGACACACAGAGGAGAGGTGTGAGTGTCTGCCATAAGGGAGTACTCTACTAGCAATCAGTGCTGGATTGAAGCAGTGTGTGTATGAGTGATTGTACATGTACAGTACCAGTCAAACATGTGGACACCTACTCATTCAAGGGTTTTTCTTTATTGTAACTATTTTCTACATTATAGAATAATGGTGGAGACATCAAAACTATGAAATAACACATATGGAATCATGTAGTAACCAAACAAGTGTTAAACAAATCAAAATATATTTTAGATTTAAGATTCTTCAAAGTAGCCACCCTTTGCCTTGATGACAGCTTTGCCCACTCTTGCCATTCTCTCAACCAGCTTCACCTGGAATGCTTTTCCAACAGTCTTGAAGGAGTTCCCACATATGCTGAGCACTTGTCTGCTTTTCCTTCACTTTGCGGTCCAACTCATCCCAAACCATCTCAATTGGGTTGTTGTTGGGTGATTGTGGAGGCCAGGTTATCCGATGCAGCACTTTATATATTTTGACTTGTTTAACACCTTTTTGGTTTACTACATGATTCCATATGTGATATTTCATAGTTTTGATGTCTTCACTATTATTTTACAATGTAGAAAAATAAATAAAACCCTTGAATGAGTAGGTGTGTCCAAACTTATGACTGGTACTGTATGTCCGTGGGTGGGAATGTAGATCTCAGTGAGTATGACCCTACGGTATGGTATGGTTGTGTCTGCGAGGCTCTGTGTGTGTGTGCGTGCTTCTAACAGACTGAGCAGCTTATCGCTTAAGGCTTAAACAAATCAACAGCCAGCACAATGTCATGTCTCTCCTCCCCCTCTCTCCTCCCCCTCTCTTTTTCCCTCTCTCCTCCCCCTTCTCTCTTTCCCCCTCTCCTTTTCCCTCCCTCCCTCCACCCTCTCTCATTTTCTCTCCTCCTGCCTTCATCCACTCACTCGTTCCCTTTCTCTCTACCTCCCCTCTTTCATTTTTTCTTTCCCTCCTTCCATCCCCCTCTCTCAATCTCCCTCTTCCATGCTCCCATGTAGATAGTCAGGCCACACACAGTGATCTACTGCAGAAAAATTGACAGTTCAGCAGAACACAGTCTTAGTAAGAGCACACACACTGTCTCCCCCTCTCCCGGTCAGAAACACACACACACACCACAGTCCTGATGGTGGCATTATGAGTGGAGCAGGCAGAGCAACCTGGGGTTCAGAGAGACTCATTACAATAGACTGAGATAAGAGGAGAGAGACTGAATCACTGCAGCCATACATCCCTCCCTTCAGTTAAGATGTTTTATCTTGTAAACTCCTCTAGATGGGCACATCATTGTTGGCCAATTGTTCTAATCAGAAAGGCTCTCTCTGGAGGAAATAAAATGACCCAGGCTGGATGCAGCAGGACTGAACCTTTTTATTCAAGCCAATGTAGGCCAACACGTTGTACAGTTCTAGTAATTATATTTCTGTTGGAATAACCCTACTGTAGCCCTGTTTAGTCATATCTGAGTCCTTTCTCTTCGCCATTCAGCAGACGCTTTTATCCAAAAGCATCTTACAGTCAGTCGTGCATTCATCTTCCTATACAGTGCCTTGCAAAAGTATTCACCCCCTTGGCGTTTTTTCTATTTTGTTGCATTTCAACCTGTAATTTAAATAGATTTTTCTTTGGATTTCATGTAATGGACATACACAAAATAGTCCAAATTGGTGAAGTGAAATGAAAAAAATAACTTTTTTTTATTTTTTTTATTACATTTAAAACGTAAAAGTGTGCATGCATATGTATTCACCCCCTTTGCTATGAAGCCCATAAATAAGATCTGGTGCAACCAATTACTTTCAGAAGTCACATAATTAGTTAAATAAAGTCCACCTGTGTGCAATCTAAGTGTCACATGATCTCAGTATATATACACCTGTTCTGAAAGCCCCCAGAGTTTGCAACACCACTAAGCAAGGGGCACCACCAAGCAAGCGGTACTATGAAGACCAAGGAGCTCTCCAAACAGGTCAGGAACAAAGTTGTGGAGAAGTACAGATCAGGGTTGGGTTATAAAAAAATATTCCAAACTTTGAACATCCGGAGCACCATTAAATCCATTATTAAAAAATTGAAAGAATAGGGCACCACAACAAACCTGCCAAGAGAGGGCCACCCACCAAAACCCACAGACCAGGCAAGGAGGGAATTAATCAGAGAGGAAACAGAGACCAAAGATAACCCTGAAGGAGCTACAAAGCTCCACAGCGGAGATTGGAGTATCTGTCCATTGGACCACTATAAGCCGTACACGCCACAGAAAAGCCAGAAAATGTTTTTCTGGGGATGTTTTTCATCGGCAGGGACTGGGAAACTGGTCAGAATTGAAAGAATGATGGATGGCGCTAAATACAGGGAAATTCTTGAGGGAAACCTGTTTGTCTTCTAGAGATTTGAGACTGGGATGAAGGTTCACCTTCCAGCAGGACAATGACCCTAAGCATACTGCTAAAGCAACCATGAGTGGTTTAAGGGGAAACATGTAAATGTCTTGGAATGGCCTAGTCAAAGCCCAGACCTCAATCCAATTGAGAATATGTGGTATGACTTAAAGATTGCTGTACACCAGCGGAACCCATCCAACTTGAAGGAGCTGAAGCAGTTTTGCCTTGAAGAATGGGCAAAAATCCCAGTGGCTAGATGTGCCAAGCTTATAGAGACATACCCCAAGGGACTTGCAGCTGTAATTTCTGTAAAAGGTGGCTCTACAAAGTATTGACTATGGGGGAGTGAACAGTTATGCACGCTCACATTTTCTGTTTTGTTGTGTAAATCAAATGATACAAACCCCCTCAAATCTATTTTAATTCCACGTTGTAAGGCAACAAAATAGGAAAAATTCCAAAGGGGGGTGAATACTTTCACAAGCCACTGTAGGTGGCCCCAGCAGGAATCAAACCAACAATCCTGACATTGCAAGTGCCATGCTCTACCAACTGAGCTATGCAGGACCTCACTTTCTCTCTGGCTCTGTTTACATACTGATATAGAGAAGTCCCTGCTGAACCATAGCTCTTTAAGTGCTCTGAGGAAGCAGAATCCTCCCTCCACACATCAAACAGCTCTGAAGGGCGATCAGCAGTCCTACATGTATGCATGTTGCGTTTATATTTCTGTTCAGTATACATACATGACTCAAATGTAAATGTAAATTACGCTGGTTGGTGAAACTTGTACAAATACTGCTTTTACGAGAATTAAAAAAAACACTATACACTGCATGACCAAAAGGGGTCTGAATACTTTCTGAATGCACTGTAGCTGCATATAGCATAGCCCCTCTCTCTGCCCCATTTTTCTCTCAGCAACAGAACCTCTGGGAGAGAGAGATTAACTCACTGCTCTATAGTGTTTGCCCTATCTTCCCCCTCTGTATCCCCCCTGCTGTAACTCATCAAAAAGGCCTCTAATGCCGCCATAAGCCATCTCTGTTGGAGGCACACACACACACGCGCGGGGCCCAACGGTATTCCAGGACACGTTCTCAGAGCATATGCAGAACAGCTGGCAAGTAAATTCACGGTCATTTTCAACCTCTCCTTTCCCAGTCTGTACTCCACACATGTTTTAACATGATCACCATCATTCCTGTTCACAAGAACTCTAAGGCTTCCTGCCACAATGACTACCACCCTGTAGAACTCACATCTGTAATCATGAAGTGTTTTGAGAGGTTGGTTATGGCACACATCAACTCCTTCATCCCAGACACCATAGACCCACTCCAATTTGCATACCGCCACAACAGATCTATAGACGACGCAATGTCAATTGCACTCCACACTGCCCTCACTCAGCTAGATAAGAGGAATGTCAATGTGAGAATTCTGTTAATTGACTACAGCACAGCGATCAACACCATTGTCTCCACCAAGCTAGTCACCAAGCTTTGGACCCTAGGACTGGACCCTCTGCAACTGGATCCTGGACTTCCTGACGAGCCGACCCCAGGTGGTGAGGGTAGGCAACAACACTTCCGCCACACTGACCCTCAACACGGGGGCCCCTCAGGGGTTTGTGCTTAGTCCCCTCCCGTACAACCTGTTCACCCACGACAGCGTGGCCACGCACAACTCCAACACCTTCATTAAGTTTGCTGACGACACGATGGTGGTAGGCCACGTTGAGACAGCCTACAGGGAGGAGGTCAATGACCTGGCAGTGTGGTGCCGGAACAACAACCTCTCCCTCAACGTCAGTAAGACCAAGGAGCTGATCGTGGACTACAGGAAACTGGGGGGGGGGCGAGCACGCCCCCATCCACATCGACGAGGCTGCAGTGGAGTGTATAGAGAGCATCATGTTTCTCGGTGTCCACTAAGGACTTAAAACACGCGCACAGTCGTGAAGAGGGTTAGAAGGTTAAAAAGTTTTGGCATGGGCCCTCAAATACTCCAAAAAGTTATGCAGCTGTACCATTGAGAGCATCTTGACTGGCTGCATCACTGTATGGTATGGCAATGGCACCGGCCTCGATCGCACGGCGCTACAGAGGGTGGTGCGGACAGCCCAGTACGATGTGACAGAGAGGCCTGGAAAATCATTAAAGGCTCCAGCCACCCAAGCCATTGACTGTTTTCTCTGCTTCTGCACGGCAAGCGGTACCGGTGCATCAAGTCTGACACCAACAGGCTTCTGAACAGCTTCTATCTCCACGCAATAAGACGGCTAGATGGCTAACAAAATGGCTATACGGACTATCTGAGTTGACCCTTGTATTTTATTCTTATATTGGACTCTATGCACACTCACAGGGCCATACACACTACACACACTGACACTCCAACACACACACTGACACTCACTCCATCATTTGCTCGCACATACACTTCTACTGACTCTACACACACCCACTCACATACAATCATCATATACGCTGCTTCTGCTCTGTTTATCATATATATCCTGATGCCTAGTTACCTTACCCTTATACATACATGACCAAAAGTATGTAGACACCTGCTTGTCGAACATCTCATTCCAAAATCATGGGCATTAATATGGAGTTGGTCCCCCTTTTGGTGCTATACAGCCTCCACTCTTCTGGGAAGGCTTTCCACTAGATGTTGGAAGATTTCTGAGGGGACTTACATCCATTCAGCCACAAGAGCATTAGTGAGGCCGGGCACTGATGTTGGATGATTAGGCCTGGCTCACAGTCGGCGTTACAATTCATCCCAAAGGTGTTCGATGGGGTTGAGGTCAGGGCTCTGTGCAGGCCAGTCAAGTTCTTCCACACCGAGCTCAACCAACCATTTCTGTATGGACCTCACTTTGTGCACGGGGGTATTGTCATGCTGAAACAGGAAAAGGCCTTCTCCAAACTTTTGCCACAAAATTGGGAGCACATAATCATCTAGAATGTCATTGTATGCTGTAGCGTTAAGATTCCCCTTCACTACGCGCTTCAGCACTCGGCGGTCCCATTCTGTGAGCTTGTGTGGCCTATCACTTCGCTGCTGAGCCATTGTTGCTCCTATACGTTTCCACTTCACAATAACAGTTGACGGGGCAGCTCTAGCAGGGCACAAATTTGACGAACTGACTTGTTGGAAAGGTGGCATCCTTTAATGGTGCCACGTTGAAAGTCACTGAGCTCGTCAGTAAGGCCTTTGTACTGCCAATGTTTGTCTATGGAGATTTCACGGCGGTGTGCTCGATTTTATACACCTGTCAGCAATGGGTGTGGCTAAAATAGCCAAATCCACATACTTTTTTATATATAGTGTATCTACCTCTATCACTCCAGTATCCCTGCACATTGTAAATATGCTATTTATTATTTGTATATCTTGTGGGTTTTTGTTCTACCTTGTTATGTTTAGTATTTCATTGTTATTTATTACTGCATTGTTGAGGTTAGATCTGGCAAGAAACGCATTTCACTGTATTTCTGCATGTGACATTAAAACTTGAAACTTGACACAAACACCACACAGCTGTTCCACTAGGTCAGTTTGTGGGCAGATCTCTGTGCCAACCAAACCAAGGTCATTGGATAGTCTCAGTACCAAATCTCCAGTTTACCACTAATTAAAAGGCAAGAGATTACACACAATCAATGTGGTATTGGAGCTGTTTGGACAACTTGACAGCACTGAAAGACAGTCCCCCGTGACTGAGGTGAGCAGCAGACTATAACAAACCCTGCTATCTGAACTACAACTACTAACACAAACCCTGTTATCTGAACCACAACTACTAACACAAACCCTGTTATCAGAACTACAACTACTAACACAAACCCTGTTATCTGAACTACAACTACTAACACAAACCCTGTTATCTGAACTACAACTACTAACACAAACCCTGTTATCTGAACTACAACTACAACTACTAACACAAACCCTGTTATCTGAACCACAACTACTAACACAAACCCTGCTATCTGAACCACAACTACTAACACAAACCCTGTTATCTGAGCCACAACTACAACTACTAACACAAACCCTGTTATCTGAACTACAACTACTAACACAAACCCTGTTATCTGAACCACAACTACAACTACTAACACAAACCCTGTTATCTGAACTACAACTACTAACACAAACCCTGCTATCTGAACCACAACTACTAACACAAACCCTGTTATCTGAACCACAACTAACACTACTAACACAAACCCTGTTATCTGTACTACAACTACTAACACAAACCCTGATATCTGAACTACAACTACTAACACAAACCCTGTTATCTGAACTACAACTACTAACACAAACCCTGTTATCTGAACCACAACTACTAACACAAACCCTGTTATCTGAACCACAACTACTAACACAAACCCTGTTATCTGAACTACAACTACTAACACAAACCCTGTTATCTGAACTACAACTACTAACACAAACCCTGTTATCTGAACTACAACTACAACTACTAACACAAACCCTGTTATCTGAACTACAACTACTAACACAAACCCTGTTATCTGAACTACAACTACTAACACAAACCCTGTTATCTGAACTACAACTACTAACACAAACCCTGTTATCTGAACTACAACTACTAACACAAACCCTGTTATCTGAACTACAACTACTAACACAAACCCTGTTATCTGAACTACAACTACTAACACAAACCCTGTTATCTGAACTACAACTACTAACACAAACCCTGTTATCTGAACCACAACTACTAACACAAACCCTGTTATCTGAACCACAACTACTAACACAAACCCTGTTATCTGAACTACAACTACTAACACAAACCCTGTTATCTGAACTACAACTACTAACACAAACCCTGTTATCTGAACCACAACTACTAACACAAACCCTGTTATCTGTACTACAACTACTAACACAAACCCTGTTATCTGAACCACAACTACTAACACAAACCCTGTTATCTGAACTACAACTACTAACACAAACCCGGTTATCTGTACTACAACTACTAACACAAACCCTGTTATCTGAACTACAACTACTAACACAAACCCTGTTATCTGAACTACAACTACAACTACTAACACAAACCCTGTTATCTGAACCACAACTACTAACACAAACCCTGTTATCTGAACCACAACTACTAACACAAACCCTGTTATCTGTACTACAACTACTAACACAAACCCTGTTATCTGAACCACAACTACTAACACAAACCCTGTTATCTGAACTACAACTACTAACACAAACCCTGTTATCTGAACTACAACTACTAACACAAACCCGGTTATCTGTACTACAACTACTAACACAAACCCTGTTATCTGAACTACAACTACTAACACAAACCCTGTTATCTGAACTACAACTACAACTACTAACACAAACCCTGTTATCTGAACCACAACTACTAACACAAACCCTGTTATCTGAACCACAACTACTAACACAAACCCTGTTATCTGTACTACAACTACTAACACAAACCCTGTTATCTGAACTACAACTACTAACACAAACCCTGTTATCTGAACTACAACTACAACTACTAACACAAACCCTGTTATCTGAACCACAACTACTAACACAAACCCTGTTATCTGAACCACAACTACTAACACAAACCCTGTTATCTGTACTACAACTACTAACACAAACCCTGTTATCTGAACTACAACTACTAACACAAACCCTGTTATCTGAACTACAACTACTAAGACAAACCCTGTTATCTGAACTACAACTACTAACACAAACCCTGTTATCTGAACCACAACTACTAACACAAACCCTGTTATCTGAACCACAACTACTAACACAAACCCTGTTATCTGAACCACAACTACTAACACAAACCCTGTTATCTGAACTACAACTACTAACACAAAACCCTGTTATCTGTACTACAACTACTAACACAAACCCTGTTATCTGTACTACAACTACTAACACAAACCCTGTTATCTGAACTACAACTACTAACACAAACCCTGTTATCTGAACTACAACTACTAACACAAACCCTGTTGTCTGAACCACAACTACTAACACAAACCCTGTTGTCTGAACTACAACTACTAACACAAACCCTGCTATCTGAACCACAACTACTAACACAAACCCTGTTATCTGAACCACAACTACAAACACAAACCCTGTTATCTGAACCACAACTACAACTACTAACACAAACCCTGCTATCTGAACCACAACTACTAACACAAACCCTGTTATCTGAACCACAACTACAAACACAAACCCTGTTATCTGAACTACAACTACTAACACAAACCCTGTTATCTGAACTACAACTACTAACACAAACCCTGTTGTCTGAACCACAACTACTAACACAAACCCTGTTGTCTGAACTACAACTACTAACACAAACCCTGTTATCTGAACCACAACTACAAACACAAACCCTGTTATCTGAACCACAACTACAACTACTAACACAAACCCTGCTATCTGAACCACAACTACTAACACAAACCCTGTTATCTGAACCACAACTACAAACACAAACCCTGTTATCTGAACTACAACTACTAACACAAACCCTGTTATCTGAACTACAACTACTAACACAAACCCTGTTGTCTGAACCACAACTACTAACACAAACCCTGTTGTCTGAACTACAACTACTAACACAAACCCTGCTATCTGAACCACAACTACTAACACAAACCCTGTTATCTGAACCACAACTACAAACACAAACCCTGTTATCTGAACCACAACTACAAACACAAACCCTGTTATCTGAACCACAACTACAAACACAAACCCTGTTATCAGAACTACAACTACTAACACAAACCCTGTTATCAGAACTACAACTACTAACACAAACCCTGTTATCAGAACTACAACTACTAACACAAACCCTGTTATCTGAACTACAACTACTAACACAAACCCTGTTATCTGAACTACAACTACTAACACAAACCCTGTTATCTGAACTACAACTACTAACACAAACCCTGTTATCTGAACCACAACTACTAACATAAACCCTGCTATCTGAACTACAACTACAACTACTAACACAAACCTTGCTATCTGAACTACAACTACTAACACAAACTCTGTTATCTGAACTACAACTACTAACATAAACCCTGCTATCTGAACCAACACTGCTATCAAAAAACCTCTTAAAGGAGGACAGAACATTAAGAGCAGTGTAGGTGCACTCATGTGAGAACAACACACACTGTTACAAATGTACACACACTAAAAACCTACAGTAGCAAGGAGGAAGTGTTTGAATTATTAACTTATTATCCAGATGAGTGGGGATGTGTTCCACAGCTCCAGGCAGAGAGGAGCTTCTCTGAAGTGCTTCATCTATTAGAAACAACCAATCTGAGAGCTCTCCTGTGTCTGTTTGACCTGGAGCACTGCAGCTAGGTGTGTTGGGAATACAACTATTGTTTGAGACCAATATATACTGTATTCTCTGTTGTTTTTCTTTCCTGTATTACATTTTGCACCAAAATTCAAAATAGATATTTCCAGTTTTTTTCACGGGACCCCATGAAAGCTCTTTGAGGTCCCTCTCCTAGGTTAAGAATTACTGATGTAGGGGTTAAAATAATATTTGAGTGCAATTGATTGTAGTTTCTATAAATGGTGACAGTAAGTATATAATCTGGTATAGCCTGGTACGGACAGGTATATGGTATAGTGGTCAGAGTAGGTGTAATGTTTCATAGTGGTTAAAGTATGGGGAGTGTACAAAACATTAGGAACACCTTTCTGCAGTGGTGTAAACTACTTAAGTAAAAATACTTTCAAGTACTACTTAAGTAGTTTTTTGGGGTATCTGTCATTTACTTCACTATTTATATTTTTGACAACTTTTACTCCACTACATTCCTAAAAAAAATAATGTACTTTTTACTCCTGACACCCAAAAGTACTTTATTTTGAATGCTTAGCAGGACAGGAAATTTGTCTAATTCACGCACCTATCAAGAGAACATCCCTGGTCATCCCTACTGCCTCTGATCTGGCAGACTCACTAAACACAAATGCTTCGTTTGTAAATTATGTCTGAGTGTTGAACTGTGCCCCTGGCTATCCATAAATTATTCTTGTTTAAAAAACAAGAATATCGTGCCATCTGGTTTGCTTAATATAATACTTTTTTTTTTTTTATAGTTTTACTTTTGATTCTTAAGTACATTGAACACCAAATACTTTTAGACTTTTACTCAAGTAGTATTTTACTAGGTGACTTTTACTCAAGTAGTATTTTACTAGGTGACTTTTACTTGAGTCATTTTCTTTTAAGGTATCTTTACTTTTACTCAAGTATGAAAATTGGGTACTTTTTCCACCACTGCCCTCCTGCACCCAATGCTATATGTCAAATTTGTAGATTTTGTTTCATATTGCATTATTATCACTAAAGCATTTGTGATTGTTAATCTGTGTTTTGTAGTTTTTAGCATTTTAGTTTTTGTAGTTTTTAGCACATAAAAATGTTGTTAACAAAAGTAGCTAGCTAGCTAACTTTCGCAAGAGATGACTCGTGTTTACATTATATGCATTAGCTTGCAACATACTTTATCATAACGTTAGCATAGCTAAAACAGCATAGATAATGACCCTACATGTCTACTAGCATAAGGTATGGTTAACTTGCTAGTGCAGTAGCTATAGGTTATCCCTTATCATGGTTATTTAGCAAGCTGCTCAAGTTAGCTGGCTAGCTAAGCTAGCTATCACTCGTCATGATCCATGGCTACATGGGCTACTACACAGCCTGCAAGTACTCTGTCAACCCCGGGAAAACATGCCAATATAGCCTGGTACTAGCTACGCTACAAATAAACATCCTCCAAGAACATATCCCTGGATATGGACGGGATTCGGGAGACGTGCAAGCCTCACAGCCACCTCAGCACAACTATGCCCTGTAACGCGTTACTGTCTGTAAGACTCGATCTGCTGCGAGCCAGCCAGTCTAATGGCAATACAGATGACACAAGACTACATAAACAAACGTTTAACTTCAGAATGATCAGCTAGCTATATGTGAATCGTAATAATCTAGCTAGCCAGATGGTTTAACTGGCAAAAACGACAGAAAACAAATGTTTTGCAAGGTAGATGATTACAGTAGCTGTTAATTCTTTGTGACTAGTTAGCTACTAATTCTTCTTGGCTAGCCAGTTAGTCCTATTGACTTACTATGGGGTTGCAATCTACTACAGTGGGTATTGTAGGCAGGTAAACATGCCAAAATTGATACAGTATTGTAGTCAGGCAACATATATGTGAATGGGCAACATTTCATTCTGATGTCTGAGTTTATTTTCTCTTGCTTCAGCCCAAATAATGGATTTCAATAGATATTGTGTTGTTTTTACATGGTTGAGTCATATTTCTGTGGATACTTTCCGTTGAAGCTTTCATCGATGCATGCTTCAAAATGTGTACAAGCGAAGTACACATCCGAGAAGTGCCCTCCGTGCTACGTTTCACATACTTTGATTTGGACTCATACTCTGACTGATGCGTGCTCTAATTCGTGTGCTCAGAGCACGGTAGGTAGAATGCACATTGAGAAACACTCAGGGGATGTGGTGTTGTGGTTCCAGTATGGACAGGGTATGTGGTGTAGTGGTATAGATCTCACCTGGTATAGACAGGGCATGTGGTGTAGTGGTATAGATCTCACCTGGTATAGACAGGGCATGTGGTGTAGTGGTATAGATCTCACCTGGTATAGACAGGGGATGTGGTGTAGTGGTATAGATCTCACCTAGTATGGACAGGGTATGTGGTGTAGTGGTATAGATCTCACCTGGTATAGACAGGGTATGTGGTGTAGTGGTATAGATCTCACCTGGTATAGACAGGGCATGTGGTGTAGTGGTATAGATCTCACCTGGTATAGACAGGGCATGTGGTGTAGTGGTATAGATCTCACCTGGTATAGACAGGGGATGTGGTGTAGTGGTATAGATCTCACCTAGTATAGACAGGGGATGTGGTGTAGTGGTATAGATCTCACCTAGTATGGACAGGGTATGTGGTGTAGTGGTATAGATCTCACCTGGTATAGACAGGGCATGTGGTGTAGTGGTATAGATCTCACCTGGTATAGACAGGGCATGTGGTGTAGTGGTATAGATCTCACCTGGTATGGACAGGGTATGTGGTGTAGTGGTATAGATCTCACCTGGTATAGACAGGGCATGTGGTGTAGTGGTATAGATCTCACCTGGTATAGACAGGGCATGTGTGTAGTGGTATAGATCTCACCTGGTATAGACAGTGCATGTGGTGTAGTGGTATAGATCTCACCTGGTATAGACAGTGCATGTGGTGTAGTGGTATAGATCTCACCTGGTATAGACAGGGCATGTGGTGTAGTGGTATGGATCTCACCTGGTATAGACAGGGGATGTGGTGTAGTGGTATAGATCTCACCTGGTATAGACAGGGGATGTGGTGTAGTGGTATGGATCTCACCTGGTATAGACAGGGCATGTGGTGTAGTGGTATAGATCTCACCTGGTATAGACAGTGCATGTGGTGTAGTGGTATGGATCTCACCTGGTATAGACAGGGGATGTGGTGTAGTGGTATAGATCTCACCTGGTATAGACAGGGCATGTGGTGTAGTGGTATGGATCTCACCTGGTATAGACAGGGGATGTGGTGTAGTGGTATAGATCTCACCTGGTATAGACAGGGCATGTGTGTAGTGGTATAGATCTCACCTGGTATAGACAGTGCATGTGGTGTAGTGGTATAGATCTCACCTGGTATAGACAGTGCATGTGGTGTAGTGGTATAGATCTCACCTGGTATAGACAGGGCATGTGGTGTAGTGGTATGGATCTCACCTGGTATAGACAGGGGATGTGGTGTAGTGGTATGGATCTCACCTGGTATAGACAGGGGATGTGGTGTAGTGGTATAGATCTCGCCTGGTATAGACAGGGGATGTGGTGTAGTGGTATGGATCTCACCTGGTATAGACAGGGCATGTGGTGTAGTGGTATAGATCTCACCTGGTATAGACAGTGCATGTGGTGTAGTGGTATGGATCTCACCTGGTATAGACAGGGGATGTGGTGTAGTGGTATGGATCTCACCTGGTATAGACAGGGGATGTGGTGTAGTGGTATGGATCTCACCTGGTATAGACAGGGCATGTGGTATAGATCTCACCTGGTATAGACAGGGCATGTGGTGTAGTGGTATGGATCTCACCTGGTATAGACAGGGCATGTGGTGTAGTGGTATAGATCTCACCTGGTATAGACAGGGCATGTGGTGTAGTGGTATAGATCTCACCTGGTATAGACAGGGCATGTGGTGTAGTGGTATGGATCTCACCTGGTATAGACAGGGCATGTGGTGTAGTGGTATAGATCTCACCTGGTATAGACAGGGCATGTGGTGTAGTGGTATGGATCTCACCTGGTATAGACAGGGGATGTGGTGTAGTGGTATAGATCTCACCTGGTATAGACAGGGGATGTGGTGTAGTGGTATGGATCTCACCTGGTATAGACAGGGCATGTGGTGTAGTGGTATAGATCTCACCTGGTATAGACAGTGCATGTGGTGTAGTGGTATGGATCTCACCTGGTATAGACAGGGCATGTGGTGTAGTGGTATGGATCTCACCTGGTATAGACAGGGCATGTGGTGTAGTGGTATAGATCTCACCTGGTATAGACAGTGCATGTGGTGTAGTGGTATGGATCTCACCTGGTATAGACAGTGCATGTGGTGTAGTGGTATGGATCTCACCTGGTATAGACAGTGCATGTGGTGTAGTGGTATGGATCTCACCTGGTATAGACAGGGCATGTGGTGTAGTGGTATAGATCTCACCTGGTATAGACAGGGCATGTGGTGTAGTGGTATAGATCTCACCTGGTATAGACAGGGGATGTGGTGTGGTGGTATAGATCTCACCTGGTATGGACAGGGCATGTGGTGTAGTGGTATGGATCTCACCTGGTATGGACAGGGCATGTGGTGTAGTGGTATGGATCTCACCTGGTATGGACAGGGGATGTGGTGTAGTGGTATGGATCTCACCTGGTATAGACAGGGGATGTGGTGTAGTGGTATAGATCTCACCTGGTATGGACAGGGCATGTGGTGTAGTGGTATGGATCTCACCTGGTATGGACAGGGGATGTGGTACTCTCTGCAGTGCTCCTGTACCCAGGTAGTCTCCCAGGCAGTCCTATAGCTGTTCTCATAAAGGTAGCAGGTTATGACCGTCAGCAGAGGGACCAGGTAGAGCACAGAGAACACCCCGATACGGATCATAAACTTCACCAGCTTGTCCTGGTTCTCCTTCTCCAGAGGGATCTCCATACGCACGCGGTTCAAAGCAAGGATTCCCGCTAACAGTAATGCCACGCCCACCTAGAATCAGACAGAGTTGATATTGAAGGAATAGACAAAAGATGATGTCATAAGAAAGACCAGGATGTAAATACGGTATATTGGTTGAGTAACAAGCAGTTCCATTCAGATCCACTTTTTAATGAATGGTGAGATGTGTATGTCTGTGGTATAATCAAAGGAGCAGGCACAAACAGGTGTCAACACATTTACTTTACTTTGTGCAAACGTAAACTTTGTGCACACATGAATCACCTAGGTTGTGTCCCAAATGCCACCCTAATGCCTACATATAGGGAATAGTCTGCCAATTGTGACTCACACCTACTTCCTCTGTGACTCATTCCAGCCCACTCACCAAAACATCCAGACCCAGCGGAGCCAGCAGAAACCATCTCAGCGCTGAGCGGTCATACAGCCCCACGAAACACACCCCGCTGACACTATCCCCTTCTATCTTGTTCATAGCTATTAAAGTGACGGTGAGACAACCGGGTAGGCCCCAGGCACAGGCATGGAAGATCAGGGCCTTCTTCTCTATGGCCTCGCTGCCCCACTTAGGCACGGCAGCCAGGAACCAGGTGAGGGTGAGGATGACCCACCACACACTGCCTGCCATAGTGAAGAAGTAGAGCATCATAAAGAACAACGTGCACGCCTGGATGGAGAGGAGGGGGAGAGAGAAGGAGTGGAGGAGGGGAGAGAGGAGGGGGAGGGGAGAGAGAGGGGAGTGGGGGAGGGGAGAAAGGGAGGTTGAGAGGGAGAGGAGGTTGAGAGGGGGAGGGGAGGGGAGTGGAGGAGTGGAGAGAGGGGAGGGGGAGTGGAGGAAGGGAGAGGAGGGACGGGGAGGAGGGGAGGAGGGGAGAGGAGGGTAAGGGTAGTGGAGGAGGGGAGAGAGGGAGAGAAGAGGGTTGGGGAGTGGAGGAGGGGAGAGGGGGGGAAGAGGGAGAGGAGGGGGATGGGGAGTGGGAGTGGGGGCGGGGGAGTGGGGGCGGGGGAGGGGAGTAGAGTGGAGGAGGGAGAGAGAGGGAGATGGGGAGGAGGGGGAAGAGGTAGAGGAGGGGGAGAGAGGGAGAGGGAGAGTGGGAGGGGAGAAGGGATGAAGAGGGTAGAGGAGAGAAGGAGAAGAGAACGAGGTTTAGAGAAGACTGAAGAAATATAAAATCCAAGAACATAAAAAATATCATTTTAGTTTTTTTGTTACAATAGCCCTGAATGTCAAAGAGAAAATAGAAAATCATTCAATAAATTAATTAATCAATCAATCAGTTATCAATGAATCAATCACTAAGCCAACGGATGGTCACCTTGTTGTGTGAGCCCTGGGTGACGGTGGGCGCCCGGAAAAGGCCGGGGCTCGCTGCGTTGCATGCCACCCGGTCCTCCAGCAGGAAGCCCAGCAAGAACACCAGCGACACCATCATGTAGCACATGGCGTAGAAGATGATTGGCCGCTCCGGGTAGCGGAACCTGGACACGTCGATGAGGAAGGTGAGGAAGGTGAAGAGGGTTGCCGAGAGACAGACAACGGACACCACGCCGATGAAGTAGCGGGCAAACACCAGCTCGTCCCGCTGGAAATACATGTTGGGGCAAGGGGGCGAGCAGTCCGTCACACCCAGGAAAGAGTAGCCCAGGTCGGGGTTGATCTTGAGCTCACGGGGACACCAGAAGCCATAGTCGTGCTGGACGGAGATGGGCGACTCAGTGGAGTCTGCGCTGGAGAGCAGGTCTACAGGACGGGGGTATGGCTCGTCACAGTCTGGGAACCTGGTGAACGGAGAGGAAACAGCTTATGTTAGACACATTATATTTACCTTGCAGAAAGACACAAAGCTAAACCTTTATTTTACGGGACAGTTTTCTCAGATTCGACCTTGTATTTTCAAGGAAATTATGTGTTACTATTGTGTAATTTAGATTTTGCCATGTCATGATGTTATGGTACAGAAATTAGCAAGTCTTTTCTGAGAAATGTGTGGTAAAATGATGAAACAAAAATTGTATTTGTCTTGGGTGTATAAAGTTACACTGTGTAAAAGTGTACGCTTCACATTTTCTCTTATTTTTTTTTATTTTATCCCCTTTTCTCCCCAATTTTCGTGGTATCCAATCAGGCTAGTAATTACTATCTTGTCTCATCGCTACAACTCCCGTACGTGCTCGGGAGAGACGAAGGTCGAAAGCCACGCGTCGTCCGAAGCACAACCCAACCAAGCCGCACTGCTTCTTAACACAGCGCGCCTCCAACCCGGAAGCCAGCCGCACCAATGTGTCGGAGGAAACACCGTGCACCTGGCCCCCTTGGTTAGCGCGCACTGCGCCCGGCCCGCCACAGGAGTCGCTGGAGCGCGATGAGACAAGGATATCCCTACCGGCCAAACCCTCCCTAATCCGGACGACGCTAGCCCAATTGTGCGTCGCCCCACGGACCTCCCTGTCGCGGCCGGGTGCGACAGAGCCTGGGCGCGAACCCAGAGACTCTGGTGGCGCAGCTAGCACTGCGATGCAGTGCCCTAGACCACTGCGCCACCCGGGAGGCCTATGCTTCACATTTTCAAACAGTACATTTATATTTTACAACGGGGCTATACAATTGGATGAGGGTTTTTTCTCGCCTGAGTAGCCTCGTTTCACTGCCAAAAATAAAATTAAACCATCTAGTGTTCAGCGAAATAACAACACAATGTCAAATACAGGTAGCCTAGTCAAATAATTAACATCCAATCACATTAACATTACTCTCTCGTGGGAAACCTTCACTCTTGCGCAGACATTTAGAAACGAGACATGACAATTTAAAAATAAGCCACAGAGTTTTTTGAGCGAGAATAAAGACGACTTTCGAGTAGTAAGACATGTATAAAAGCAACAGACACCATTAATAAGAAGGTGCTAGAAGCATCTTATATGGTAAGCTACTGAGTGGCTAGGACAGGCAAGCCCCATACTATTGTAGAGGACTTCATTCTTCCTGCTGCCGTGGATATGGCTGGGACAATGCTGGGGGAAAAGGCCAAAAAAAACTATACAGACAATCCTTCATCAAACAACACTGTTTCACAACGCATCAGTGACATGGCAGGAGATGTTTTGAAACAATTATTGCTTCGCATTTAAGCCACTGAATTCTATGCGTTACAGCTGGATGAGTCAACAGACGTGGTGGGACTGGCACAGCTCCTGGTATATGTCCGTTACGTTTATGGGGGGTCAATTAAGGAAGACATCCTCTTCTGGAAACCAGGACAACAGGAGAGGATATTTTTAAAGTACTGGACAGATTTATGACATCAAATGGACTTTGGTGGTGAAGATGTGTTGGTATCTGTACTGATGGCGCAAAAGCCATGACAGGCAGACATCGTGGAGTGGTAACGAGCATGCAAGCTCTTGCTGCCAAGGAAATGCCTGACAGCTTGAAATAAGTTTTGGACACAACAGTGAAAATGGTTCACTTTGTTAAAGCAAGGCCCCTGAACTCTGGTGTATGTTCTGCATTATGCAATGATATGGGCAGAGACCATGTAACGCTTTTGCAACATACTGAAGTGCGCTGGTTATCAAGGGGCAAAGTATAATTGAGAGACGAGCTTCAAGTTTTCTTTACTGACCATCATTTTCACTTGACGAGTTTCTCACAGGACTGGCCTATCTGGGTGATGTTTTTTCTCGCCTGAATGATATGAATCTAGGATTACAGGGACTCTCTGCAACTATATTCAATGTGCGGGACAAAATTGAGGCTATGATGAAGAAGTTGGAGCTCTTTTCTGTCTGCATTAACAAGAACAACACACAGGTCTTTCAATCATTGTATGGTCTTTTAGACTACTAACCTGTTACAGTCCATCTCTTCTGGCCAGGTGACTCCAAACATGTCCATGAGTTTGTAGCAGTCCCCCTTGGCTCTCTGGCACGGCCGTCGGCAGGGCAGTGTCATGCGTCCGTACTCAGTACACACCGGAGCATAGAGGGCACACAGGAACATCCTCAGCTCTGAGGAACACTGCAGGTTCACAATGGGGTGGAAGGGCTGCGGAGGGGAAAACACACAGCTGTCAGGAAGTGTATATTAATGCAGTGTTTTGTGTGAGGGATTAAAATTGATGTACACAAAATACTCTGTAATGTCAAAGTGGAAGATTCTAACATTTGTAAAATAAAATAATAATGCATTTTTTAAATAATATATCTTGATTAGATAAGCCTTCAACCCCCTGAGTCAATACATGTTAGAATCACCTTTGGCAGCGATTACAGCTGTGAGTCTTTCTGGGTAAGTCTCAAACAAACTCAAACAAATATTTGGGCATTACACCGTATATACCATATACTGGGTTATTTGGAGAAAGCCATGGGATGGGTTTTCAATACCTTCAGTAACATCAAAACTATTTATTTGAAGTGTTTCAATAAAAGGTAATATTTGTAGCGACTTGTTAAGTTAATACTTGCAGTCAACTTGTGCAGTATGTTAGGAGATTTATTTTTCATTTCACCTGCCACATTATTTTACATTATGAAGCGTACCGTAGTTCCCCAGAAGAGTTGAGCCAGTTTGTTTGTAAATAACACAATGGGAGAAAGCGGGAGCTGGTGAACCCATCACGTTCTATATCTATCAGTGAATCTCTGCTGTGCACATGAGGTGATGACGTTACACTTGTATGTAATTCACTACTAAATGTTTGCCATCAGATATCTTATATCGTGTTTGACAAGTGTTTGACAAACAAAGAGGTGTAATGAGTTCTTCTCCCCTCTGCTCCATGTGCTCTTCCTTCAGAAAAGCACTTTGTTCATTTGCACAATTTCTCTCATTCACTTTCGCTTGTAAATGTCCACACTCACCGAAAATGACATATGGTAGCTACTAGCTATGCTTGTTTAACTTTATGAGCTGGATTTGCCAGTCTTTGCAATTAGCTTATGTTCATTTTTGCTCATTAGCATTTAGCTGATTTTGCTATTATTTGTGGTATTTTTGTTAGCATTCTGTTAATAGATGCCCAATGGGCTTTTTTGTGTTTAAGCGTTCCCTTGTGTGCTATACCGGTAATACCATAAATCCCGGGATGGCAGAAGAACGGTAAGACGGTATGAAAATCTGGATAACGCCCAAGTCTACTGGATTGTACAATATTTGACATTCTTAAATTCTTCAAATAAAGCACAATAGACATCAAGGACAACTAAAATCATAACAGCAATGTCAACTGTATATGTTTGTATACATGTCTGGCACTATTACATGTATGAGAGTGTGTGTATATGCATGTGTACAAACACCTGCATGGCATCAGCCTCAGCCAAACCGGCACTAGTTGTAAAAACACTGCTCCTCAGTGTCATTCAAACATACTTTTTATTATGTTTTATTTTTGACTTTTATCTTTGACCATCTTTCTATCTCCCGCACAGCAACTCCACTCCCACTTGTCTCCAATTCCACATCCCAACCCTAAGTTTCTCTCAGCCCATCCCATGTATCTCTGCTGGCCATCCTCTTAGGATTTATACGCAACACATATTTTGCAACTATGCTGTGATAATTAATGTACAATTTCAATCTATCTAATCGAATAGAATCCACAGATTGCAAGTTGAAGATAAATACTTTTACTAAGTGTATTAGTATATTAGTAATTGACTGACCCGGTCTCTCCAGATCTCCTAACAGTACTATTTCTAGGGTCAATTTTAGATCAATGCTATGCATTTTCAGCCATTCCTGAACCTGAGACGAGAAATAAGCTACCTGAGGGCAATACCAAAATAAATTGTCTATTGATTCTGTATCCTCACAACAAAATCTGCAGAACTTCAATGATTTTATGCCCCAAATATTCAACATTTTGTTGGTGGCAAGTATTCTATATAATAATTTTAGCTGAAAAGCAGGAAGTCTTGAATCTTGCGTTGTTTTATATATCAACTCATACACCCTGTACCATGGAATCGGTACATCAAAAATCTCTTCCCAACTATTTTGCAATCTGTATGGCACAGTAGTCAACATCCTGGTCCTCAAATGAAACTGGTATGCTTTCCTATTTATAATATTTTTATTCCTCTGCAAGTTTTGATCCTTTACATTGGGCAGACAGACCAGTTCCCTACCTCCTCCCGCTGCCACCTGCCTCCTCCATTTTTGGGGTAATG
Organism: Salvelinus namaycush; assembly: GCF_016432855.1. Taxonomy (NCBI): domain Eukaryota; kingdom Metazoa; phylum Chordata; class Actinopteri; order Salmoniformes; family Salmonidae; genus Salvelinus; species Salvelinus namaycush. Next base: position 27,925,542 of record NC_052330.1, read on the forward strand.
CTGTAATCAATTGGTTGTACTCTTGGATTGAGCAGACCTTCCTGTACAATTCTGATAACTCCATGAAGGACATAACTACCATTCCAATTTACAATATCATTTAATTAAGAACAAAATACCCTTTTCAAACATCTATCCCATAAATACAGGTATTTTATCAACCAGCACATGAGTTAAGCCATAATATTTGTTGTAATATTTGTTCGATCTTTTCAGGGGGATGAAATTGAAATTGTAGCTAGCTCTGCAATGCTTGTTTGAAAAAGAGAGATACTTTGAAAAATATATAATTTTCAATTAATCGAAAATGAGACATGGCAATCTGCACAAATGCAAAAAGTAAATTTTTAAACAATGGATGAGCTTTTCTTAGTAATCTACTTGAAAACCATTTAGGGTTCAAATAAAACTTTGAATAAGTGAAGATTTTAGAGAGAGGTTTAGTGCTTTTATATTTAATAATCTCAACCATCCCAATGCATATTCATTATATAGATAGGCACGTTTTAATATTGTCTGGTTTAGCATCCCAGATAAAGCGAAATATTTTTTGCTCATATGATGAAAAACGAATCAACAGGAGTAGGCAGCGCCATAAGTGAGTGAGTAAACTGAGATATGACTAAGGAGTTAATCAGGGAAATTTTTTCATAAATAGACAGGTATTTACCTCTCCATGGTTTCAGCGCCTTGTCTATTTTTACAAGTTTTCTATTGAAATTCATTGTGGAGAGCTTATTTATATATTTTGTGATATGAATACCAAGTATGTCTACTTCACCATCAGCCCATTTTATAGGTAAACTGCAGGGTAATATAAAAGCTGTATTTTTTAAAGATCCAATACGTAATATTGTACACTTATCATAATTAGGTTTTAGTCCAGAGAGTACAGAAAAGTTATCTAGATCGTCAATGAGACATTGCAGGGATCTAGCTTTCGGACTTAATATAAAACTTGAGTCACCGGCATACATGGACAACTTTGCTTTTAAGCCTTTGATTTCTAATCCTCTAATGTTGTTATTGGATCTGATTTTAATAGCTAGCATTTCGATGGCCATAACGAATAGATATGGTGACACAGGACACCCTTGTTTAACTCCTCTTGACAATTCAAAACTCTCTGAGAAGTAGCCGTTATTTACTACTTTACAACTGGGGTTGCAAAACATTATTTTTACCCATTTTATAAGAGAATCACCAAAATTGAAAAAATCCAGGCATTTATAAATAAAATCCAGTATTACTTCATCAAATGCCTTTTCAAAATCCGCTATAAATACTAGGCCTGGCTTCTTAGATGATTCATGATGTTGTATTATTTCTAGTAGTTTATTATCTCCAATGTATCGCCCATGTAAAAAACCTGTCTGATCAGGATGAACAATACCTGGTAAAACCCTTTTAATTCTGAGTGCTATGCATTTCGCTAGCATTTTTGCATCACAACATTGAAGTGTAAGGGGCCTCCAATTTTTTAGATAGACTGGGTCTTTATATTTGCCATCTGGGTCTTGTTTTAATAATAGAGAAATCAGACCTTCCTGCGGAGTACCTGACAGACTACCATTTCTATAGGAGTAGTTAAAACAATCTAACAATGGAGCTTTTAGTATATCAAAAAAGGCTTGATATACCTCTACCGGTATGCCATCAAGCCCTGGGTTTTTTTCAGACTGAAAGGATTTAATAGCCTCAAAAAGTTATTCCTCTGTAATTTGGCTTTCGCACTGATCTTTCTTCACATTTGTTAATTTTCAATTTTTTTATTATTTGGAAATAATTACTTACCATAATCTTCATTCAGTGGGAGAGGGTGGGACGGAAAAGAGAACATCTGCCTAAAATAATTAGCTTCCTCTTTTAAAATATCATTCGGAGAATCATAGATGACTGTCTTCAGTAACGAGTTTCTGCAAATTATTTAAGTTAGCGTTCCTGTATTGGAGATTCAGGAAGAATTTTGTGCATTTTTCTCCATATTCCATCCAGTTTGCTTAATTTTTTATAATAGATTACATTAGATCGTTCTTGAATAAGTTCCTCAAGTTCTTTTTGTTTTTCCTCTAACTTATTTTGTATCTCTGTAGTATCGTTTTTATTGCTATCTACCTGTACTATTAGTTAATGGATTTCCCTTGTTAGTCGTGTCTCTTTACCCAGAAACTGCTTTTTTTATTATTATTGATGAATATTGAATTGAATGACATCTGAAGGTACATTTAAAGGTATCCCAAACAATAAGGGGATTTGCTGAACCTATATTATACTGGAAAAATTCTGTTATAAATTATTTTGTCTTAGTTAAAAAGAAGTGGTCCTCCAGTAAACTTTCAGAAAAATGTCCAATATCCCCGTCCACGTGGAAAATCTATAAGAGTTATGTGAATGCCAATTAGATGATGATCCGATCGCATTCTGTCTCCTATTAAAACTTTTTTAACCTTTGATGCAAGAGAGAAAGAGACAAGAAAGTAGTCAAGACGACTAGCTTGATTAAGTCTCCTCCATGTATATCTCACTAGGTCAGGGTATTAAGTCTCCTCCATGTATATCTCACTAGGTCAGGGTATTAAGTCTCCTCCATGTATATCTCACTAGGTCAGGGTATTAAGTCTCCTCCATGTATATCTCACTAGGTCAGGGTATTAAGTCTCCTCCATGTATATCTCACTAGGTCAGGGTATTAAGTCTCCTCCATGTATATCTCACTAGGTCAGGATATTAAACCTCCTCCATGTATATCTCACTAGGTCAGGGTATTAAACCTCCTCCATGTATATCTCACTAGGTCGGGATATTAAGTCTCCTCCATGTATATCTCACTAGGTCAGGGTATTAAGTCTCCTCCATGTATATCTCACTAGGTCAGGATATTAAACCTCCTCCATGTATATCTCACTAGGTCAGGATATTAAACCTCCTCCATGTATATCTCACTAGGTCAGGGTATTAAACCTCCTCCATGTATATCTCACTAGGTCAGGGTATTAAGTCTCCTCCATGTATATCTCACTAGGTCAGGGTATTAAACCTCCTCCATGTATATCTCACTAGGTCAGGGTATTAAACCTCCTCCATGTATATCTCACTAGGTCGGGGTATTAAACCTCCTCCATGTATATCTCACTAGGTCGGGGTATTAAACCTCCTCCATGTATATCTCACTAGGTCAGGGTTTTTTAGTCTCCAAATATCCGCTATTTCTAATGTGTCCATAATATTTGTGATTTTCTTAAGGGCACGGTGATGATAGTTTGTAGAGTGATTACCTTTACGGTCCATTGAGGTACTTAACACTGTGTTATAGTCTCCTACCATAATGATTTGATAATTTGTTGCTTGTAAGTTCAATAAATTGGCATACATTTTTTTCAAAGAAGTGTGGATCATCCTGATTTGGACCATATAGATTAATGAGCCAAATCTCTTTTTCGTCCACTTTCATATTCAAAAAGATCCATCTTCCTTGCGATTCATTCCTGACTATTTGCACATTCAGATAAAATGTTTTGTTAATTAATATCATCACACCTTTTGAGTACCTTTGAACATGACAGAAAATTATTTCACCACCCCAATCCTTTTTCCACGCAACTTCCTCTAAAGATGTAGAGTGAGTTTCCTGTAAACAGTATATGTTGTATTCCTTTTCTTTTAGCCATGTAAAACCTGATATTTTTTTATAATCTGCTAAACCGTTACAATTACAACTGGCTATACTTATTTCACCCCTTACCATAACTACATCCCATTCTCAGTCTAAATTGACCATAATTAGTGCTTGTAAAGTTACTGCCATCAGAGGTATTATGACGGTCAAAATTAGAGCTTTCAAATGTCTGATATTTAGAATTCAAGAAATAGGTTCTAGCAATATTTGTTTCATTCCCTTGCCTGTTTGTCTGTGAGCCAATGCCACAGATGTTAGAAAATTGAGACAAGACATTGTGTGTAGTAAATCTGAGTAGATTGATGTGTATGATATTGGATGTGATTTAGTGAGAGTGTGTACGATGCCTGTATAAGAGTAAGACTATAATGTGTGATGTCCAAATAAATAATAACTTCGCCAATTTGCATGGTTGAGTGTCTATGTGTGTAACATGTAGTGCGTATAGCCTTAATATTCATGATGATAATTGTAATCCATATCGTATCACCATCATAGTTGCATCATAATTACCTTTAACATCATTGAAAAACACATCCTAGCATTTCCATAGCAATTGACGTTTCACATGATCATGAAAGAGACCTTGCATTACTCTAGAGACGGCTTCACTACAGTACAAATGTATCCCGTACAATGTTATTATTCCCCAATGCCCCTATTCTGATATCTTCCCCTTGCTTGTTTTAAATATATATAAACTTGTAGACAAATACATAAAAAGATGGACAAACAAGAAACAAATTATTAAATTATAAAACAGTTCTCGACAGTAGAGAGGGGGTAAGAGAAGAGAGAGAAAGAGAGAGAAGAGAGCGAGATCAGGTGTGTGTGTATGTATAAATCCGAATGTGTAAGCGAGCATGTAACGGGAAACTGTTGAGCGTGAAAAACCTAGCAACGTTGCAGTTCTTGACACAGACCGGTGCGCCTTGCACCTACTACCATACCCCATTCAACGGCACTTGCATCTTTTGTCTTCACCCTCTGAGTGACACACATGCACAATCCATGACTCAACTGTCTCAAGGCTTAAAAATCCTTCTTTAACATGTCTCCTCCCCTGATCTACACTGATTGATGTGGATTTCACAAGTGACATAAATAGGGGATCATACCTTTCACCTAAATTCACCTGGTCAGTCTGTCATGGAAAGAGCAGGTGTTCTTAATGTTTGTACACTCAGTGTACAATCATACACACAGAGAAACTCACACACACTGTATGTCAAACACACTGTGCATCCACCACAGAACATGTTAAACACACAACCCCTCAGCCTTAAAGAGACACACACAGACAGCAAAACAGTCTCCTAAAGCAGAGTAATATTCATGTGCAGCCAAAAGAAGAGCTCAAACAGACAGGAACATCTTGTCGGACATAGTTTGGAGATAACTCAAAAAAACAACCCTACCCCCATCCTCATGATACTCCTCCCCCCTTTCTCTCCCCTTCCTCCCTACGCCTGGCACAATAAGACAGAGGGAGGAGTAGGACAAGCTTGGTAACCCAACCCCCCCCCCCCCCCTTCATCAGACTCCAGGCACAGGGAGAGGCTCTGGAGAGTCCTTAGTGTTTGGAGGATGACCAAGCTGTTACACACACACACACACACACACACACACACACACACACACACACACACACACACACACACACACACACACACACACACACACACACACACACTTCCCTCTCTGCCAACATGCATTCTGGGAGAGAACGGTAGCTAGGCAGCAGCTGTGGGGTATGGCTTTACTATGCAAATCCCCAGGAGGAGTGAAGAAAGGGCCCCCACCAGCCCCCAAAGTGGGGAGGGGGACAAGACAGGTGAGCTAAATGGAATTTCATTAAAAGAGCCAGAGGGAATACTAGTGGTGGGTATTGGAACAGAACAGAACATGATTTAACAGAACAGGATAGAACAGAACAGGATAGAACAGAAAAGGCCAGAACATACCAGAACAGAACATGCCAGAACAGAACAGGATAGAACAAAACAGGTAGGATCAGAATAGGATAGAACAGGCCAGAACAGAACAGGATAGAACAGAAAAGACCAGAACATACCAGAACAGAACAGGCCAGAACAGAACAGGCCAGAACATAACAGGCCGGAACAGAACAGGATAGGATAGAACAGAACAGAACAGGCAAGATCAGAACAGGATAGAACAGAACAGGATAGAACAGAACAGAACAGGCAAGATCAGAACAGGATAGAACAGAACAGAAAAGGATAGAACAGAACAGGCCAGAACAGGCTTTGTTTTCAGTGGATATCTTAAATGTATAAGGACAAGGGGTGTATAAGAGACTGTGGGTCATGATTGTGTCATGACATGGCCCTTTCTGGGTATAGATTGTGGCATCCCCCCCCTCTCTCTCTCCTACACCAGGTTTTGTTATCTCAGGTCGTAAATTCCTGGAGGAGATTCTCTCTCCCTGGTCATGCAGAAAGAGACACAGAGAGAACAAAGGATTTCACATGGCAAACTTTTTAAGGGAGAGTATGATGAGTGTGTTTCATTTGGTGACCTCAGAGAGGACAGGAAACATACATACAGTAACTATATCTCTGAATATATTAATTTCTCAATTATGTGGTTTGCATCTAATTCTTGTATAAAATGAGTAAAGATTAAACTATTCGTGAAATTATGTAATATGATGTTAAACCTTTAATGTGAAAGAACTGTATTCCCTTTAAAGTTTAACTAAGTCATTGGCCCGCCCCCGTGAGCACAGACATGATCTGGTGTCATAGACCCGCCTTTTCTATTGTTACGAATAAATCGCCCTCCTGAGGAAATCCTCTTCAGACTAAGCAAACCCACAGCATGAGCTATGATTGCGAATAGTTATTGTATTTCTAACCATACCACGTGGAGCATGGGCTACATGGCTGGAAATGGTTCAATTCTGAAACTATCGATCCCTTTATTAACCTTTATTAATTTAACCTATAACCTTTATTAACATAACCTATATTAACGTAACATTTATTAACTTAACCTATAACCTTTATTAATTTAACCTATAACCTTTATTAACATAACCTTTATAAACTTCACCTATATTAACTTTACCTTTATTAACTTAACCTATAGCCTTTATTTATTTAAACTATAACATTTATTAACTTAACCTATATTAACATAATCTTTATTAATTTAACCTATAACATTTATTAACTTCACCATTATTAACTTCACCATTATTAACTTCACCATTATTAACTTCACCTAACTTCACCTTTATTAACTTCACCTTTATTAACTTCACCTTTATTAACTTCACCTTTATTAACTTCACCTTTATTAACTTCACCTTTATTAACTTCACCATTATTAACTTCACCTATAACCATTATTAACTGCACCTTTATTAACTTCACCTTTATTAACTTCACCTTTATTAACTTCACCTTTATTAACTTCACCTTTATTAACTTCACCTTTATTAACTTCACCATTATTAACTTCACCTTTATTAACTTCACCATTATTAACTTCACCTATAACCATTATTAACTGCACCTTTATTAACTTCACCTTTATTAACTTCACCTTTATTAACTTCACCTTTATTAACTTCACCTTTATTAACTTCACCTTTATTAACTTCACCTTTATTAACTTCACCTTTATTAACTTCACCTATAACCTTTATTAACTGCACCTATATTAACTTAACCTATATTAACATCACCTATATTAGCTTCACATATATTAACTTAACCTATAACCTTTATTAATTAAACCTATAACCTTTATTAATTTAACCTATAACCTTTATTAACTTAACCTATATTAACGTAACATTTATTAACTTAACCTATAACCTTTATTAATTTAACCTATAACCTTTATTTATTTAACCTATAACCTTTATTAACTTAACCTATATTAACATAACCTTTATAAACTTCACCTATATTAACTTTACCTATATTAACTTAACCTATAACCTTTATTAATTTAACCTATAACCTTTATTAACTTAACCTATATTAACTTAACCTATAATAACATAACCTATGTTAACATAACATATATTAACATACATTTTATTAACTTAACCTATAACCTATATTAACATAACCTATATTAACATAACCTATATTAACTTAACCTATATTAACAGGCACGCACGCACGCACGCACGCACGCACGCACGCACGCACGCACGCACGCACGCACGCACGCACACTTCCTATGACTAAGATAGGAGGCACATCCACCAGTCATTCATCATCACCATAGCTTAGCCTACATACTGTATTACACCAATCATTCATCATGATGTATAAATGAGGCTCCAGTAGACAGGATCTCATTTCTGTTCAGTCTGGGCTGCCTCCCAGACGCATGGCTGTATTTAAAGGGATTAGGATGGCTGTTAGGCTTGCCGATTCCCACACAAAGCAACCACATCACATTTACATCCAGACAGCTTTTGTAAATGCCTTGTACATATCAAATGCAATATTTCTGCTTTCAGATTTTCTATCCACCATAACATAAAGGTGGTGACGTTGATGTGTCATTTTATTATGGTTTAGTGACTGTTGGAATGTGAGGCACAGACAGACATCTGAGATGACTGACATCATCTGGACAAAATAATGAATGAATTCAACCCTCACATACAGTTTTTGAGTGTAGAAATGCCGTTGTTTTGTGTGCTTCACAGCAAGTCGCACTCGCCTGGAAAAAAATATTTTACTGCATTCAATTGGAATATCAAATGCCATGCGTCCTCATCACCAGGGAAAGGACATTATTTTGTGTAGGCTTGATCACTTTCTACGTATCTGTACTAGTCTGGTTTATTCTGTTGTTTCTGCGTCTTTCAGTAGACTGGTTCACGTACACACCTGTCAACAACATATCCATCAACCTGTCACACCTGTCAACAACATATCCATCAACCTGTCACACCTGTCAACAACATATCCATCAACCTGTCACACCTGTCAACAACATATCCATCAACCTGTCAGATCAATCATGAACTGATCCATCAACCTGTCAGATCAATCATGAACTGATCCATCAACCTGTCAGATCAATCATGAACTGATCCATCAACCTGTCAGATCAATCATGAACTGATCCATCAACCTGTCAGATCAATCATGAACTGATCCATCAACCTGTCAGATCAATCATGTCTGAATAGAAGGCCCTGAGGTCCCTCACTGTAAAGGGGGAAGAACAACAGTTTTAGGGCAGTTTAGCAGACATACAGTATGTACTGAGTATGTACTGAGTATGTACTGAGTATGTACTGAGTATGTACTGAGTATGTACTGAGTATGTACTGTATGGCGTGAATGCGTGAACATTGCCTTTAAATTTCAATCTCACTATAGTCCGTTACTTCAGCAATACGGTTTGAATCCAAACCTTAGAGCGTATTATAGGATCTCTATGGGAATAACTTCCTTTATAGTGACCAATATGTCTGTTACACCAACCCGGCAGCATTCCTTTACATTAAACCAACATGACACACCTGGCATCTTCCTAATCAAATCTTTTCGATCAAGCCAGCAGGCAAAAACATCATCCACATTTATCTGCTCTGTATAGAATAAAACAGGGTGCCAGTCTCCAGTCCGGTGACATGCATTAACTCATTAGAGTCCTGTTATGGTGTGTTACACACACAGACAGACAGGACAGACAGGATAGACAGACAGGACAGAGACAGGACAGAAAGAGACAGACAGAGACAGGACAGACAGACAGGACAGACAGACATCAGAGACAGGACAGAGGCAGGACAGGACAGACAGACAGACAGACCAGACAGACAGAGACAGGACAGATAGAGACATACATACATACATACAGACAAGACAGACAGACAGGACAGAAAGAGACAGGACAGACAGGACATACAGATACAGGACAGACAGGACACACACAGACAGACAGGACAGACATGACAGACAGGACAGAGACAGGACAGACAGGACACACACAGACAGACAGGACAGAGACAGGACAGAGACAGGACAGAGACAGGACAGACAGACAGACAGACCAGACGGGACAAACAGACATGACAGACAGATACAGGATAGACAGGACACAGACAGACAGACAGACAGGACACACACAGACAGGACAGACAGATACAGGACAGACAGATACAGGACAGACAGACAGGACAGACAGACAGACAGGCAGGACAGAGACAGGCAGGACAGAGACAGGCAGGACAGAGACAGGCAGGACAGAGACAGACAGACAGACAGACAGACAGACAGAGAGGACAGAGACAGGATAGACAGGACATACAGAGACAGGACAGACAGGACAGACAAACAGGACAGACAGACAGGACAGACCGATACAGGACAGACAGACAGGACAGACCGATACAGGACAGACAGACAGGACAGACCGATACAGGACAGACAGACATGACAGAGACAGCACAGAGACAGGACAGACAGACAGACAGGACAGATAGAGACAGACAGACAGGACAGACCGAGACAGGATAGACAGACAGACAGGACATACAGATACAGGACAGACAGGACATACAGATACAGGATAGACAGGACACACACAGAGACAGGACAGACATGACAGACAGGACAGAGACAGGACAGACAGACCAGACGGGACAAACAGACATGACAGACCGATACAGGACAGACAGGACACAGACAGACAGACAGACAGGACACACACAGACAGACAGACAGGACAGACAGACATACATGACAGACAGGACAAACAGACAGGACAGACAGATACAGGACAGACAGACAGGACAGACAGACAGACATGACAGAGACAGGCAGGACATACATAGACAGACAGACAGACAGGACACACACAGACAGACAGGACAGACAGACGGACATGACATGACAGAGACAGGCAGGACAGACAGATACAGACAGACAGACAGACATGACAGAGAGGACAGAGACAGGATAGACAGGACATACAGAGACAGGACAGACAGGACAGACAAACAGGACAAACAGACAGGACAAACCGATACAGGACAGACAGACAGGACAGACCGATACAGGACAGACAGACATGACAGAGACAGCACAGAGACAGGACAGACAGACAGGACAGATAGAGACAGACAGACAGACAGACAGATACAGGACAGACAGGACAGACAGATACAGGATAGACAGGACACACACAGAGACAGGACAGACATGACAGACAGGACAGAGACAGGACAGACAGACCAGACGGGACAAACAGACATGACAGACCGATACAGGACAGACAGGACAGACAGATACAGGACAGACAGACAGACATGACAGAGACAGGCAGGACATACATAGACAGACAGACAGACAGACAGACATGACAGACAGGACAGACAGATACAGGACAGACAGATACAGACAGACAGGACAGACATGACAGAGACAGGCAGGACATACACAGACAGACAGGACAGACAGACATGACAGACAGGACAGAGACAGGACAGACAGGACAAATAGACAGGACAGACAGATACAGGACAGACAGACATGACAGAGACAGGACAGAGACAGGACATAGACAGACAGACAGGACATAGACAGACAGGATACAGACAGACAGACAGGACAGGCCGAGACAGGACAGACAGACAGACAGACAGGACATACAGAGACAGGACAGAGATAGACAGACAGACAGACAGAACAGACAGAGACAGGACAGATGAGGACAGACAGGATAGACAGACAAGACAGACAGACATGACAGACATGACATACAGAGACAGGACATACAGAGACAGGACAGACAGGACAAACAGACAGGACAGACAGACAGGACAGACATGATAGAGACAGAGACAGGACAGGACATACACAGACAGACAGACAGACAGGACACACACAGACATGACAGACAGGACAGAGACAGGACAGACAGACAGGACAGACAGACAGACAGGACAGACAGATACAGGACAGACAGACAGGACAAAGACAGGACAGACAGGCCAGACAGACAGGACATAGACAGACAGACAGACAGACAGACAGACAGACAGACAGACAGACAGACAGACAGACAGACAGACAGACACAGACAGACAGACAGACAGGACAGATAGAGACAGACAGGATAGACAGACAGACAGGACAGACCGAGACAGGACAGACAGACAGGACAGACAGACAGAACATACAGAGACAGGACAGATAGAGACAGACAGGATAGACAGAGACAGGACAGACAGGACAGAGACTTCCTCTTCCTCCTCTCTCCCCCTCTCTCTCTCCCTCTTCCTCCTCTCCTCTCTCTCACGCTCCCTTTCATCTCTCTCGCCCTCCCTCTTCCTCCTCTCTCCCCTTCTCCTCTCTTTCCCTCCCTCTTCCTCCTCTCTCTCCCTCTCCCTCCCTCTTCCTCCTCTCTCTCTCTCCCTCCCTCTTCCTCCTCTCTCTCTCTCTCTCCCTCTCCTCTCCCCTCCCTCTTCCTCCTTCTCTGCTCCCTTCCTTCCTTTCCCCGTCTCTGCTCAATTCTCTACATTTACTACCCTAACTGCCATGGCAACGGCTGATGCACCAACGGATGGAGGGACTAGTTTAAGGATGGGCCATGGTGTGTTCAGCAGAGGTCAGAGGGCGGCGAGCGGGGACCACCTCCTGAAAGCCACAGAAAGCCTGCTCCTTTGTTAAAAACACAATTGGGACCTGTTTCCTAGGCAACCATGCAGTGTATCTCGAAAGGGGGAAGGGGAGGGAGTGAAAGACAAAAGACTGAGAATACGGAAGAGGAGAGAGAGAGAGACAGGCCACCTCCTCCTTCAGATAGCCAGCCCTGACATTCACATAACTGTTAAAAAACACACACACACACAAGTTGTTGTTTAGCTAGAGAGTGAGATAGATAGATAGATAGATAGATAGATAGATAGATAGATAGATAGATAGATAGATAGATAGATAGATAGATAGATAGATAGATAGATAGATAGATAGATAGATAGATAGATAGAGAGAAGAGAGAGAGATAGAGAGAGAGATAGATAGAGAGAAGAGAGATAGAGAGAAGAGAGAGAGAAAGAAGAGAGAAGAGAGAAGAGAGAAGAGAGAGAGAGAGAGCGAGAGCCAGAGAGACAGAGAGAGCGAGAGAGAGACAGAGAGAGAGAGACAGAGAGAGACAGAGAGACAGAGAGAGACAGAGAGAGAGAGAGTCCATTCAGCTCAGTGTTATAAGCAGTGTATTTGACACTGTTAATTGAGGGTATGGGTCAGATTGAGCTGAGTTTATCAAACCATGACATGGAACAAATATTCCGTTATCTGCACACTGTGCATGTCTGTGCATGTCTGTCTGACGGTCATCAGAGACCATAGTCAGCCTTTTACATGGATTCACAGCAAATGGGTGGAGTATCTCTTTTAAATGCGACCGTAAACCTTATCTGTAGAGGATACAAATGTATGTAAAATAAGAGCATAAGGGTATTAAATGGAAATGAAAAAAATTCATAATTATATTCAATATTTTTTTCAATATTTTTTGTTCATTATTGCTACATGACCGTTTCATAAATACAGAAAGTATTATATTCAGTCAGCTATACTGTATATTCCACCATACATTCAATAATCTAATGGTAAAGGCTAGCCAATACAAGCCAAACAGAAAACTAGAATCAGCCACCCTCCATCCCTATGGCCCCCATACTAGATGCTTATACCACCATTACCCGATTTCTGGCACACTCTAAAACTGCTGGGTGGTTTGGATGTCCCTACTGCTGGGTAGTTTGGATGTCCCTACTGCTGGGTGGTTTGGATGTCCCTACTGCTGGGTGGTTTGGATGTCCCGACTGCTGGGTGGTTTGGATGTCCCTACTGCTGGTTTGTTTGGATGTCCCTACTGCTGGGTGGTTTGGATGTCCCTACTGCTGGGTGGTTTGGATGTCCCTACTGCTGGGTGGTTTGGATGTCCCTACTGCTGGGTGGTTTGGATGTCCCTACTGCTGGGTTGTTTGGATGTCCCTACTGCTGGTTTGTTTGGATGTCCCTACTGCTGGTTTGTTTGGATGTCCCTACTGCTGGGTGGTTTGGATGTCCCTACTGCTGGGTGGTTTGGATGTCCCTACTGCTGGGTGGTTTGGATGTCCCTACTGCTGGGAGGTTTGGATGTCCCTACTGCTGGGTGGTTTGGATGTCCCTACTGCTGGGTGGTTTGGATGTCCCTACTGCTGGGTGGTTTGGATGTCCCTACTGCTGGGAGGTTTGGATGTCCCTACTGCTGGTTTGTTTGGATGTCCCTACTGCTGGTTTGTTTGGATGTCCCTACTGCTGGTTTGTTTGGATGTCCCTACTGCTGGTTTGTTTGGATGTCCCTACTGCTGGTTTGTTTGGATGTCCCTACTGCTGGTTTGTTTGGATGTCCCTACTGCTGGTTTGTTTGGATGTCCCTACTGCTGGTTTGTTTGGATGTCCCTACTGCTGGTTTGTTTGGATGTCCCTACTGCTGGTTTGTTTGGATGTCCCTACTGCTGGTTTGTTTGGATGTCCCTACTGCTGGTTTGTTTGGATGTCCCTACTGCTGGTTTGTGTGGATGTCCCTACTGCTGGTTTGTGTGGATGTCCCTACTGCTGGGTGGTTTGGATGTCCCTACTGCTGGGAGGTTTGGACGTCCCTACTGCTGGGAGGTTTGGACGTCCCTACTGCTGGGAGGTTTGGACGTCCCTACTGCTGGGTTGTTTGGACGTCCCTACTGCTGGGTGGTTTGGACGTCCCTACTGCTGGGAGGTTTGGACGTCCCTACTGCTGGGAGGTTTGGACGTCCCTACTGCTGGGTTGTTTGGACGTCCCTACTGCTGGGTGGTTTGGACGTCCCTACTGCTGGGTGGTTTGGACGTCCCTACTGCTGGGTGGTTTGGACGTCCCTACTGCTGGGTGGTTTGGACGTCCCTACTGCTGGGTGGTTTGGACGTCCCTACTGCTGGGTGGTTTGGACGTCCCTACTGCTGGGTGGTTTGGACGTCCCTACTGCTGGGTGGTTTGGATGTCCCTACTGCTGGTTTGTTTGGATGTCCAAACTGCTGGGTGGTTTGGATGTCCCAACTGCTGGGTGGTTTGGATGTCCCTACTGCTGGGTGGTTTGGATGTCCCTACTGCTGGGTTGTTTGGATGTCCCTACTGCTGGGTTGTTTGGATGTCCCTACTGCTGGTTTGTTTGGATGTCCCTACTGCTGAGTGGTTTGGATGTCCCTACTGCTGAGTGGTTTGGATGTCCCTACTGCTGGTTTGTTTGGATGTCCCTACTGCTGGTTTGTTTGGATGTCCCTACTGCTGGTTTGTTTGGATGTCCCTACTGCTGGTTTGTTTGGATGTCCCTACTGCTGGGTGGTTTGGATGTCCCTACTGCTGGGTGGTTTGGATGTCCCTACTGCTGGGTGGTTTGGATGTCCCTACTGCTGGGTGGTTTGGATGTCCCTACTGCTGGTTTGTTTGGATGTCCCTACTGCTGAGTGGTTTGGATGTCCCTACTGCTGAGTGGTTTGGATGTCCCTACTGCTGGTTTGTTTGGATGTCCCTACTGCTGGTTTGTTTGGATGTCCCTACTGCTGGTTTGTTTGGATGTCCCTACTGCTGGGTGGTTTGGATGTCCCTACTGCTGGGTGGTTTGGATGTCCCTACTGCTGGGTGGTTTGGATGTCCCTACTGCTGGGTGGTTTGGATGTCCCTACTGCTGGTTTGTTTGGATGTCCCTACTGCTGGTTTGTTTGGATGTCCCTACTGCTGGTTTGTTTGGATGTCCCTACTGCTGGTTTGTTTGGATGTCCCTACTGCTGGTTTGTTTGGATGTCCCTACTGCTGGCTTGTTTGGATGTCCCTACTGCTGGGTGGTTTGGATGTCCCTACTGCTGGTTTGTTTGGATGTCCCTACTGCTGGGTGGTTTGGACGTCCCTACTGCTGGGTGGTTTGGACGTCCCTACTGCTGGGTGGTTTGGACGTCCCTACTGCTGGGTGGTTTGGACGTCCCTACTGCTGGGTGGTTTGGACGTCCCTACTGCTGGGTGGTTTGGATGTCCCTACTGCTGGTTTGTTTGGATGTCCAAACTGCTGGGTGGTTTGGATGTCCCAACTGCTGGGTGGTTTGGATGTCCCTACTGCTGGGTGGTTTGGATGTCCCTACTGCTGGGTTGTTTGGATGTCCCTACTGCTGGGTTGTTTGGATGTCCCTACTGCTGGTTTGTTTGGATGTCCCTACTGCTGAGTGGTTTGGATGTCCCTACTGCTGAGTGGTTTGGATGTCCCTACTGCTGGTTTGTTTGGATGTCCCTACTGCTGGTTTGTTTGGATGTCCCTACTGCTGGTTTGTTTGGATGTCCCTACTGCTGGTTTGTTTGGATGTCCCTACTGCTGGGTGGTTTGGATGTCCCTACTGCTGGGTGGTTTGGATGTCCCTACTGCTGGGTGGTTTGGATGTCCCTACTGCTGGGTGGTTTGGATGTCCCTACTGCTGGTTTGTTTGGATGTCCCTACTGCTGAGTGGTTTGGATGTCCCTACTGCTGAGTGGTTTGGATGTCCCTACTGCTGGTTTGTTTGGATGTCCCTACTGCTGGTTTGTTTGGATGTCCCTACTGCTGGTTTGTTTGGATGTCCCTACTGCTGGGTGGTTTGGATGTCCCTACTGCTGGGTGGTTTGGATGTCCCTACTGCTGGGTGGTTTGGATGTCCCTACTGCTGGGTGGTTTGGATGTCCCTACTGCTGGTTTGTTTGGATGTCCCTACTGCTGGTTTGTTTGGATGTCCCTACTGCTGGTTTGTTTGGATGTCCCTACTGCTGGTTTGTTTGGATGTCCCTACTGCTGGTTTGTTTGGATGTCCCTACTGCTGGCTTGTTTGGATGTCCCTACTGCTGGGTGGTTTGGATGTCCCTACTGCTGGTTTGTTTGGATGTCCCTACTGCTGGTTTGTTTGGATGTCCCTACTGCTGGGTGGTTTGGATGTCCCTACTGCTGGGAGGTTTGGATGTCCCTACTGCTGGGAGGTTTGGATGTCCCTACTGCTGGGTTGTTTGGATGTCCCTACTGCTGGGAGGTTTGGATGTCCCTACTGCTGGTTTGTTTGGATGTCCCTACTGCTGGGTGGTTTGGATGTCCCTACTGCTGGGTGGTTTGGATGTCCCTACTGCTGGGAGGTTTGGATGTCCCTACTGCTGGGTGGTTTGGATGTCCCTACTGCTGGGTGGTTTGGATGTCCGTACTGCTGGGTGGTTTGGATGTCCCTACTGGTGGGTGGTTTGGATGTCCCTACTGCTGGTTTGTTTGGATGTCCCTACTGCTGGTTTGTTTGGATGTCCCTACTGCTGGGTGGTTTGGATGTCCCTAATGCTGGGTGGTTTGGATGTCCCTACTGCTGGGTTGTTTGGATGTCCCTACTGCTGGGTTGTTTGGATGTCCCTACTGCTGGTTTGTTTGGATGTCCCTACTGCTGGGTGGTTTGGATGTCCCTACTACTGGGTGGTTTGGATGTCCCTACTGCTGGGTGGTTTGGATGTCCCTACTGCTGGTTTGTTTGGATGTCCCTACTGCTGGGAGGTTTGGATGTCCCTACTGCTGGGAGGTTTGGATGTCCCTACTGCTGGGAGGTTTGGATGTCCCTACTGCTGGGAGGTTTGGATGTCCCTACTGCTGGGAGGTTTGGATGTCCCTACTGCTGGGTGGTTTAGATGTCCTTACTGCTGGTTTGTTTGGATGTCCCTACTGCTGGTTTGTTTGGATGTCCCTACTGCTGGTTTGTTTGGATGTCCCTACTGCTGGTTTGTTTGGATGTCCCTACTGCTGGGTGGTTTGGATGTCCCTACTGCTGGGTTGTTTGGATGTCCCTACTGCTGGGTGGTTTGGATGTCCCTACTGCTGGGTGGTTTGGATGTCCCTACTGCTGGGAGGTTTGGATGTCCCTACTGCTGGGTGGTTTGGATGTCCCTACTGCTGGGTGGTTTGGATGTCCCTACTGCTGGGTGGTTTGGATGTCCCTACTGCTGGGAGGTTTGGATGTCCCTACTGCTGGGTTGTTTGGATGTCCCTACTGCTGGGTGGTTTGGATGTCCCTACTGCTGGGTGGTTTGGATGTCCCTACTGCTGGGTGGTTTGGATGTCCCTACTGCTGGGAGGTTTGGATGTCCCTACTGCTGGGAGGTTTGGATGTCCCTACTGCTGGGTGGTTTGGATGTCCCTACTGCTGGGTGGTTTGGATGTCCCTACTGCTGGGTGGTTTGGATGTCCCTACTGCTGGGAGGTTTGGATGTCCCTACTGCTGGGTGGTTTGGATGTCCCTACTGCTGGGTGGTTTGGATGTCCCTACTGCTGGGTGGTTTGGATGTCCCTACTGCTGGGAGGTTTGGATGTCCCTACTGCTGGGTGGTTTGGATGTCCCTACTGCTGGGTGGTTTGGATGTCCCTACTGCTGGGTGGTTTGGATGTCCCTACTGCTGGGTGGTTTGGATGTCCCTACTGCTGGGAGGTTTGGATGTCCCTACTGCTGGGAGGTTTGGATGTCCCTACTGCTGGGAGGTTTGGATGTCCCTACTGCTGGGAGGTTTGGATGTCCCTACTGCTGGGTGGTTTGGATGTCCCTACTGCTGGGTGGTTTGGATGTCCCTACTGCTGGGAGGTTTGGATGTCCCTACTGCTGGGAGGTTTGGATGTCCCTACTGCTGGGAGGTTTGGATGTCCCTACTGCTGGGTGGTTTGGATGTCCCTACTGCTGGGTGGTTTGGATGTCCCTACTGCTGGGAGGTTTGGATGTCCCTACTGCTGGGAGGTTTGGATGTCCCTACTGCTGGGTGGTTTGGATGTCCCTACTGCTGGTTTGTTTGGATGTCCCTACTGCTGGTTTGTTTGGATGTCCCTACTGCTGGTTTGTTTGGATGTCCCTACTGCTGGTTTGTTTGGATGTCCCTACTGCTGGTTTGTTTGGATGTCCCTACTGCTGGGTGGTTTGGATGTCCCTACTGCTGGGTGGTTTGGATGTCCCTACTGCTGGGAGGTTTGGATGTCCCTACTGCTGGTTTGTTTGGATGTCCTTACTGCTGGTTTGTTTGGATGTCCCTACTGCTGGTTTGTTTGGATGTCCCTACTGCTGGTTTGTTTGGATGTCCCTACTGCTGGTTTGTGTGGATGTCCCTACTGCTGGGTGGTTTGGATGTCCCTACTGCTGGGAGGTTTGGATGTCCCTACTGCTGGGTTGTTTGGATGTCCCTACTGCTGGGAGGTTTGGATGTCCCTACTGCTGGGAGGTTTGGATGTCCCTACTGCTGGTTTGTTTGGACGTCCCTACTGCTGGGTGGTTTGGACGTCCCTACTGCTGGGTGGTTTGGACGTCCCTACTGCTGGGTGGTTTGGATGTCCCTACTGCTGGGTGGTTTGGATGTCCCTACTGCTGGGAGGTTTGGATGTCCCTACTGCTGGGAGGTTTGGATGTCCCTACTGCTGGGTTGTTTGGATGTCCCTACTGCTGGGAGGTTTGGATGTCCTTACTGCTGGGAGGTTTGGATGTCCCTACTGCTGGGAGGTTTGGATGTCCCTAATGCTGGGTGGTTTGGATGTCCCTACTGCTGGGTGGTTTGGATGTCCCTACTGCTGGGTGGTTTGGATGTCCTAACTGCTGGGTGGTTTGGATGTCCCTACTGCTGGTTTGTTTGGATGTCCCTACTGCTGGGTGGTTTGGATGTCCCTACTGCTGGGTTGTTTGGATGTCCCTACTGCTGGGAGGTTTGGATGTCCCTACTGCTGGTTTGTTTGGATGTCCCTACTGCTGGGTTGTTTGGATGTCCCTACTGCTGGGAGGTTTGGATGTCCCTACT
The DNA here is from genome assembly GCF_016432855.1 of Salvelinus namaycush. Taxonomy (NCBI): domain Eukaryota; kingdom Metazoa; phylum Chordata; class Actinopteri; order Salmoniformes; family Salmonidae; genus Salvelinus; species Salvelinus namaycush. The sequence continues at coordinate 27,945,058 of NC_052330.1, forward strand.
GCTGGTTTGTTTGGATGTCCCTACTGCTGGTTTGTTTGGATGTCCCTACTGCTGGTTTGTTTGGATGTCCCTACTGCTGGGAGGTTTGGATGTCCTAACTGCTGGGTGGTTTGGATGTCCTAACTGCTGGGTGGTTTGGATGTCCCTACTGCTGGTTTGTTTGGATGTCCCTACTGCTCGGTGGTTTGGATGTCCCTACTGCTGGGTTGTTTGGATGTCCCTACTGCTGAGTGGTTTGGATGTCCCTACTGCTGAGTGGTTTGGATGTCCCTACTGCTGGTTTGTTTGGATGTCCCTACTGCTGGTTTGTTTGGATGTCCCTACTGCAGGTTTGTTTGGATGTCCCTACTGCTGGGTGGTTTGGATGTCCCTACTGCTGGGTGGTTTGGATGTCCCTACTGCTGGTTTGTTTGGATGTCCCTACTGCTGGTTTGTTTGGATGTCCCTACTGCTGGGTGGTTTGGATGTCCCTACTGCTGGTTTGTTTGGATGTCCCTACTGCTGGCTTGTTTGGATGTCCCTACTGCTGGGTGGTTTGGAAGTCCCTACTGCTGGGTTGTTTGGATGTCCCTACTGCTGGTTTGTTTGGATGTCCCTACTGCTGGGTGGTTTGGATGTCCCTACTGCTGGGAGGTTTGGATGTCCCTACTGCTGGGTTGTTTGGATGTCCCTACTGCTGGGAGGTTTGGATGTCCCTACTGCTGGTTTGTTTGGATGTCCCTACTGCTGGGTTGTTTGGATGTCCCTACTGCTGGGTGGTTTGGATGTCCCTGCTGCTGGTTTGTTTGGATGTCCCTACTGCTGGTTTGTTTGGATGTCCCTACTGCTGGTTTGTTTGGATGTCCCTACTGCTGGGTGGTTTGGATGTCCCTACTGCTGGGTTGTTTGGATGTCCCTACTGCTGGTTTGTTTGGATGTCCCTACTGCTGGTTTGTTTGGATGTCCCTACTGCTGGTTTGTTTGGATGTCCCTACTGCTGGGTGGTTTAGATGTCCCTACTGCTGGGTTGTTTAGATGCCCCTACTGCTGGTTTGTTTGGATGTCCCTACTGCTGGGTGATTTGGATGTCCCTACTGCTGGGTTGTTTGGATGTCCCTACTGCTGGGAGGTTTGGATGTCCCTACTGCTGGGAGGTTTGGATGTCCCTACTGCTGGGTTGTTTGGATGTCCCTACTGCTGGTTTGTTTGGATGTCCCTACTGCTGGTTTGTTTGGATGTCCCTACTGCTGGTTTGTTTGGATGTCCCTACTGCTGGGAGGTTTGGATGTCCCTACTGCTGGGTGGTTTGGATGTCCCTACTGCTGGGTGGTTTGGATGTCCCTACTGCTGGGTGGTTTGGATGTCCCTACTGCTGGTTTGTTTGGATGTCCCTACTGCTGGAAGGTTTGGATGTCCCTACTGCTGGGAGGTTTGGATGTCCCTACTGCTGGGTGGTTTGGATGTCCCTACTGCTGGGTTGTTTGGATGTCCCTACTGCTGGGTGGTTTGGATGTCCCTACTGCTGGGTGGTTTGGATGTCCCTACTGCTGGTTTGTTTGGATGTCCCTACTGCTGGGTGGTTTGGATGTCCCTACTGCTGGGTTGTTTGGATGTCCCTACTGCTGGGAGGTTTGGATGTCCCTACTGCTGGGAGGTTTGGATGTCCCTACTGCTGGTTTGTTTGAATGTCCCTACTGCTGGGTGGTTTGGATGTCCCTACTGCTGGGTTGTTTGGATGTCCCTACTGCTGGGAGGTTTGGATGTCCCTACTGCTGGTTTGTTTGGATGTCCCTACTGCTGGTTTGTTTGGATGTCCCTACTGCTGGTTTGTTTGGATGTCCCTACTGCTGGGAGGTTTGGATGTCCCTACTGCTGGTTTGTTTGGATGTCCCTACTGCTGGGAGGTTTGGATGTCCTAACTGCTGGGTGGTTTGGATGTCCTAACTGCTGGGTGGTTTGGATGTCCCTACTGCTGGTTTGTTTGGATGTCCCTACTGCTGGGTGGTTTGGATGTCCCTACTGCTGGGTTGTTTGGATGTCCCTACTGCTGGTTTGTTTGGATATCCCTACTGCTGAGTGGTTTGGATGTCCCTACTGCTGAGTGGTTTGGATGTCCCTACTGCTGGTTTGTTTGGATGTCCCTACTGCTGGTTTGTTTGGATTCCCCTACTGCTGGTTTGTTTGGATGTCCCTACTGCTGGGTGGTTTGGATGTCCCTACTGCTGGTTTGTTTGGATGTCCCTACTGCTGGGTGGTTTGGATGTCCCTACTGCTGGGTGGTTTGGATGTCCCTACTGCTGGTTTGTTTGGATGTCCCTACTACTGGCTTGTTTGGATGTCCCTACTGCTGGGTGGTTTGGAAGTCCCTACTGCTGGGTTGTTTGGATGTCCCTACTGCTGGTTTGTTTGGATGTCCCTACTGCTGGGTGGTTTGGATGTCCCTACTGCTGGGAGGTTTGGATGTCCCTACTGCTGGGTTGTTTGGATGTCCCTACTGCTGGGAGGTTTGGATGTCCCTACTGCTGGTTTGTTTGGATGTCCCTACTGCTGGGTTGTTTGGATGTCCCTACTGCTAGGTGGTTTAGATGTCCCTGCTGCTGGTTTGTTTGGATGTCCCTACTGCTGGTTTGTTTGAATGTCCCTACTGCTGGTTTGTTTGGATGTCCCTACTGCTGGGTGGTTTGGATGTCCCTACTGCTGGGTTGTTTGGATGTCCCTACTGCTGGTTTGTTTGGATGTCCCTACTGCTGGTTTGTTTGGATGTCCCTACTGCTGGTTTGTTTGGATGTCCCTACTGCTGGGTGGTTTAGATGTCCCTACTGCTGGGTTGTTTAGATGCCCCTACTGCTGGTTTGTTTGGATGTCCCTACTGCTGGGTGGTTTGGATGTCCCTACTGCTGGGTTGTTTGGATGTCCCTACTGCTGGGAGGTTTGGATGTCCCTACTGCTGGGTGGTTTGGATGTCCCTACTGCTGGGTTGTTTGGATGTCCCTACTGCTGGAAGGTTTGGATGTCCCTACTGCTGGTTTGTTTGGATGTCCCTACTGCTGGGAGGTTTGGATGTCCCTACTGCTGGGTGGTTTGGATGCCCCTACTGCTGGGTGGTTTGGATGTCCCTACTGCTGGGTGGTTTGGATGTCCCTACTGCTGGGTGGTTTGGATGTCCCTACTGCTGGTTTGTTTGGATGTCCCTACTGCTGGTTTGTTTAGATGTCCTTACTGCTGGGAGGTTTGGATGTCCCTACTGCTGGGAGGTTTGGATGTCCCTACTGCTGGTTTGTTTGGATGTCCCTACTGCTGGGTGGTTTGGATGTCCCTACTGCTGGGTTGTTTGGATGTCCCTACTGCTGGGTTGTTTGGATGTCCCTACTGCTGGGAGGTTTGGATGTCCCTACTGCTGGGAGGTTTGGATGTCCCTACTGCTGGGTGGTTTGGATGTCCCTACTGCTGGGTGGTTTGGATGTCCCTACTGCTGGGTTGTTTGGATGTCCCTACTGCTGGGAGGTTTGGATGTCCCTACTGCTGGGTGGTTTGGATGTCCCTACTGCTGGGTGGTTTGGATGTCCCTACTGCTGGGTGGTTTGGATGTCCCTACTGCTGGGAGGTTTGGATGTCCCTACTGCTGGGTTGTTTGGATGTCCCTACTGCTGGGAGGTTTGGATGTCCCTACTGCTGGGTGGTTTGGATGTCCCTACTGCTGGGTGGTTTGGATGTCCCTACTGCTGGGTTGTTTATGATGTCCCTACTGCTGGGTTGTTTGGATGTCCCTACTGCTGGTTTGTTTGGATATCCCTACTGCTGGTTTGTTTGGATGTCCCTACTGCTGGTTTGTTTGGATGTCCCTACTGCTGGGAGGTTTGGATGTCCCTACTGCTGGGAGGTTTGGATGTCCCTACTGCTGGGTGGTTTAGATGTCCCTACTGCTGGGTGGTTTGGATGTCCCTACTGCTGGGTGGTTTGGATGTCCTAACTGCTGGGTTGTTTGGATGTCCCTACTGCTGGGTGGTTTGGATGTCCTAACTGCTGGATGGTTTGGATGTCCCTACTGCTGGGTTTCCCAGCTTTAATGAGGCTTACACAAGTGTATGAGTTGGGGCCTAGTGGTTAGAGAGGTGGGCCAGTAACCAAAAGGTTGCTGGATCGAATCCCCGAGCTGACAAGGTAAAAATCTGTCTTTCTGCCCCTGAGCAAGGCAGTTAACCCAGTGTTCCCCGGGCGACGTGGATGTCGATTAAGGCAGCCCCCCGCACCTCTCTGATTCAGAGGGGTTGGGTTAAATGCGGAAGACACATCTCAGTTGAAGGCATTCAGTTGTACAACTGACTAGGTCTCCCCCTTTCCTCAAGAGCCTATGTATATCCCAATGTTGGGATAGTTACCACTTTGTTACAATATGTAAATAATAATGATATTAATTTTATATTAAAATATGTAACGTGCAAAAATAATCAAGGAAAATGTAAATTTGCAGTGGACAAACTTAACATTATGAACTCTGACATGTTGCCCATAAAAAGTGATCTGAAAGCCACGGCCCTAATAGAACATTCCTCCTGGAAATAACCTCTAAAAAGACCCAGCTGCTGCTTCAGCCCCGCATGAATAAAAACACAACGGATGGTTAAATGAACCTATGTTTGGGTAATCCAAACAACCCAACATGTTGGGTTATTGACGCATGTGTTCTGGCCAATATTTACCCAGCGCTGGGTTACCGAATAACCCAACATGTTGGGTTATTGACGCATGTGTTCTGGCCAATATTTACCCAGCGCTGGGTTACCGAATAACCCAACATGTTGGGTTATTGACGCATGTGTTCTGGCCAATATTTACCCAGCGCTGGGTTACCGAATAACCCAACATGTTGGGTTATTGACGCATGTGTTCTGGCCAATATTTACCCAACGCTGGGTTACCGAATAACCCAACATGTTGGGTTATTGACGCATGTGTTCTGGCCAATATTTACCCAGCGCTGGGTTACCGAATAACCCAAATTGGGTTGTTTTTCACCCAACATTTTTTAGAATGCATGTTTACATCACTATGTAATCTATCTCCTTTCTCTGTTCTACCCATGCCAGTCAGATCTACGACAGAGTCTCACTCACTCACAGACAGACAGACAGACAGACAGACCAGACCAGACCAGACCAGACCAGACCAGACCAGACCAGACCAGACCAGACTATTTTGAGAGATACTTTTTTGTCCAAAATGGTCAGCTACCGAAGAGCCAAAAGGCAAAATGAAAGACACTATATTTGAGGATGGTTTATGAGGGTTGGGGGCTGTAGACACTGAGTGTTCTCCTCCAGAGACAAGTGCTAGTCAGTGATGGTACTAACGTCCCAGCCATGAAGGTTTTTAAAGAAATACCACTTCAGATGGGTTTCTCTCCAGACAGGGATGAAAGGAAGCCATTTGTTCTCATCCAAGTCACAATTTCTCCATGCTATAAGCCATTAAATAAATTAAGAATGAATCATCATTATCATGGCTATTGAGTGGATCTAATTCCCTTTCAAATCAACCGTCAATCCTCATTTGGTTTTTCTCTTCCTAAAGGCTCTGGTGTTCTCCCATCAACCAGTCGGCCATGCCGAAGCTAGTAGACAACATGGTGTGTTCATCATCTACTGGGATTCATGTGTTTTCCAAACATCAAACTAGCTTTTGAATGCGCTAACAGAGACATGCTTGTGTGAAAGCATGTCTAATCAAACTGAACAGTTGTGTCTAATCAAAAGCCTCTAGTGTACATTCAAACAAAACAAGTGTGAAAACCATGGGCTGAAAGAAAACAGTGAAGATTCACTCACCTGGCTTGTAATATAGTAGTTAGAAAAGTTGGTTGGTTCATAGGGAACTAGGGCCGTTTTTGTACTTTGTAAATTTATGCTAGTCATTTTAAGGACAAATACGATGACTGCTATGGGTTATGAATCACAACCGAATAAACCCCTCTAACCGGGGTTGGGATCTCAGGAATATTTTGGGAATGCTACATGGAATGACATCATGGGAATGTGGTGGGATATTTAAAAGACATAAGCTGGGTTAATTCTGAGCAGATGTGATGTAGTGTGATGCCTCGATCTCCCGAAGCTAGGGCACATTTAGAGCAGAGGTTAGTTACATAAGCTCTACATCCCTCTCTCTCTCTCTTTCTCACTCTCTCTCTCTCTCTCTTTCACCCTCCCTCTCTCTCTCTGTCTCTCCCCCCTCCCTCCCTCCTCCCTCTCTCTCTCTCTCTCTCTCTCTGTCTCTCCCCCATCCCTCCCCCTCTCTCTCTCTTACTCTCTCATTCTTTGCTTCATCGTAGTACACTGCTAGTAGAATAGGAACAGACGGGCGGGCAGGGCTCAGCATTTAGCATCAGCCCCTCTGAAATAGGCAGGGCTGGGCAGGGAGAGATGGGTAGTGGTGGAGAGTTGGGTTGGGGGGCATGGGGAAATGGGTGGATGGATCAAGTGGATGGATGGATGTATCAGATGGATAGATGGATCAGATCGATGGATGTATCGGTGGATAGATGGATCAGATGGATAGATTGATGGATGGGGGGGATGTATGGATGGATCAGATGGGGAATGGATGGATGGATGGATGATGGATGGATCAGATGGGGAATGGATGGATGGATAGATCAGATAGATGGATGGATGGATGGATCAGATGGATGGATGGTTGGATCAGATGGGAGAATGGATGGATGGATGGATGTATGGATAGATCAGATGGATCAGATGGGGAATGGATGGATGGATGGATCAGATGGATGAATGATGGATGGGGGGATAGCAAGGCAAGGAAGCAAACCTGCAAAGTACTGGATAGATGGTGGCCTGTCTGTCTGTCACAACAGAAACAGCAGGTTGCTGGTGGCCTGTCTGTCTGTCACAACAGAAACAGCAGGTTGCTGGTGGCCTGTCTGTCACAACAGAAACAGCAGGTTGCTGTTGGCCTGTCTGTCACAACAGAAACAGCAGGTTGCTGATGGCCTGTCTGTCACAACAGAAACAGCAGGTTGCTGATGGCCTGTCTGTCACAACAGAAACAGCAGGTTGCTGGTGGCCTGTCTGTCTGTCACAACAGAAACAGCAGGTTGCTGGTGGCCTGTCTGTCACAACAGAAACAGCAGGTTGCTGATGGCCTGTCTGTCACAACAGAAACAGCAGGTTGCTGGTGGCCTGTCTGTCACAACAGAAACAGCAGGTTGCTGTTGGCCTGTCTGTCACAACAGAAACAGCAGGTTGCTGGTGGCCTGTCTGTCACAACAGAAACAGCAGGTTGCTGGTGGCCTGTCTGTCACAACAGAAACAGCAGGTTGCTGGTGGCCTGTCTGTCACAACAGAAACAGCAGGTTGCTGGTGGCCTGTCTGTCACAACAGAAACAGCAGGTTGCTGGTGGCCTGTCTGTCACAACAGAAACAGCAGGTTGCTGGTGGCCTGTCTGTCTGTCACAACAGAAACAGCAGGTTGCTGGTGGCCTGTCTGTCTGTCACAACAGAAACAGCAGGTTGCTGTTGGCCTGTCTGTCACAACAGAAACAGCAGGTTGCTGGTGGCCTGTCTGTCACAACAGAAACAGCAGGTTGCTGGTGGCCTGTCTGTCACAACAGAAACAGCAGGTTGCTGGTGGCCTGTCTGTCACAACAGAAACAGCAGGTTGCTGGTGGCCTGTCTGTCACAACAGAAACAGCAGGATTCTGAGAGGAACCATTTAAAGCTGCAGCAAACTACTAGACCAGCACACAATTCACTTCACAGCCTCACTTAATAGTTGAGGGTTTTAAAAATGGTCTCAAAGGAAAGGTTAAAAGTTAATTTATCCCATAATGTTTTGGTAATACGATCTCAGTCCCCTGGGTTAGAGGAGTCGACTGAACGTAGGCTACTGCTTTGACATGATCAACAATGATTACCAGTTACCCATGGCAGCACTGTCTGCTACTGTTACCATGTCTATGGGGCAGACAGACAGACCACTGAGTCTGGCACAGATAAGGACAGTACAGTTACAGTCTCTTCAGCCAGACACACAGTACTCCTCAAGCACTTGACTAAACCCAGCAGCAATAATCTTACTATCCCAACTAAATGCCTGAAATGAGAGAGAGAGAGAAGAGAGAGAAGAGAGAGAGAAGAGAGAGAGAGAGAGAGTCAGTGTTTACCTCCATGGCGAGCGCGGCGGTTTGCTGGTCGTAGTGGTTGAGGTGGTTTGGCATGAAGGTGGAGTTATAGGGCAGCCCCTGACATAGACGCAGGGTGATAGGTTCACAGGTGAACATGCTGTGGCTCCCAGCTGCAGACTCCATGGGGATGGCCTCCACCACCACCGCTGGAGCCATCAGCATGGACACACACAGCACCCACAGCAGCTCCATGGTCCCCGCAGGCTGCTGCACGGACAGGGTTAGGGTTAGGGAAGAACCCAGGCAGGGACAGGCTGAATCATCAGCCTCATTCACAAAGCAGTAGGTCGGTGACGGAGAGCAAAGGGTTGGGATACAGGTAAGTGGCGATCAGGGGACAGACTGGTCCTGTTCCTGGTCTCAGAGTGTACCAGTCTGTGTGTGTAAAAAGATGGCTGCCATGGCTGAGGCTGACTGTCTCCATCACCCTCTTGAATCATAGGATCTTCATCACCTGAGCATGAGGCCTGGCTTTGGGTTGTCTGACCACAGGAGTCCCCTTCTCACCACATACACAGGTTATAAACAATAATTTAGGTCAGAGTGGATCCCTGCAATAGGTGTAGATGTCAAGGGATCTGAGGCAAAAATAGACAGAAACAATGAAGTACATTGTAGCCTGAATAATACCTGATTCCAAATGTCAATAGCTGCACTCGATCTGACTAAAATTAGTTATACATCTTTGCACAATATTTTAAGAGGCTCTTTACAAAAAATTATCCATTAATGTCCTTTAATGACAATTAGAATATGGTATGTGGATATGGAATAAATTCATTAGTACAATTTGTACACTAATTCTATCTATGTAATAACAGTAGGCTACCATAATAGTCAGTGCTTTACTTGGGCCGGAGCTGTCTGGAGCGCCATACCAGCACTTCACTGTTCTTCACAGCACTTCACAGTTACCAGCTCCTCTATAAAACAAAGTAGACTATCGCCGGCCCAGATTTACAGACTGAGGCAAAAAAGGTTGATCAAAGCAGAATGAAGGCGGGATCTGCATTAAATAGCAATGGAGAGTGGGCATTCATTTCCTGATTATGCTTTGTTCAAGGTTATTTGCCGCTAATCTGTGAATCTGTTTGCCAACCTGAATGCGCATGATCCGCTGTTCCAAACTTTCAAATGAGGGTTTGTAAGGTCCTGAAAAGATCATGGAAATGTGTTTAAAATATTTTTGTTAATGAAATTCATGAAGGCATACAATTTTAATATTATCAATCATTTAAAAATCTACATATCAGCCATTATCGAAATGACCCTTTAGTGATTGTGTGCGTGCGCGCCAGTGTGAGTGGGCCGTTGCCCGAGGAGAGAGAGCGCGACATTTCAGCAGCAGGTATAAAATAATGACAGACAACTAGATAGCCAATTCAAAACATAACTTGTAGCAGTTATCACGCTAGTTAACCATAGCTAACTAAGCATTAATGTGGTTGTCGCCTTTCCACTGGCACTAAATAAATCTGCACCATTGGAAAGCTATGATTCACCTCTATTAAACAGTAGCCATGTAATTACGAAAACGTGCAAAATATTCTAAGAATAAACTAATTGACAAATGCTATGCATAGATCTCCCCTGAAACATGAATATTTGAACCTTATATATAAACATGTCTAGTTAGATAACTTGCTTTGAAGTAGCCTACTTTAACCATTTGATCCCTGATTAATTGAATGAGGGAATTGTTTTATAAAGACAAAAGTATTTGGTTCTAATGTTGAAATATTTTATATCAAGGGTGTCAACCATCCTCCAGGATAGCTCATGTGTGTGCAGCCCAAACATCAACCGCTCAACAGGACCTCACATGCTTGCGGAGGACCTTGATAAACAGACGTGGGTGTTTCAGGGCTGGATTAAAAGACAAAACTACATGGGATTAGACACAGCAGCCTTCCAGTGTCAATAATGCTTACGTTTTCGTGTAGGCTATAATGATAGTCATGAAAATGTGGTTAAAAGTAATGGAAAATGTGTATGAATCGTTAACAGTGAATGATCAGAGGTCTCTATCATCATTTAATTTGTGAACTTCAGTGAACATTGTCTAATGGACCGACATAGAAAAAGACAGCAGCACTTCTTTCATCCCAAAACAAGCACTTATAAAAACACAGTTATAGCACAGAAAAGTGCCTTATATCTCGTCCCTGTAAATATGCACACACCCTGTAGGAAGATAATTATTCCCAAAAGATCTTTTCCACAGCATTCTTTACTACCGCTACCATCGCATTATTACGAAAGAACAGCCAACTGATCATGCACTTTCAAATATGACACGTAAGATGACCAAAATGTTGAGACAATATGTGATATGAAAAAAATGTATATACCGGTAGTGTAGTCAAATTACCGTGCTAATAGCATTTACTCACGCCTTCGGCTGGCTTTTCGTGCATAACATGCTTAGAACAATGTTACAAAACTACCGGTAGACACAACAGTGATGACATAAAAGTGTAGTAGTTTGTATTTGTCACAGCCAGCTGGCCACTCCACCGACCACGCGTAATGACCAAACCAGTGTTATCCATTCCAACAAATAAAATGTCATGAAGCAGAACAAAAGATGACGGTTGAGCTTCTTCATCTCAACTGATGTTTAATGTATGAAGGCTAGTCTACATAAACGGAATCACTACAGGCGTATCCCGATGGTAAATTGTTACTACCATCCCGCCAACGGTATTGGCAATAGGCTACATGTGTTTGCAATAAACATACAATATTTAGGCGAGTGACAGAAAATATAATCAAATAAGATTTACCTTTCTGTCGGCTGTTTTTTTTCTACGTGTAGGGGTTTTCGCCGCTCCCGGAGCCCGTAACAATGAGTGAATAGCCCACTCTCCTCCTCTCCTATCGTTTATGAATACGATAATGTTATCGAAGAGCGAGAGCGCGCATTAAACGCGAACGCGCCAAATGAAACCAATGCCTTTTCTATCTTGCAGTAGTTGTGTGTAGCCCTATGAATATGTTCTAATATTTACGCTACCCTACTGAAAACAAAATACAATTTCAGTTTTGAAATTACAAAATTACTTTTTGAATTAGTTTTACACATTTGTGTGACCCACTGAAGGCCTATACCTGGAATAAAATAACAACTATGTGGATAACATATTTCTCTCTTTTTTACATTTTTATTTTATTCCAGGAAGAGGCCTTTAGTGGGGCACACACACGTGTAAATAATATAAGATATTACTTCATATTGCAACACGAAGCACATGCATGCGGCTCCTTGTGTGTGAGTGTGTGTGGATTGTATTTCGATCGGTGGCAACAGCGTCACCCTTGTGTGTCAAGCGGTGTTTGTGCCGCTCATGTCATTGCTCTTGACGACGCAAAGCGGCGACGGTGACAGGGTTGGATAGAAAGGGGGAGGTGAACCCTAGGCAGGGACGCCGCCATGGATTTTGGCCCCCATGAAAAGATATCACATTGGGCCCCACCACCACAGGCCACACAAACCCTGCGCAATTGCTGTAACCACACACCTCCAGAACCCAATCGACCCATTCAAAGCTTTAAATAACTCTACCTTTGCAGGCTTGCAACTCTCTTGTAGTCCAATATTTACTGTACGATATTTACTTACAGTGAGCTGTGAAAATATAACACTGTGCAGACATGCATGCAACATTCTACATACAGTGGAAGTCACTATTTGATGCAAGACTGATACCCTCTATAAGAAATGTGCTAAAGGCCATCTTTTACAGTCTAAATGTAATTTTAATGGTAAAATTCTTGAATGGAAAATTCTCTTAACATTAATGAATAACTTATATTTATTTTAACTTAAATATACATGAACCTTTTCAATTAAAATAAATTAACATTATCATCTATAGAATGATGTAACAAACAAAATAATAAAATCAGCAGCAGAATTCCAGAACTAAGTATACATACCAACTAGAACATAAGCAGCTGGAAAAGTGGAAATGGAAAACAAAATGGAAATGGAAATGAAAAGGCCTGATGGTGGCGCTAGAGGAAAGGTCAAGAGGTCACCAAATCTATAGGTTTCTTCCACTTGGGGGTCTTGATTGTGCACAACAAATGTTATGGCAATCCAGCCATTGCTTTGAGAAATATCTTGTTCTTAGTCTGTTCTCAGTCTTGTTCCCATCCTGTGGGAATCATGTGTGTAGTGATCCAATATCCATAGCCATGCCATTTAACAGTTATCACTGGCCCTTGCTCAGCCTTACTCACCAAGTGCCCAGCCTTTTTGCTAGAAAGTCACTGATCAAGTCTTGAAGTCCAGCTTTCTAGCTAACTGACTTTCAATGGACAGCATGGCAAGACTGCAAAGCCTGTCCTGGGACATAGTGGACGTCAAATAGTTTTTTATCAGTTTTAGTTTACTGAAAGCTCTCTCGCCACCAGCAAGTCACAGGCAGTGTGAAAAATATACGTAAAGCAATGCACACTTCTACAAAAATGCTTTTCAGCTGCATCTTACAAATTGCATTCAGGAGACCAAGAGGGGACAAGTTAGGGGGGAAAGTTGCAGCATACAGTGTTCAGGTGTCTTACTTCATTTTGAAACTCAGGTGTAAGATCTCTGGAATAGTTCATGATCAGTGGTTGGCACACAGAATGGACTTCATCCTCACTAATCTGCCCAACTTTCAGAACAGCAGAAAATTATTCTACAATTTTTGCAGTGATGTGGAACCTAGTGTCCAAGTCACTTATGATGTTGTCCACAGCAGTAAAAAACACTGTGTTCTGAAACAGCGTTGCTGCACTGTCCTGAGCTGTCTCCTCTTGAGAGGTCTCATCATGGAATCTCCTCATTTTCCTCTGGCGACTGTGTTCCTTGATAAATTGAGGTGCAACATCCATTTGCGTAGCAATCAGTGTTGCCTCAGACAGGAGAGACTCCCATCCATCTCTAAGAGCCTGCATCTTTTCCTTTAAGGCTCTGGTATTGGCTGCCTCCTCGTCAAGTGCAATTTTTCCTGACTGGAGAATCACATTCCTGCCCTCAATGCATTGCAGTAGCTGCAATTATGCCACTGACATGTCATTCAACACAATGCTGCTCACCTCCTTCTTCAGTTGGTAGTAGAGCTGGTTCAGGGATATGGGGATGGGGAGACAGGGCTGCTGAGCCTGAAGCTGCATCTGTTGGGCCTGGCACCAGGCAGGGGCAGGGACAACTGATTTAGTATGAATAGCTTGCTAAAAGTTTGCCTGCATTGATTAAATGTTTATTACAAAGGTTCTTTGGATGTTAACTTTTTGCCAAAAACAAGAAAAGAAAACCGTTAGTTTTATTAGTACATTGTAAATAAAATATTCTATTAATGATGATAGGTTAATAATTTAATATTGAAAAAAATGTACCTAATGTTGTAATATTTCTTTAGGGCCCCTGTCAGTCACAGGCCCTTAGAATCGTCCTAACTTTTCCCCCCATACGGCGCCCCTGACCCTAGGTACAGGGGCGGAGCCAGAGGGGTGTCCGGGGTGGCACTGGACTGATATCTGATTGGCCACCCCGGGTGCCAGCCCAAAATGTAATTTGAGGCTGATTGACATGTCATTTCACCTCTTATTGAAAGAATCATTTATTTTGACGTTCGCCGACATTCTTCAAATCGAGGAAGAGAGAATGTTAGTTGCGAGACACAGAAGAATAAGAATAAGAAGAACATACAGAAGAAGAGTGAATATTTCCACAGCTCCACAAGCTCTTTTCTCAATTGGCGAAAGCATCATATTTGAAGTAAGTTTTAAGGTTTAGCATCAGGTTTAGGTTTCCTGAACAACTTTTCCGAAAGTTGAGTCGCTATGTAAGTTAACGTTTGGCTCCATTAACAGACAGTTAATAAGGTAAGAGAGATCAGTTCCCAATTTAGCCTAACATTGTGTTCACATCTGTGCTAGTTATACACGCATATACAGTTCAGTGTCGTAAGTTACAGTATACGAATGTGTTCAGCAAGTTAACATTCAGCAATTTGAAATCCATTAACTCAGATTGTCGTACTTGAACTCAAAACGAATAGTTGTTATTATCAATCTGTTAACGTTACTCAAAAGATTACCACAATTTGCAGATAGCCTGTTTGATATCGTAAAGGTGCAAGACATTATAGCTTGCTAAGTTACTTGCTGCAGAGTAGGGCTAGCCATGATCTAACTAGTAACTTAGGCTGGTAGTTGATTGTACAGTTATGATAATGGGGATTTGTAATTAAGACTGAGATTGGACTAAAATGTGGGTAATTGGATGCTTATATGTAACCATAGACTGTCTTATTTTTGCATAGGGTCAATTAAACATGAAAAGAAAGGGAGAGATATCAGACTTATTTTTAAAGAAGCACAAACAGGCAGATCAGGTGCAAACAGACCCCAGGCCTTGCATCACCACTGGACCCCAGAGCAGCTCCCTACCTGAGGCTAGTCAGAGTCAGTGTGGTCAGACTTCACAAGGACCCAGTCTACCACCACCAGGTCAGAGCAGCTCCCTACCTGAGGCTAGTCAGAGTCAGTGTGGTCAGACTTCACAAGGACCCAATCTACCACCACCAGGTCAGAGCATCTACCAGGCAGTCAGTCACATGCCCAGTTCAGAAGTTAAGTTTAGCTTCAGCTTGTAATAGATGATTTTGTCAGATTAAGCCTCACTTTAAAATGTTGGTTGTTGATTCATGTGTGTTCTTGTTTTGATAGCTGTGACATTTTTATTGTGATTATACAGTAATGCTTCTTGCATTATTTTAATGTAATAGATGTATCAAGGGATGACACTGAGACCTATGTCTCTGAGCGAGACCGTGAGCCAGAGCTGCCTGGAGATGTCATCGAGCCCCTCCCAACTGCATCAAGCACCAGATATGCTGTTCCAAAAGGACCCAATGGTAGGCCAGGCCTATACTTTAAACTACACATTTTAGTTAGCAGCTGTTAGTATCTAATCTTGAGGATCTATTAATTCTACATTTCCATAGAGATAGAGACATAGAGACACATTATTTAACGGGTATTGAAGACATTTCAATATCCAGAGAAGAGGGTCCTGGTACAGTCGTGTTTGAAAACATTTCCCAGAATTCAGCATGATACGGGCTTTCAACAGCTCCTGGTATAAGGACAATTCATGGCTTGAATATTCTGTAAGTCAAGATTCAACTTACTGTTTCGCCTGTAGGCATTTTTCTCTGCCCAATACACCTGAATCTGCCTTCACATCACAGTCAGGTTTTTGTAACTGGAAAAGGGCGCTGTTTTAAGATTCTGGGTTTAAGCGCCATTCGAAGGCAGAGCATCATATCAATGCTTTGTATGCTTGGAATCAGCATAAAAGGGATATTGACAGCAACTCATCAATTAGATGTCATAAATGACGACCGGAAAAAGAAAGTGGAGGAAAACTGTACTTACAGTTGAAGTCGGAAGTTTACATACACCTTAGCCAAATACATTTCAACTCAGTTTTTCACAATTCCTGACATTTAATCCTAAGTAAAAATTCCTTCTTTATTTTAAGAATGTGAGATGTCAGAATAATAGTACAGAGAATGATTTATTTCAGCTTTTATTTCTTTCATCACATTCCCAGTGGGTCAGAAGTTAACGTACACTCAATTAGTATTAGGTAGCATTGCCTTTAAATTGTTTAACTTGGGTCAAATGTTTCGGGTAGCCTTCCACAAGGTTCCCCCAATAAGTTGGGTGAATTGTGGCCCGTTCCTCCTGACAGAGCTGGTGTAACAGTCAGGTTTGTAGGCCTTGCTCGCACACATTTTCTATAGGATTGAGGTCAGGGCTTTGTGATGGCCACTCCAATACCTTGACTTTGTTGTCCTTAAGCCATTTTGCCACAACTTTGGAAGTATGCTTGGGGTCATTGTCCATTTGGAAGACCCATTTGCAACCAAGCTTTAACTTCCTGACTGATGTCTTGAGATGTTGCTTCAATATATCCACATAATTTTCCATCCTCATGATGCCATCTATTTTGTGAAGTGCACCAGTCCCTCCTCCAGCAAAGCACCCCCACAACATGATGCTGCCACCCCCGTGCTTCACAGTTGGGATGGTGTTCTTCGGCTTGCAAGCATCCCCCTTTTCCTCCAAACATAACAATGGTCATTATGTCCAAACAGTTCTATTTTTGTTTCATCAGACCAGAGGACATTTCTCCAAAAAGTACGATCTTTGTCCCCATGTGCAGTTCCAAACCGTAGTCTGGCTTTTTTATGGCGGTTTTGGAGCAGTGGCTTCTTCCTTGCTGAGCAGCCTTTCAGCTTATGTCGATATAGGACTAGTTTTACTGCGGAAATAGATACTTTTGTACCTGTTTCCTCCAGCATCTTCACAAGGTCCTTTGCTGTTGTTCTGGGATTGATTGCACTTTTCGCACCAAAGTACGTTCATCTCTAGGAGACAGAACACATCTCCTTCCTCAGCGGTATGACAGCTTCGTGGTCCCATGGTGTTTATACTTGCGTACTATTGTTTGTGCAGATGAACCTGGTACCTTCAGGCGTTTGGAAATTGCTCCCAAGGATGAACCAGACTTTTGAGGTCTTGGCTGATTTCTTTTGATTTTCCCATGATGTCAAGCAAAGAGGCACTGAGTTTGAAGGTAGGCCTTTGAAATAAATCCACAGGTACACCTCCAATTGACTCAAATTATGTCAATTAGCCTATCAGAAGCTTCTAAAGCCATTACATCATTTTCTGGAATTTTCCAAGCTGTTTAGAGGCACGGTCAACTTAGTGTATGTAAACTTCTGACCCACTGGAATTGTGATACAGTGAATTATGAGTGAAATTATCTGCCTGTAAACAATTGTTGGAAAAAGGACTTGTGTCATGCACAAAGTAGATGTCCTAACAGACTTGCCAAAACTGTAGTTTGTTAACAAGAAATTTGTGAAGTGGTTGAAAAACGAGTTTTAATGACTCCAACCTAAATGTATGTAAACTTCCGACTTCAACTGCAGCTACCGCTTCATGTTTTCTGAACTGATGTAAATTTGTTGGAAGTGGTTTTATACTCTGTGGAAGAAGGGGTGGCTCTATGACGACAATGTAAATGTCCGTACTCACGGGGGCGTGGCCACTAACTAGGTAAACTTTATATGAAAATCCATACTCTCATTTAGAAGGCTAACATCACATTTCATCTTTTCACAAATAGTTTCATATGTAAATATATACACGTTTCATAACATTTAGATGCAAACCCCAGAATTGAGAAGTGTACACAACCAGAGACACAGTAATGTGTGTTTCCTGTACTTCATGAGATCACCAAATGAAACACACTCCACATGACTGTCCCTTAAGTGTCCACGGACCATTACCACATTCTCAAAAATATACATTTGTTTAATTATTCAAACTTTTGATGTCCAAGTGTCTCTCTGTGTTCCACAGTTTACATTCCAATCTCAAACACTACAGAGCATAGAGGCAGCATATTTTCCAACCGCCATAAAACAGCCGACTTCCCGCTCTCCCCCTCACAAGAGAGAGAGCACGCTGTCGAGCGGACCCACTGTAACCTGATCCTTCAGATCACAGGAAATTTATGCCGAATACATACGAAACCACACTTTAATATACTGTATTATGCCATACCCCATGTTAGTGGTATCTGTATACCTGTGTTGGCAGATGAGTTGGCACTGGGAGGGTATAGTTGAATTGGACCAGCTGTGGATGCCCAAGTGTCTCAGACTGGACTGGTGCATCAACTTTGCCCCGACACCGTTTGAACAGGGAGTCTGGAAGAGACACTACAGAGAGACAGTACTGGAGCTCCACATCGGCAAACCTAAGGTGAGTGACTGGGGGCCTGGACATTGTTTAAAATGACCTGTAAGGAACAGACACAGTTCCTGTGACAATGTGTGTGTGTTCAGACTCCCTCAAAGCAGTAGTTCATCATCCCAGAGGTGACGTCCATAAACACTGTGACCTTAGACCAATAAGAAAGTATCCTCAGAGAGGTGCGTTCCGCACCCCCTGTCCAGTGAGAGATGGGCGATGGCAGCACCACGAGGGGGTCCCAGCTGAAGGGGCTGCCCCCTTGGAGGGGTACAGACACCCCAGTGACACTGAGATTGAACTATCTGGAGAACCTGGACCCCATAGAGCATGACGTAAGAACATTTCCTTTGGTAGTTTGTGTGTGTATAGTGAAATTTACATCAGTCGTAACATACAAAGTATTTACCATACCATTGCATTCATTCCCAAATGAAAGCACAACCTATTATGCACTGCCCCAGTGGCCTGGGATAAATACAGTTGTATTGAATTGAACAATCAGCACATCGGATTAATTAGGCTAAGAATTCCCATGTAACTTGACCTGGTGTTCCTGTGACATGATCTAAGTAAAGAACAGCGGGGTGATCACCACCAACCAGGCCAAGCCAGACAATACAAAGAATAAAGAGCTGTCGAAATCCAATTATAAACTACATGAGGCCAAGCCAATCAACACAAAGAAGAAAATTGTCTGCATCAAATTATAAACTACACAAGGCCAAGCCAATCAACACAAAGAAGAGCTGTCTGCAGCCATTTATAAACTACACAAGACCAAGTCCCTAGTAAGCACCTCTTAATAGAATGTGACAAACACAGTTTTGTTCTTCTATCCTCGTGGGGACCTAAAATGAATTTCCATTGAAAAACCTATTTTCCCACCCCCTTAACCCTAAAACTAACTCCTAACCCTGATTCTAACCGTAACCCTAACCCCTAAGCTTAAAATAGCTTTTGTCCTCATGATGGCATGGGAAATGACCCCACAAGAGAATTTTCCTTGTTTTACTATCCTTGTGGGGAATTTTGGTTATTTTAGGTCCCCCACAAGGATAGACGAACCAACCCACACACCAAGAGGCATCATGCATATGGAACAGACTTCATATGGAAATGTATGTTAATACACTACCCAGGGGACTGTGTGTGTGTGTGTGTGTGTGTGTGTGTGTGTGTGTGTGTGTGTGTGTGTCAGTGAGTAGCAAAACACTGATGCTTCTTCAGGGGAGGGGTAGAGGAAAATTCTAAGTGTTTCCGTCTACAGAAATACCAAACTAAAAGATAAAACACCTAAATATATTTGTAAATAATACAATAAAAAGTAGTTGACTAATTCTCTCATTTGACAACTTAGACACGGACAATACAGACACTATAACATGTAGACATACAGTACACCATACAGTACACCATACAGTACGGCATACAGTACACCACACAGTAAAGTACGCCATACAGTACAGCATACAGTCCAAAACACCATACAGTATGCCATACAGTACACCATACAGTCCAGTACGCCATACAGTCCAGTACACCACACTGTACAGTAAGCCATACAGTACAGCACACGGTACAGTACAGCACACGGTACCGTACACCGTACCGTACAGTCCACCATACAGTACAGTACACCATACAGTTCAGTCCACCGTACAGTACGGTACACCATACAGTCCACCGTACAGTACAGTCCACCATACAGTACAGTACACCATAGTCCACCGTACAGTACAGTCCACAATACAGTACAGTCCACCGTACAGTACAGTCCACAATACAGTACAGCACACCATACAGTACAGTACACCACACAGTCCACCGTACAGTCCAGTACATCATACAGTCCAGTACACCATACAGTGCAGTACACCATACGGTACACCGTACAGTCCAGTACACCATACAGTACACCGTACAGTTCAGCACACCACACAGTCCAGTACACCGTACATTACACCATACAGTCCAGTACACCATACAGTACATCTTACAGTCCACCATACAGTACACCATGCTGTACACCATACAGTCCAGTTTACAGTACACCATACAGTACAGCTTGCAGTACACCATACAGCTTGCAGTACACTATACAGCTTGCAGTACACCATACAGCACAGCACATTTTACAGTCCACCTTACAGTACACCATACAGTACATACAGTCCACCTTACAGTACACCATACAGTACACCTTACAGTACATACAGTACACCATACAGTGCAGTACACCATACAGTGCAGTACACCATACAGTACACCATACAGTACAGTACACCATACAGTCCAGTCCACCATACAGTACACCATAGAGTCCAGTACATCATCCAGTCCACCATAGAGTCCAGTACATCATCCAGTCTACCATAGAGTCCAGTACATCATCCAGTCCACCGTACAGTACATCATCCAGTCCACCAAAAATATAGTGTCCTTGGACTCGAGTCCAAGTTCTGGAACAGAGCAGCAGAATCTTTTCCGCCCCCAGCGGGCCACACAGAGCCTGGAGTATCTTGTCTCGGTCTAACCAATACGGGATACGTCCTGATTCCAGTGAGGTCAGCTGTGCCCAGGCTCAGACAGGAAGGACTGAGGGCATCAACGAGGACACACAGGATCACACCAGTACGAAACACTATGACCTGCATGTTTAAAATGCATCTTTCCTTCCACCCTTAGTTCCTTCCTTCCTTCCGCCTTCTTTAGCTCCTTCCTTCATTCCCTCCTTCCTTTCATCACAGAGGACACAGGACCACGCCTAGTAAGACCAACTCCTTCAATGCACATTCTTGGTGGAACTATACCAGAATGATAGAGCTCTCCATCAAATAAGAATCCTTTGTCTCTGTGGTGAAGTCTCTCTGTCCAAGGCAACATGTGACATTACATTCTTACTCAATCAAAGCTTTCTTTCTTATTGTGCATCTACTGTATCACATATCATTCACGTACATGTTTTGGGGGTTTTAGCAACACCACAACTACCAGCTTCCTGTGGTGGATCCTCATATCGCCACCCTGTGGAGCACTTAAGTACTGCAGTACTCAGCCACCAAACAGGACTGCAGTACACCACACAGGCAATGGGGAGGAGGGAGAATCAGAAAAGAAACTGTTCAACCAACACAGTACTGGGACGATGGACTGATAGTGTACTCTTGACATGGGATTTACATCAAATCATGTTTACCTTCAATTCCACTAAGTTTCATTATGACAGAAATACATAATATATAAACATATGGCTACGTCTGGAAAATGTAAATACAATATTCATTAGAACAAATCCAGGTGCAGGAAATGTACCAGTTTTATTTTCAGTTCACACACCCATTCAATATAAAGCAAAAGCCATATAGAAACATTGAACCAGCGTTCCAAACTATGAAACAGTTGTCAGTTCACTTTTTTCTTCTTCTTTATATTCAAATATCTCAATAATATTCAATACAGCTTGCAATCAACACACAAGAATCATAATAGCATATATTGGGCTGAAAAGGGCATTTTGGAGATCAATACTGAGAGGGTTGACAGAATTGGTTTTGGAATTAAACCTTTGAAACAACCTCAGTATATGTATCAATATCATACTGTACATTTAGCTGAATGTCTTGTCCATGTACAGTATTCATTCATTGCACATACAAATTGTCCTTCACACAAAAAGTAAGTCTCAATTGTCAATGTATTATGGATTACCAGAAAATATAGAAAATAAACAATTAAAATGAATGTTAAAATCCACGGTGGACATTTTATGGTCGTTCAACAAATGTTTGTGACTAGTATTTTATGTCACGATGAGTACATAGATGCAGAGTGTGTATGAAGTATCAAAATTGATACGGTAATATATAGCTATTTTGATTTTGCCTGGATTTCAAAATCTATAGGCCTTTGTCTCATTTCACATTAGCACTGTAAATCCTATTTACTGTCTAATTAAATACATTTAATTCATAATTATCTGAGGTTGGTGTCTATATTGCTGACTTAGCGACAAGTAAAAGGCACAAGCTACTTTAGTTTAGTGAAAAAGCCCATTTTATGGCCCTAGGGTTGTCTTTCTCTGATAAGGAAAAATGTGAACATGATACATTTGCAGAAGCTTAGCTAGTATTTAGTAGTCAGTCTTTAGTGCCAGTCTGTTTGTCACGTCATGCCAACTCCCTGTCACTCATTGGCTGCGTTCAGACAGGCAGCATTATTCTGATCTTTTTTTCAATAATCAACCAATCAGTTCAGATCCTTTGACAATAATTGGACAAAAGATCAGAATTGGGCTTCCTATGTAAGCGCAGAAATGGAATTGGCAGGAGCAGGCTAATTGTTTGGATGCTGCTCAACATAATGGCCTATTAGTCTAGTGGTTCCCAACCAGGGGTACTAGGACTATCCATAGGGGGTACTTGTGAAGACCCATTACACCATAGGCTTACTGGTAAATGCACATGAGGGGGTACTTTAGTGGTAGTCCGGACAGAGCAGTCGGTGGTACGGTAACCCAAAAAGGTAGTCCATCCTAAAACAGCTTAAATTCTACGTTCGTCTGGACAGACAGGATCGAGACCGCAGCACACCACAGGATTTCTACAAGTCATTAATCCTAACATGCGATTGTCTGACCTATATGTTAAGTCAGATCACCAAACAACGGTTTTCTGCAATTCATAGAACACCATGTATTTTCATTACAGACGCAACTCACAATCCTGCCGTTTTGTACATAACTTTCCAATATTGTTCTCCAGTTAATAATTATATTAATTCAATTGACCACTGAACCAAGTCAAATATACATACATACACCATTGTATACAAGCTGAATGAGTTTAGAGAATACTCCTATAATGCCCCTTTGGTCAACGTTCATTAGCATGAAACAATGGTCTACACAAAGAACAGCTCAAAAGAAAACAGATGTTACACAGGTTTAACAACAGTCTGACATTTATATATTTCATCTAACATCGAATCAAGACTCCAGATTTAAATCAGTCATTCCAAACAAAATCAGGTGACACAAATATCTTTGTATTCTGGATGAAAGTTTAAAAAAAATAGAGACAAGGCTTTATTCTTCAGAATGGCACTTTGTATACTGAAATGATACATTTTCAGGGATTCATTTTTCAGCGCAGTCCAATTCCCAACCCTACTTCGCAAAGTGTGTACTTGTTCACACCCCTTCATGGAATGGACAGGTGTGAGAACTCCCTGTACTCAATACACCAAACCAATGGGGTAGGGAACAAGTGTACACTTCAGGTATAGAGTCCCACAGCGTAGGTGTCATAACATCCATAGAACCTAGAGGTCAAACAAGGAAATGGTTCCAATCATTTTCCCACCATTCATTTTTCCCATAGGGGATTTTAGAAACACTTAAAATAAGAGCGGCCTTTCGTGTAGGCTTACCCTGGTGTGGCATTTTGATAACCGTGAAAATCGTTCTTGGACAAGGTGACTTTTATCAATATATTCAGCTCTATTTACTTTCAGATTAGAAATGCTAATTAGCATCAAAATAGACATCATACAAGACTACAAATCCCTACAAACTCCTGCACGTCATCTCTAGCTGACACCTTTGCTAAGAGGTATTGTGTCAATTTCAGTGGTGTTTTTTAGTCCAGTACCCAATTGTCATACTTGAGTAAAAGTAAAGAAACCTTAATAGAAAATTAAGAAGTGAGTCACCCAGTAAAATACGTAAGGAAAAGTCTGAAAGTATTTGGTTTTAAATATACTTAAGTATCAAAGTAAAAGTATAAATCATTTCAAATTCCTTATATTAAGCAAACCAGACGGCACAATTCTATTTATTTTTTTAACGGACAGCCAGGGGCACTCTCCAAACTTAGACATCATTTCCAAACGAACTATTCGTGTTTAGTGAGTTCGCCAGATCAGAGGCAGTAGGGATGACTAGGGATGTTTTCTTGATAAGTGTGTGAATTGGACAAATTTCCTATCCTGCTAAGCATTCAAAATGTAATGTGTACTTTTGGGCGTCAGGGAAAATGTATGGAGTAAAAAATACATAATTTTCTTTAGGAATGTAGTGAAGTAAAATTAAAAGTTGTCAAAAATATAAATAGTAAAGTACAGATACCCCAAAAACTACTTAAGTAGTACTTTAAAGTATTTGTACACCACCGGTCAATTTAAAACGTTCAAAAGACAGTTCACAGAATTGTAAATGTAAAGAAATGTAGCCAATTTATTTATTACTAAATTTAGCTAACAG
Source organism: Salvelinus namaycush (assembly GCF_016432855.1). Lineage (NCBI taxonomy): Eukaryota > Metazoa > Chordata > Actinopteri > Salmoniformes > Salmonidae > Salvelinus > Salvelinus namaycush. The sequence continues at coordinate 27,969,327 of NC_052330.1, forward strand.
ATAGTTAATCCAGAGATTCTTACCTTTGCCTCAATTTGGTTAGTCTAGTCCAGATCATCATGGCATTTGTAGTTCTTTATGATAGCAACATTAGCAACTAATTAGCATTTAATTTTGGGGGATTAAATAGAGGCGAATATATTGATAAAAGTCACCTTGTCCTAGAGAGATTTACACTTATCAAAACCTCACACCAGGGTTAGCCTACATGAAAGACAGCCCTTATTTTAAGTGTTTCTAAAATCCCCTATAGGAAAAATGAATGGTGGAAAAACAATTGGAACCATTTCCTTATTTGACCTCTAGGTTTTATGGGTATTATGACTCATACTGTGGTACTCTATAGGGGTAGAGAATGGGACAACAGTCTGACTGGTCTTACAGTATAAAGGAGAATAACTAGGAGAGAAGGTTCATCATCATCATCATCATCATCATCACCGCCATCCTACTACAGGAGTAAAGATCACAAAAGGAATTGTTTTTGCCACTCTGTGTCACTTAAATATAACCTGACAGTTTTTATTTAAAGCTGCTTTTTTGAACAATAGATTTCTGTTAGATACAGAGCCCCAAATACAGACAAGAAAAACCCCTCATGAAAAATAAATTACTAAAATCACACTGTGTCCCAATCCAAATAAACATTTGGTTGATCTGTTTATTTCTTATGGCACATACTGCCTTTTCTGTCATTTTCTTGCCAACAAAGCACAAAGTCCACCAACTTACTGAGAACACGTTATATGAAAGTCATCACTTTTTCCCCTCAACGCTTCCCTTGCTAAATTCCAAACCAGCCACTACTCCCTAGGCACTCTTGTAGATAGGAGGAATGAGTATGGTTGAACAATCTTCACCTTGCCATCCACAAGAGTTGGGAAGACAGGACAAACCGATCTGGAACATGGGGTGTATTCATTAGTCGGATTCCTTTGCAACGGAAAACACTTATTTCAATCGGAAAACGTTTTGCAAAAGAAACAAGAGTTTCTATTGGACACATGCAGGTAGGTCCCTCCACGTTTGTTTCCGTCTGCTCTGTTTGTTTCCGTTTAGTTGCTGCAGTAAACGGAATCCGACTAATTAATACACCCCAGGATAGGAGTTGATTTGGAATTCATGTTTTGTTGACACAAACCACAGATGAAGCGCCTTTCATTCGCCCGCTCACTCACAGGAACCAACCAGAGTGCTTGGCTCAGTCACAGGACCCAACCAGAGTGCTTGTTTCTCCAAACGCTACTTGCCAAGCTCAGTTTGTAAGGCTGAAAGGTATGTTAACATAATAACAGAGAAAGGCAAATCATTTTTCAGAGTAAAAGATGTACGTTCTATAAGTTTCAGTAACTTGCAGGGAATGACTATGTAAATACACAAGTATTAACATCCAGTCTTTTAAATTATGTAAACATATACATCTTTCGTTGAGGTCAGTACATTGATCCTCTTCATATAAAAACGTTACTGAAGCATGGAGCGGATGTTTTTTGGAGTGGACTCGTCGTGCAGGTGTTTGGTGGTGAACCTGAAAGACAAAGCAGGATGAAGGCATAGGGCTGAAACACCTAGCTGGCGGTTGTTTTTAACCTTTACCAAAATAAGCCAATTTAATAAAGGTTTTTTAAAAGATATACAGCAGTGCCTTGGGATTGTTTGCTGTATTGCTGTGGGAGCTATCCAGAGAGCACCCTCTACCATTCAGTAATATTGGAAGCTAAGGAGCACTCCTACCACAATACCATTTATAAATCATCTGGCATTTCAACTGAATAAGGTGAGACATCAGAGAAGTACCGTCTCATCAAAGAAGTACCGTCTCATCAGAGAAGTACTAAACTAAAGCGAGGATAGAGACTTACTTGAGGGCGTTCAGGAGACCTTCAACATTATCTGCTGGCTGTTCTTTGAGGACCTTTATGCATCCCTTCATCTGATGAAAAACACAAAAATGCACAATTAGAATACACGTGTAAAACATTCAGACATCCACACACATTTTCCATTGGCATGACTTAGACAAAACAGCGAGGTACACATGATGCTAACGTCAGGCTTTCAGTAGCCACTGTATGTGTTGAAGATGTAGTTTATTATTCCATACGGGATGGGAATTTGTTTCCTGCTTTAACCAACTCCTCAGTACTGGGATTTGAACTGGGAGCCTTCTGTAACCTCGAGGTTACCGTCCCCTGTAAACAGCCCAGTAGTATCAGTATAGGTGAGAGAGGAGGTTCTCACGTCTATCTTGGAGGACTTGTTGAAGGCTCCGTTGGGATGGACGTGGTCGTACAGGATGATGACTCCAACCATCACTCTCATACAGAACAGCAGCGTGTCCTCACTGTTGAACCGGCACGTGTAGTCTCTGGAGGGAGAGAAATACGCACACACACACACGCCAATTCACAGTACACGTTGAACAGTTGTTTATAGCGTGGCATTGATAGACAGACTCACTCTGGATATAGTCACTCTGCTAAAGGTCTACAGGTAAAGTAAATCAAGTCAACTCACGGTGTCTCCAGCATGACTTTACAGACACTGGCCATTGTACTGAGAACGTCAGTGGTGTTCTCCAGGGGTAATGTCTTGTTCTGGAGATATAACAAGGTAACACAAACCATCATCAGACTGAAAATGATGAAGAAATGAGGGAACCAGACTTAACTTACAACGATCAACTATTTTCACAGAGCAGCTAACAATAAGAAGGACGTCTCTTACCTCTGTTACGAAGTTTGTCGTAGCTGTGCTTAAAGTTTTCAGCATGGGCGTCGCCTCGGCGTAGAACAGTGACATTCTGTTGGCCATCTCATTGTTGACCTCTCTCTCTATATCCAACTAAAGACAAAACAGGAAGAGGGTCAACATCTGATCCATCTTTAGCTTCAAGGCAGAGGAGAGTGGATGTCAACAGAGGACTGCTAACCAGGCCAAACACAGACAAGCTATTTTGTCACATTCAGACTAAAACAGACATGACTAGGGTCACAAAATTCTGGTAACTTTCCAAAAATTACCAGGTTTTTCAGAAATTCCTGTTGGAAGATTGGTAAAGTTAGATGATTTTTTGCAACCCTAGACCGACATAACAGTTCCCTCTGACTCACATTCATGTTGTTTATCCTGTTTCGGCTGATGGTCCTCCTGTAATAACTGAAGTCATTCTGGATGGCAGGAATTCTCATCTGAAAGTTAAGAGGACATTCATTTAGTTCCAACAGACAACATGGGAACTGTTATTTGTCAAGAGGAAATAAAATAGGTGCTAACTTTGCACTTGTGTACAGAAATTAACAGTTTGAAATGACGTGTGTATGTGTGTCTGACCTTGAGTTCGTCGAAGCGCAGGGTAAAGTGAAGGATCTCAGCAAACTGTTTGGCCAGAGCCTGCTCCTTCTCTAGGTGCTGGGTGGGGGTGTACGGGGGGCATGTCAGGGACTCCAGCAGGCTCTGAAGGGCCCTCTCTACAGGAGAAGAAACACAGTTAATACATTACAAACACAAGTTAAGATTTAAACACGCCAGGATCTCCAGCAGGCTATGGAGGGCCCTCTTCAAACACCTGAAGAAGGAAAATTTTAAGGTTGTAAACATTTTTATTAAAAAAAAAATACATGTTTCATGTCTCCAATGTGAAAAAGATTACATACAAAAAATATATAATATACTAATAATAGTATACCAACATTTGGTTGATTGGCTTTTGATAGTAATTAAAATGTCATCCCCCTCCGGGCTAAGTGCTTCTACGTGGAGGGATAAAGGTTAAACTTACCTAGTCTCAGCGAGAAGCCGTACAACTTTTTGAGTCGTATGACTAAGGGACAGACTGAGTTCCAGGCTCTCTCCTGTAGGATCATGTCATTGGGGTTCTGAATGGCCTGGGCGGAAACAGTGACAGACGCCATGGTTAAATATACATCATCTATATGGAATATAAAAAAAATGGGTAATGGAAACAATTCTGAGATGCCTGGTATGAACTCATCAATTGAGCTTTACATTTATAGGTTTGTTTGAGTGCACGCACATTTGTGAGTGTGAATATGCATAGCCTGTGCCTACGACTGTGTGCGTGAAAGCATATCCAGTAGATATACATACCTCTCGTATCTCCTGTCCGGCTCCCTTGTAGGCCTGTAGGCCAGAGAGGATGCTCTCAGATTCCTGGAGCACCGCATTCACCTGGTTCCATACATCTCTCTCACAGTCTGTGGGCTGTGCATCTGACACACACCACAACAACAGTTAGCCTGGCTAGCTAGCAGGCTGCATATAGACAACACAACAGTTAGCCTGGCTAGCTAGCAGGCTACATATAAACACAACAACACTGTACTGAACATTAAACTCATACACATTCTGACCATTTGGTTTTCAATGATTATGTGATACAAACTGTCCTTTAACAGGAATTGGGAACTATGTGTATGCCTATATTTGGTTGTCAAAAAACAATCATGCATAGGGCATTTTCTTACACAGTAATACAACTTCTAAGGCTTAGAATCGCAGCAACAAATAGCATGATACAATATACTTTGGTGAGGGAATTGTAAAACATTCAGCAAGCACGACATTAACATGAATATCTCTAGGTTCAAAGATAATCTAAGCACGAGGGGAAAGGCTACTCTGTGGTAAACAGAAGAGCAGCATGGCATCTGCCAGTATAATAGCAGCACGACCTGCTGCTCCCTACAAGGCTACAGAAGGCAGTGGCTTATAGCTCTGCCCTTTAGACGGCAAACTCTTAATCATACTCAAGGCATTTTCATATTAGAAGCTGCAGCTAACACACATACAGTCAGTCAGTTACCTACATTATTTCCCGACAGACTAAACATAGAACATCAGTTGATGTCAAAATACTATGAGTGTGGAGAGTAAATGCAGTGTAAAACAATCCCTTTCTCTATGGAAGAAAAACAAGTGATGGCGCTATGACAACGAGAGTGAATTAGGCTACTACTAAGGAATATGCTTGGCGTGCGTGGAATAGGCTACTACACTGCTCAAAAAAATAAAGGGAACACTTAAACAACACAATGTAACTCCAAGTCAATCACACTTCTGTGAAATCAAACTGTCCACTTAGGAAGCAACACTGATTGACAATACATTTCACATGCTGTTGTGCAAATGGAATAGACAAAAGGTGGAAATTATAGGCAATTAGCAAGACACCCCCAATAAAGGAGTGGTTCTGCAGGTGGTGACCACAGACCACTTCTCAGTTCCTATGCTTCCTGGCTGATGTTTTGGTCACTTTTGAATGCTGGCGGTGCTTTCACTCTAGTGGTAGCATGAGACGGAGTCTACAACCCACAGAAGTGGCTCAGGTAGTGCAGCTCATCCAGGATGGCACATCAATGCGAGCTGTGGCAAGAAGGTTTGCTGTGTCTGTCAGCGTAGTGTCCAGAGCATGGAGGCGCTACCAGGAGACAGGCCAGTACATCAGGAGACGTGGAGGAGGCCGTAGGAGGGCAACAACCCAGCAGCAGGACCGCTACCTCCGCCTTTGTGCAAGGAGGAGCAGGTGGAGCACTGCCAGAGCCCTGCAAAATGACCTCCAGCAGGCCACAAATGTGCATGTGTCTGCTCAAACGGTCAGAAACAGACTCCATGAGGGTGGTATGAGGGCCCGACATCCACAGGTGGGGGTTGTGCTTACAGCCCAACACCGTGCAGGACGTTTGGCATTTGCCAGAGAACACCAAGATTGGCAAATTCGCCACTGGCGCCCTGTGCTCTTCACAGATGAAAGCAGGTTCACATTGAGCACGTGACAGACGTGACAGAGTCTGGAGACGCCGTGGAGAACGTTCTGCTGCCTGGCGGTGGGTCAGTCATGGTGTGGTGTGGCATTTCTTTGTGGGGCCGCACAGCCCTCCATGTGCTCGCCAGAGGTAGCCTGACTGCCATTAGGTACCGAGATGAGACCCTCAGACCCCTTGTGAGACCATATGCTGGTGCGGTTGGCCCTGGGTTTCTCCTAATGCAAGACAATGCTAGACCTCATGTGGCTGGAGTGTGTCAGCAGTTCCTGCAAGAGGAAGGCATTGATGCTATGGACTGGCCCGCCCGTTCCCCAGACCTGAATCCAATTGAGCACATCTGGGACATCATGTCTCGCTCCATCCACCAACGCCACGTTGCACCACAGACTGTCCAGGAGTTGGCGGATGCTTTAGTCCAGGTCTGGGAGGAGATCCCTCAGGAGACCATCCGCCACCTCATCAGGAGCATGCCCAGGCGTTGTAGGGAGGTCATACAGGCACGTGGAGGCCACACACACTACTGAGCCTAATTTTTACTTGTTTTAAGGACATTACATCAAAGTTGGATCAGCCTGTAGTGTGGTTTTCCACTTTAATTTTGAGTGTGACTCCAAATCCAGACCTCCATGGGTTGATAAATTTGATTTCCATTGATAATTTGTGTGTGATTTTGTTGTCAGCACATTCAACTATGTAAAGGAAAAAGTATTTAATAAGAATATTTCATTCATTCAGATCTAGGATGTGTTATTTTAGTGTTCCCTTTATTTTTTTGAGCAGTGTACTAAGGAATATGCTTGGTGTGAGTGGAATAGGCTACTACTAAGGAATATGCTTGGCGTGAGTGGAATAGGCTACTACTAAGGAATATGCTTGGCGTGAGTGGAATAGGTTACTACTAAGGAATATGCTTGGTGTGAGTGGAATAGGCTACTACTAAGGAATATGCTTGGTGTGAGTGCTTCCCCCATTTCTCTGTGTCATTTTTTAAGCCAAGAGTATATTTTATTATGTTAACAGTTCAGCTGCTGTCTCTAGCCTATATCATGTGTAGGAAGAGTGCAAGGCAATGAAGCAACGGACATACAGCCTAGCCACATCCAGATGTTACATGAGTTACGAACACTATGTTAGCTCTAACGACATCTGGACCTAGTTCTGCTTTCTACTCCAGGACAACTAAAATCAGGAAAAGCACAGCACTGAAAGGTCAGGACATCATCAGGACATATTCAACGTCAAATAGGATAACATCAGTTTTAGTTT